>NC_044309.1:97814756-98157256 GCF_007474595.2 Lynx canadensis | reverse complement strand
ATGTAGTCTTGTATATTCATGAGACAGCCATCATGCAGCAAAATCTAAGACTGCCACTGGCAAGATGGCATTAGTAGCTCAGGAAAAACCCTAATTATTTCAGGGTATGTGTATTTGTGCGTGAAGACGAGGGCTCTCAAAACTAGTCTCAGACTTTTTTTCATAGATGAATTGTCAGTCCTCATTTTTTTGAAAGAATTAGTCATCAGGTCTATATAAAATACAGCCAAATGCCCAATTGGTACTATTATGCTTCTCCCCTTGCCCTGGTTTATACCTCAAAAATTATTCCTATGTAAAGTTGTCATTGGATTTTCGAGTGCAGGAAAAGAAACTACAGGAATAAGCTTATATACCCAATAAAACTTATAAATCTGCATCAAACATCAGCAAACCTTACTGCATACATGAAGGTTAAGACCACAAAAAAAAAGTCTAGCTGTGCTTCTTGAGCTAAACTGTGGTTGCTGTGGAAACAGAGCTTAACTTGAAGGTTTTACAGTGTTGTGTATTGAAATTTCAAGCTGACTGTGCAGTAATGTCAGCTTTTTCAGTGAATAGTTAGCATCAGTTACAGGAAATGGCATGAATGGAAGATAATGAGTTACTGAGACTGACAACATTAAACACACACACACACACACATACACACATGCACACACATCTAACTTTTTAGAAGCATACATAGATATTATATATCTCTTAAATATTCCATTTTTTTCTTCTTTTAGTCTCTTTGGGCTGCCATAACAGAACACCATAGGCTAAGTGGTTTATAAACAATAAATATTTATTTCTCACAGTTGTGGAGACTGAAAGTACAAGATCATGTTGCCAGCAGATTTAACAAGTATCTGGTGAGAACCTGCTTCGTGGCTCATGAACTGTCATCTTTTTGCTGTGTCCTCACATGGCAGACAGGGTGAGGAGGGTCTGCAATCCATGCATGCGGGCTCTACCATCATGACCTAATCACCTCCCTAAGGCCCCATCTCCTAGTACCATCAGGATTTCAACATATGAATTTTGGGGGACACAAACATTCAATCCATTGTATGATCCACTCTGTTTTCCTAAATCATTTCCAATGGAAAATTCTCACACTCATTACATTTATAATATTATTATTTATTCTGACAATAGTAGCAATGGATGATCTCTAATATCTCTCTCATCAATGATTCCACTGATTTAAATAAATTATGGAGGGCTTAATCCAAGAACGTTTTAAAATTTTGTCCCATAGACCATACTGAACATATATATGAAATGAAATATACACAGAAATACCGACCTAAGTGTAGCTAAAGAGAAGGTAATGTCTCTTACAGACCAAATCTGTAAACAAAGCACAGATTTATTTTTATATCCCCAGATGAAGGAGTGTATAGACAGAATATACTTCATGTAAATCATTTACCTAATATCTCTGCTATTTCTCTATAATAATTATGGCATCCACGTTTCCCAGTGTGACCCAACTAGGAAAAGGAAAAGCTAGAGAATATGGGACAATAAAAGTACTCTAACATCCTCTGGCTCAGAAGTCTCTACCCTTATCCCTAGCACTTTCTTAGGGGAGTCACACAACCTGTGTAGCTCAACCCCCCTCCTTTCTCTTATTGGAGTCTCCATGTTAGTAAAACATTCCCCCCACAGCCAGTGATGTTCTCCTCTGATTTCACTGATGCCAGCCTTCCCTCCACACTTCCCTGTGCCTTGGTGCTGCCTGCTATCATCTCTGTAGGTGACCATGGCTTACCTTTATAATAACTTTGAGTGTGACTATTGGTTTCTGGCCAATCATCTCGTTGACATAGAGCTGACCCAGTAAGTACTGTGGAAGCCATTTTTTTTTCCACTCTGTTATTGCTCCTATTAACTTCCTGGTCTCTCTTCCATTTCTTGAGTCACTACACTGAGGTTAGACAAAGATTCCATCCCTATAGTGAACAATTCTTTAATTAAACACTCAAACAGGGATCGTGATTCTTTTTCCTAAGAGTAATCTACTTTTTTTGTGTGCTTTAATACTTTGATTTATTATTTCAATTTAATACTTAATCATCCCCCTATATCCTTTTTTGAAACTGCACAAATCCCTCCAGGACATCAACTGAAAGATAATAGGAGTGGAATTCACAGTGCGGTATTTAAGATTGTTCTGCATTATCATGAACAATGGGCCAACTTTCATGTCTGGTCTCTGCTCAAAGCAACAATAATAGGAGTAGTTCTTACAGCTGGACACTGCTCTGAACACTTTACTTACATTAACATGAAATCTTCACCAAAATATTAATCCCTGTTTTACAGGTGAGGAAACTGAGGCACAAAGAGCTCAATAACTTGTCCAAATTATGATGGCTAATAAGGGACAAAGCTGTGATTTTATGGCAGGAAATCTGTCTCCTGAGTCTGTGATCTTTTATTATTGTATTCTTTTATATCTTAGATGATGGAAAATGAACTTATCAGGTACAACATTCTGAAAGTTAAGGATAAGCCCTGGCAAACTTTCTAATTCCAAGGTCTCAGTTAGGCAATTCACCATCAGCTCCAACAGTTCCTCCCAAATTATCCATACTGGCTTTCTACCAAAAAACAAAAACAAACAAACAAGCAAAAACCAACCCTTCCTTGATGCCCATGCTGAGAAGCATGTAATTCTAAAGGGAATATGAAAATAAAATGCCTTTCTCTGGAGGCTCCACGACAGTGGAATTTTACTGAAGTACTGTTTTAGAGTTTTAATTGAAATTGCACTTTTTAATGCAGTGCAACATAAATCTTTTGTAGTATGAACTTAAAAAAAAAATTTAAGGTTTATTTTTTGAGAGAGAGATGAGTGTAAATGGGGAAGGGGCAGAGAGATAGGGAAACACAGAATCTGAAGCAAGCTCCAAAGATCTGAGCTGTCAGCACAGAGCCTGAAGTGGGGCTTTAACCCACAAACCATGAGATCATGACCTGAGCTGAAGTTGGACGCTTAATCAACTGAGCCACCCAGGTGCCCCTGAATTTTTTCATCTACCCAAACATCAGCAAATGTTAAATAATGTTCAGGCCATTTTTCAAGTCTTCTATTTTTTCAAGTCTTCAAGTTTTCTTTACGTGTTTACATACATATTTATGACATTAGTAGACTGCCTTTTAAATTTTTTCAGGTTATTCATCACTCCATATGACCATGAAACATGAATATTTTTACAGCCTTCTTCACCCATATTTGCTTCCTCTCCCCTCATTCTTCCATTATAGTCATATGTGTTTATGTCACCACTTTGGATTCATTCAGTAGTCAGTGCTTGCATTAATATAACTACATAATATCATTTACAGCAAAGCCATGTGGTATGCTATGGGTACTTTTTCTTTCTTTAAAAATGTTTCAGGGTTTTTTCACCCTTTATGTATTAACTATCTTGTTTTTTTCTTTTCTTGACTTCCATGTATTGTTTATTAATCTAGCTCAAAGCTCTCAGAACTGTAAAACTCTTCTCAAAGTCTTTGAGACTTTGTTACTCTGCACCTGCTTCTGTGACCTTTCTAAGACCGCTTTCTAGAACTCATCACGGGATTCTAGAATTCATCATGGGATTACCCTCTGACAACATCTTGGGGATTCTTTTCACCTGTGTCGGAACCCGTATTATTTCATTCCCATGTTTTCTCTTTCTTGGTTTATTCCTTTTTACAATATATTTTCCAAAGGTTTCCTGAAAAACAGCATGTAAGAAATAAATGTTAAGAGGCTTGCATGTCTGAAAAAAAACCTTTGTTCCACCTTCACACTTGATTTGATAAGCGCTGGGCATAATTACAAGTAATTCTCATGGTTCTGAAAGGTTTGCTCATTCTTCATTTCCTTCGGGAAACCACTTCTAGTCCATAGGTTCTTAGGTGCTGAAATAACGAAGTGTCAGGCCACAGGGGTAACTATACCTCACAGGCTTGTAATTTAGAGTACTATACACCCTTGGCCATGGTGATCGATTCAGAAATGGGCAAGCAACTCCGAAGGCTCAATTCAGTATATACGCTCCAGGAGAAAGGTATTTATCCTTCCTTTTCTGGGATCCTGAACTGTGAGGACTATGTGAATCTGGAATTGCCACCAGTGCCCTCCCCTTGACCACATAGAAAATATGACATATATCACATGTTGCATAATGATGCAAACACAGAGAAGAAATCAAATTTAGGGTTAGGAGAGAGAGAGAGAGAGAGAGAGAGAGAGAGACTAAAACGAATGTTTTCATTTCTAGGACCAGGCAGACTGCAGCAAATATGTTTTATTTTATAGGACCTTTATGAACTATAGTTCTGTTACTTGCATACAAAAGGATATGTAAGTCAATGAAACTGAAACTAAATAAATGGCCTCTCTTTGATCACATATGGTGAATGGCAGAGGCAGGTTTTCAGCCCAGTACTTCTTCTTCCAACGCACAGTAGCTTCTTGTATGTCACATGCCAAAGCACACACACTGAGTTGTGGTGAAGTTAGGTGCTAGAGGCTTGTTAGCATTTATTATTTGCACTCTTATTAAACAAATAAACAACCCCAAACCAAAAGAACACAAAGAGCAGTTAGCACATTATGTATCAGTCTCTGTGTCCTGCATTTTTTCCTCTAGTTAGTTGTTATGCTTAAACATAAAATGATGATGAGGGTATATATAAAATGACCTCATAACATGTGCTACTATCTACATCTTTTCAGTCCTGATTAGAATATACAGGTCAGAGAGTGTGTGGCAAACTTCATGCTCCTGCATTCCTGCCTATTTCCATTTCACCATCAGTGTGCAAGCCATTCTGCAAAGCTCTTAACATGCATTTAGCTTTCCATGACCTTTTTCCTTAGTTTAGATTAAGAAATGTAATTCAAAAGTCTCAAATTTTATATATGTATCATAAATATAAAAAAAGAGTAATAACATTTTGCAGTTGAACTGGACATATTTCCCTAAACTAAAATCCCAGTGGTTGTTTATTTATGGTTGTATTGAGTTTTTTTGGTCAAATATTTATTTTGCAAGATTATTGCATATTTTGATAAATTTTCTTTAATAAAAATGACAGCCAAACCCTAAAATACTGTATAGCAATACTTACTACTTGCCCACTTTTTTATAGCTACTTTAGACATCTTCAACTCTCTGATCTTGTCAAAAGGGATAAAATAGGACTGAACAGAGAAAGGAATCTGCTGAAACTTGGCAAAGAGTGTATAATTTGGTGACACTGATGTCAAAGAATGTTTATTCCTATCTTCTTTGATGGGTGTTTCTTTATCATCATGATGTTAATACTACATAAAAATACATACCTGTATTTCAATTATCTACTGTATGACCATAGTTTTCCATTTTCAAATTGGAGATAGTCTCGTTAAATATGTAACAGTTTTCCTTATGAAATATTTTTAAGTTCTGAAGCTGAAAGTCCCTTAAGCATCTTTTGTTTTATGATCTAATATAGTGAATACTTATAGTATCTGTAAGAACTGGTCTAAATTTTAGACAGTGCTAATGGGTCCATTTTAGACATATGTTTATTTGTAAATGAGACACTTTCAGTCTGTAATGGATGTATACATTACTAGACTCCAAATTTGTATAATCTCTTCCACAGTCTGCTTCTCAGTTTTAAAAATAATTATCTCTATAATGCTATGAAGATAGATGGCTTGGATTCCATCCGTTTTCTTCATGTTTCTGGTTATTTGTACTGTCATTCCCTTCCACTCCCACCATCAGTGCTCCTGGAATGAAGGAGCATCAGTATTCATCCATTTAATGAAAGAGTTTTGGAAAAGTGGAAATTCATACTGAATTCTTTGGCCTGGGTTACTTTAAAAAACTGGAATGGTGTTTTTATTATGGACTAAATGTTGTATCCCTACAAAAAGTATATGCCGAAGACCTGACTCCCAATATGGTTATATTAGGAGATTGGATTTTTGATAGTTAATTAGGTTTAGATGAGGTCATAAGGGTGGGGTTCTCATTAATGGGATTAGTGCCTTTATAAGAGGATATCAGAGAGCTTTCTCTGTTCTTTCTTTCTCTGTCCCTCTGCCATGTGAAGTTATAGCAAGAAGACAGCCATCTGTAAGCTGAAGAGGGTCCTCCCCAGACACTGAATCTGCCAGCACCTTGCTCTTGAACCTTTCAGCCTCCAGAACGGTGAGAAATGAATGTTTTTTAAGGCACTCAATCTGTGGTATTTTGTTATAGCAGCTTGAACCAAGATAGTAGTCAGTACCCACTTTCAAGAGCCTCATGATCAATAACACGTTATCTGTGTGACTTTGGAAAACGTATTTAATCTGTAATGCATTGTCATCTATAAAATGAGTATCATAAGAATTCAGTTGTAAGATTAGATGACTTGATATTTGTAAAATGCTTTAAACAGTGCTTGGCTCATAGTAAGTGTCAGCTATGTAATTGCTACAGTTGTAGAAAGAGTTCTCATTTAAAATACTGAGTCTTATCACCCCCTTTAGGTAACATTACTGTTCTAAAAATGTGATTCCTAATTTTAAATTCAGAAAATAGGGACAATGCTATAAACTAGACACTTTGGGCTAGAAATGATGGTAATCAACTCAATGGGTCGATCAGATAAATAGTTTATGACCTCACAAAACTGAGCACAGCTCAGGGTCCAAAGATTCATGGGTTCAAGGTTTTCATCAGTTTATATCAGTCCTCCCTCTCTGTTTCTCTCTTTCTCAATTTTCTTTCTTTTGTGTTGATTTTATTCCAAATAAGTATATCCTGCTAACACCTTCAAGATTGCACTATGTTTTCAGTTTGAGATTGTAATTAAAGGGAGGAAGATCACACTGTTTTCTCCCAGCACTTCCCCAAAGCAGTCCATGTGGCCCATCTTCGTTCCTGTGTCTGCCCCTGAACTATACTTAGAGGGTAACCAGTATGACAATTAACATGCCTCGGTCACAGCCCACCTGTGGAGCTGGGGAAATAAGTCCACAATTCCAGCCTTGCCAGAATCCTGTGGAATAGGAGAAAAGCATATTCTTTAATTTTTTTTTCTTTTAAAAGAAAGGAAAAGAATAGAATTAAGAAAAAGAGCTCTAAGACAAAAATGTACAGGTGTGTGCGTGGCTACTCTACCGCCCCATGCTTTGGCTCGCTTCCTATCTTTTCCCTAGCAGTTTGGCAGCTGCCTAAAAGTGTGGGGCAAATGCCAAAGCCTGTTCAGTTGACCTGTGGCTACTGCTGTCACCCCAGCTTTACCTCCTGAATTAGGTGGGATCCTGCCACTGCTGCTTCTGGAGTCGGCACAGCTCACCACTTGCAGTGAAAATTCTGGATTCAGGTGTCCCCATTCCTGCTGCAACACCCACTGTGTCAAATAAGTGCCATTTCTACACCTTGACAATGGGGATAATTATAGGCCTCTGTCAAAAACTGGTGAGGCTTAAAAAGGATGATCCATGGAAGATCTCCTAATTTGCTAATTTCGATAAAATTATCACTGTTTCCTGGGCTACCTAGGGACTAGTGTAGATGAATGCAGCACACGTTTCCTTACAACAAAGAAAATGTTGAGAGGGAGTCGAATTTAGAGGGTGGTAGTGAGAGCAATTAATTGTGTTCACAGGAGCAAGAATAACTACATCCCTTGCGTTTCATCTTAGGACATAGTGTGATCACTGCCTCCATTTTCCTTTCTTTTTATTTTATGTTATCCACGGCAAACTCTAATATCTGATGTATTCTGAACATGTAATTCTTGTTTGATTTCAGAGACTGTCAAATGAATAAATAATATGTTCATACTTCAGGCTTCATCTGGTTTTATTCAGTGTTGCTATTTTTGCTCACTTGCTGTACTTCTTTGTGTCCTACTTCCTCCTGTACCTTCTTACAGATAAAATCTTAGATGATTTCCTTTAATCTTAAAAAGCTTTTCCTAATGATAAAAAATATATATAACTGCAGCTCAGAGGCCAGGCGCACTTTTCAGTTCTCAATAGTGACAAAAATGCTTTCATTGTACTGAAACCCCTTTGGCAGCCATGTTCTTGCTTTGGCAAACCTGTGGAGAGGTCAGTCACTTCATTCAGATTCTAGAGCTTCTGTGAATTTGCCATGTCTAGAAAGGCTACGAAGCCAGTAGCCCTTTACTCTCCCTAGTTCAAATCAGTCTTGGCATAGAGAGATTTTAGCAAACATTTCATGGGCTTTCTTATCCTTCACCTCCTATCTCCATCAATGTCATCATTAATTTCCAGTCTGTCATGAGGTAATAAAAATATTTAAAACAGGCATCTAAGCAGCATGTAACCAAACATGGTAAACTTCTTTGAAAATACTTTCCTCTTCATTTTTTTAATATAGCTTTTTCTTTGATATTGCTTTTAGAGTAGGAGGGCAGGGTACCCACAGCAGCTGGTTGTTTATTATCTGTCTTTGCAAAAGCTGAGAGACAAGATCATTTAATTCTCCTTGAGAGGCAATTGCAGGAGTAATTATCAGGCCAATCTGTCTATTTCAGACAGGCACTTTGAATAGCCCTCTTACCACATGACATTGAGGGTCACCTTAAAAGCGGATGAGAGTTGACCAAGGAAATAATGGCCCATTGTAAATATAAATTGCGGGTTTTCAAGCTAGAAACACTGGCCTTGAAAAGGAAAGAAGGACTCTTTGCGAGTCTATAAAGTTTTCTTTATTCCACATTTTGCAAGATGAAGAGGGATAAAAGCCCAGTCTCAAGCTACAGGAGACTGGAAGCCCATTCCCAGAATGCTTTTGATAAATTTCCAACTAGAGGGGCCTGAGTTTTTTGGGGGGGATTCCTCCCCCTATTATTTAAGTTAAGAATATTAGTACCAGACCCCCATCTGTAGTGTTGTGAAGATGAAGCATAAATTAGGAATTTTGAAGAGACTGGGTAAATAATATTGCTTCTCTACACCTTTTCATTTTCCGTGTTATCTCAACATTTTTCAAATTAGTATATGTTAGCTGTATATCAAGCCAAATGCTTCCCATGGCTTATCTTTTTTCCACCATAAAACCCCTATTCAGTATTCACTTTATAACTTTAAAACTGCAAGGTTCTAGAGAGGTTTCCAATATATTTTCACGCAAATGGTCATGTTCCCTTTATCTTTAGGAAAGATAACTGATAAGTTAGAAAAATTGCTAGCTTATGGATTTGGGTGGTGACTATGAGGCCATTCATCACATATTCTCATTCATAATGTAGTATTCTAGTACACTGTTTCTCAAAGCGTGGTCTCCGGAAGAGCGGTATCAGCATCACTGGGAACTTGTTAGAAATGCAAATTTTCAACTTACCTGAACCTATTGCATCAGAAAATCTGATGGTGGGGGCTGGCAATGCGTTCAGCAAGCTCTCCTGGTGCACTCTACAGTTTGGGAATCTCTATTCTAGTACACTAGTAGTTCATTAGCTTTAGTGTCATTCAGGTACTTGTAGACTGTTAAAAAGGAAGATTCTGGCTACGTGGTCTGGGCCACAGATAACTGCTGAAAAGGAGCAGGCAAGTAAACCTGATGTTGATGGTACTTGTAATTGTCTAAGTTAGAATTGCTTAGTGTTAAAGTTGTTCAGCTTTCTATATATGCAAAATGAAGGTCTATTGTTTATAGTGTGCTTAAACTCCATGTTTGGTTTGTGAGAAACAATTTATCCAGTCTCCAAAAGTGTAGTTTTTGAGTTAGCAAATGAATTTTTGCACTGTGGCTATAATAATCCACACTGAATGTTCAATGTTCTTTATGAGGTACTTGCCCTGCAAATGTTATTTTGTGATACATAATCAACTATTTATATTGTATTACATTAAATCAGTCTCGTTTTCTTGCATCTGTTAAAGATTACTCTTCTTTTAAGGTTTGAAGTCATGTTTTTTAGCCAAAGACAAATCTTTGATAATTCTACTTTAGGTAGCTTTCAAAATTGGAGGTACGTTTATATAACTACATTAATATTCTCATTCCATGGACTGATGCTGGAAGAATATGAAGAGTTTGTTGCTTTATTACATAGGATGACTGCACTGATGGGATCACAAGTGTTTCTTTAGTATGGTAACTGCCAGCCAAAATACCAGTGTTAACGAAGCTTTGCGCAGGCTCTTATCTCTTGCAGGGACTGTGTTATAAATAGCTTGGCCACTGACTCATCATTAGACTCATATCAGGAATCAGCTCGGGCTCCTTCAGCTTGCTCAGAGACCTGCCCTGCTTTATGGTTCATAATTTTATATTCATATAGAGCGGATAATGCTCACTTAATGGTCTTATTTTTCCTCTGCTATTTTATATTGCCAAATGGAGGTGTGATCATTTTGTAATTTCTGGGTGGCTGAATTTTTGAGATATGCTCTTGCTGTGTGAGCAACTCATCAAGCGTAAATGCTGTTATTCTACTCCTGTACCATCAGATAAGAATACCTGAGAGAATGAACAGCTGTGTGTGTGTGTGTGTGTGTGTGTGTGTGTGTGTGTTTAGAATAGAAGAAGAGAGGATAACTTGAATTTATCAGAAGTTTTCAGTGGTAAAAGGAAATGCCAATGTCCTATCACTGTAGATTCTAAAAGAAGGTGACTGTTTTTACTTGCCACTTGCTTTGTATAGGCCTGACCCCCTTTCCCTCTATAACGTTAAGGAATTGGCATTGTTCAATAACCAGGAGCAAAAAGCAAGGTTTGAGTAAACTATATGTGGCTGTATGAGTCACATATGAAATAGAGTAATACTGCTAGCTGTATAACAAACCTCCCTCAAATCAAAGTGCTTTAATTGCTTAAATATATATATTAATGTATATTTATGTACCTTTCCTCATGTTATTAACATGGGCCTCCTGGAAGTCTATTTCTCAATGAGTGATTTAAGGATCTGGGCTTCTTTGCTTGTGGCTACAGAAATAGGGGAGACACACACATAGAGAAAGAAAAGGAGGAAAATCTGGAATTTTAGGGTTTACACTTGGAAGTGGGAGTGCCTCATTTCTTTCTGTGTTTTATTGGCCAAAACTAATAACAGTCATAATGTCACTGCAAAGAATGCTGGTACATGTCCGAACATATGCTCCAAAAGAGTGAATAGAATTGGAGTGTCCAGACAGTCTTTCTGGTCACCAATATCCTTTTCAACATTCCTCCCATACAGAGCACATTCAGCGTTTCCCAACACTCAACACCCAAATTCCATCAGTTGTGGCACCCATATCAAAATCTAGGATATTTATCTGATATTTATGCTTCCCAATTGTGTCTGAATAATCTGTCTGGAGACCGATATTATTTGCATACACTTTTCCTAACAATCACTCAATTATTTAATGGCAAAACAAGGAAGAACATAAACGCAAAATATTCTTATTCTGAAAGTCAAAGAGCTACATTACTGGTCTGTAGTAACTCAAAATCCTGTCAGTCAGACTCTGTGAAAGGCCCTTTCCTGTATGGGGAAGTTTCTTGACTAAACACCAAGTCAACTATCTGGGAAAAACTCCCTTCTTAATTTTTTTCCATATTCTTCTTGACAGGTTTCTGACATGCTTCTCCCTGTCCATTCTTGTCCTTAGCCATATCAAAAATATGTTTTTGGAGTCTTATTTTTTTTTTCATTGAAGATTGTGGGCCCAAGAATTATTTCAAGCATTTGTCAAAGCTCCCCCTTTGCCAACTTTTTTTTCTAATTTTTTTTTTAGGCTGCATTTCCTTAAAAAACGTAGTAGTACTGTTTCTAACCTGTTCTCTTTTGAGTAACGTCCATGTGTCAGAAACCATGTCCAATGTTCTCTGCTAGACATCAATCTCCAATCTATTCTATTTCTTTCCTTTGTGGTCTCTGTATCTTTCCAGACCTATCTGTGGATAGAATTTTTGCCATAGAAGATGATAAAAGTAAGTTCAGAATATACAGACAATATCACTAAAAATTGAGCAGAATATTTTTTTCAGTTATGAATAATTGACAAAAGCACCTGTTTTCAATAGCTATTGTGTTTACATACAAAAAAAAAAAAAACCAAAATGAAAAGTGCATAAGGACATTATTCATTACTTTTAACCCAATATTTTATCCAAGAATTTTGGGTGAGACTGAGCATAATTCTCATGCCTAGTGATACTAAGTTTAGGTACCATTGTTCCTTACAGTCACTGTCAACTACTGTCTTTTGGACATATTACTCAATCCCTCTAAATCTAAAATGAAGATAATAAGGACATCCTCTCCCTAGTGTCACTTGAAAATTAAACTATATAACATTAAGTCATAGTGTGTATGATCTCAGCATGTAATTATTATCATTATAATATATAATAATATAGTTATTATATAGTAATAATTAATAATGTTATAATAATATTACTGCTCTAATAATTATTACTGTTGCTGTGGCTGTTTTTATCATAACTATTATCCATACTTTGGGTTTTACAAAAATATGGTATATATTGTATATTTCATACAGCCGATGTTTATTGACCTGGATGTAAAACAACGATTAAGACATGACTTCAAAAAGTTATGAGCTTTGTGATTTATTTATGAATAATTCATCGCAATTAGAGAAAATTCAATTCTTATGTTCAGCATTGCTTTTTCTCACCTGATGACTTATAAATGTCCACAGATTAAATCAATACTTATTTATTCAATAAACAGCATTGGAAATAGCATTAGGACAGAAGAAGTCACTTACTATTCCAAATGGCTTTGAATTGTATGCATGCTATTTCTTTGGGCCTCAGTGATATGTTGAGCAATCATTTGCTATGTAATGGTAACTTCAGGAAACAGAGCAAAATTCTAAAACTACAGGGCATACCCTTGGTACATGGTATAAACAGACACACGCAGGTGGCAACGACATCAGTACAACCAATGTAAGTACTGGCAATAGATTTTGAACACCAATCTGAGGGGCGCCTGGGTGACTCAGTCAATTAAACATCCGACTTCAGCTCAGGTCATGATCTTGCAGCTCATGTGTTTGAGTCCCACATGGGGCTCTGTGCTGACAGCTCCCAGTCTGGACCCTGCTTTGAATTCTGTGTCTCCCTCTGTCTCTGCCCCTTCCCCACTTGCGCTCTGTCTCTCAAAAATAAATAAATATTAAAAAATAAATCAATAAGCACCAACCTGCCTTTGGGCTACAACAAACTTTACGAATGTTATTCTTGATTTAAGAAGATAACAAGTAACTTTTATATTTAACTTCTTATTTTAGATTTAGTATGCTGAATTAAAGGTGCTGAATAATGCTTTAGAGTTAGCCTAATATTTCAACTTCTATTCTACATGATGCTGGATTTATCAGACAGTTCAAGAAAGAAAAATACCTTCTGGGGAACCTGGGTGGCTCAGTCGGTTGGGCGACTTCGGCTCAGGTCATGATCTCGTGGTCTGTGAGTTTGAGCCCTGAGTCGGGCTCTGTGCTAACAGCTCAGGGCCTGGAGCCTGCTTCAGATTCTGTGTCTCCCTCTCTCTCTGCCCCTCCCCTGTTCATGTTCTGTCTCTCTCTCTCTGTCAAAAATAAATAAACATTAAAAAAATTTTTTTTAAAAGAAAGAAAAATACCTTCTAATTTATTTGTAACTATGTATACAAAATATATTCTTTTCTAGATAAGACTTTGGACATTGGATACCAATAACAAAATCTATGTAAAATATATTCCCTGGAATATATCTGACTTCTATATAGAAATACAGTGTCCCCCACGCCCCACTTCATAGTACTTGCAAGTGCCAAATTTGCTGAGATTTTGGGTAGGTGCTTTGGCATTGTCAGAATCTGACAGATCCTATAGCTGTGATGTAATGGCAACTATGAATTTCTGCTCTTCCCCCCACCCTCAAAACCCCTTCTAACAGCTTGTTGTTTTCTAAATAAAGCATATCTCTGTCTCTGGCTTTCAAGGGATCCCAAGATTGTACAACTGAATAAAAAATACTGACAAGTTAAGAATAATGTCTTCTTCAATTACTATTTTTCTTTTAATTTTTTTGATTAGTCAAGACACAATATTTTTGTGCTCTGGAAAAGAAACAAAAGCAACTCCAGCTTGAAAGGCGTACCTTGAACTATGTGTGGGACCAGAGTTGGAAATCACACCCTCACATTCATTCTTGTACTACCATTCTTCTTTAATATTTAATCATTACAACTTGCTGTAACCTAAAAAGAACAATTTAATGACACAGAGGTAGTTTTTTAAAGTGCTCGCAAGCCATTTTTTTTTTGAATTTTTTTTTTTTTGTAATTTAAATCTTCTTATCCAGAGGCCAGTGTGTGCTGCCTGGGGCAAGGGAATAGCAAGAGATTTCTACAGGGTTAAGAGGAGGTTGTAAATCTATAAGTCATATTTGATTAGTATTCTGATATTTTCCTAGCTTTGTAATTTGATCTCAAGGAATCGCTACTATTATGACTTCAGCACTATCGTTTATCAGCAAGAAAAATACTATGGGCTTTATTTTTTAAAAAATCCCCTTGACCCCTTATTTTCATCTCACCAAATATGCTGACATCAGGGCAAAGATTCTGGGGATTAGAGTCTCATCCTTGGCTTCCCCACTTTGTGTGCTCTCTTAATGATTTCCTGGTTTTCATATATCCCTTTTCACCAGAGACTCCTGTGAAGGGAATCACCACTCACCTACCTTTATTTTGAAAATCCGGTGGAGAATTCCCTAGTCTCCCCTCTTCTAGCTCTGAGAAACATCTGACACAAACAAGCTCCTCTTCTTCTGAAGGAATTCTCTTTCTCAGTTTCTGAGAAGACATATTTTCTAGTTTTTTTGTTTCCTCCCAATTTTCCTCTTAGCTTTTTGTTTTTTCTTGATATTCCTCTACTGTTCATCCTCTCATGTTGGAATAATCCCCGACTCATTTCTGACCTAATTTCTTTCTTCCCACTGTCATGGTGAAAAATGTGGCTTATGAAATCAGACCGCCTGAGCTTGAATCCCAGCTGAACCAATTATTATCTGTCTTCAGTCATGTTATGCACGCTTGTGGTGCTTCAATTTCTTGAATCGTAAAATGAGATAAAATCAATGTCTGTCTTAAGCTGAAGTTATTAGGATTAGGTGAACTAATCTAATAAAAATGTAAAATAGTGTCCGGCCCACTATGTGTGTGTGTTTTATGCACACACACATACACATATATATGAAATGTTAATTTTTGTGACTGTTATTATTATAATCTGCACATATAAAGTTTGTACAATTGTTTCTGTAATTCTATCCTTGAGTTTACTATCGAGGTCTAGAGCTGGTAGCTACCTGACAACTTGATATCTTCCACGTGAATATCTAATAGCAATATGAAACTTAATGGAGTCAGTCAAAACTCTATTCCTTTCCACGGATCACTTTCTTTCTCCTTCAGTCTTTAGTTTCCTTAAATGACACCACTTTCAACCCATTGGCTCAAGTTAAAAATTTGGGAGCTATGCCTGAGTTCTCTCTCTTTCTTACCATCCAACCACGTATTTACTTTTTTTTATTTATCCATTTATTAATTAAACAGACATTTTTTGAACAACAACTATGGACCTATTACTCTGAGCTCCACAGTTAACAGCAGTAAGCACAACAGTTAAGTTCTATGCTAGGCTGGAGAATGTACATTTAAGTAGAGAAAGACAAATAACCAAATGTACAAAATATTTGATAGTCATAAGCACTACGAGCCTCATGGGAACAGGGTTATATGGAAAGGCAAGAATGACTATGTGAAATTGTGGATTCTGAAGAGTTCTCCTTAAGCGATGACATTCAATTTTGGGTCTCAATGACAGAAAAAGAGGATGAAGGGGAAGAGTAAATTTAGGATGCAGCTTGATTTGTCTGAGAAAACTAAAAAGGCTGGTATAGCTTTATAGGGATGATGAAAAGAGGCATTTGAAATGAAGTCAAACAGGCAGGAAGTGGTCAGGTCACGTGGGCACATATGAACCAGGTTAAGGAGTTTGTCAATCATTCTAAATGCAATGATAATCTGTTGCAGGATTCTGAGCAGGATGATATATAGAATGACTACCTTGTTAAAACATTTGACAGTCCCATATCCAATACAAATCCTGTTTCTCTTTTGCTTAAAATCCTTTAAATGAAATTCAACATTAATTGAATAAATGAGTGCTTTGCATATAGCAAATGCATAATAAATATCAATTGAATGAATGATTAAATCAGCAACATAAAATATATATGATTCTATGTCTTTGTGAAATTAAAAAGCAATATTTTAAAATAAAACTGTAGAGTTTTCCATTTTATTGAAATTAACACATTTTGGATAAATTTAATAAAACTCAATTCAACAAATATATATGTATGTAAACATCTTCTTTGTAAACATGCTATGAGAAAACAAGGAAGGCATAGTCTGCCCTCATAGAACCCAAACTCTAATAAGGCATGTTATAGTCCAACAGAAGAATGGATCACAGTACCTTCTCAAAACAAAAGCAAGTATAGGTTTGACAGTTTTCTTTCTTCTTTCCTTTATTCTCCCTCTCTTTATATAGGAAAGCTACATAAGACCAGGCAAGAAGCTGGGTGGAAATATGGAAAAAATTTTAAGCAGTCAAGTAGAGTGTGAAGAACATTAAAGAACATAATTTAAAAGCATCAGATGACTTTGGTTCTATTGGTATCTGAGACTGATGCATCACCAAATATAGTTATATATTTCTCTAAGCTTGATTATAGAACTGGTCATTATTAGTCAGCTTGAGTTGCCGTAACAAGATACCATAGACGGGCCACCTAAAGAACAGTGTTCTGAAGGTTGGAGGTTCCAGATCAAGTATTGGTTTCTGGTGAGACCTCTCTCTTTGGCATACAGAAGGCCAACTTCTTGCTGTGTCCTCATGTGGCCTTTTGTCTGTCAGAGAGAGAGAAGGGGAGAGTGGAATTCTGGCATTTCTTCCTCTTAGAAGCAAACCAATCTATCAGATCAGGGCTCTACCCTTATGATCTCATCCTTCATTATCTCCTTAAAGAACCCAGCTCCAAAAACAGTCACACTGAAGGTTAAGGCTTCAATATAAATGTTGGTGGTGACACACTCACAACTGGATACTGTGCCATCTATTAAAGTTCCCCTGAATCTAACAGTTTAAAACAGCAAAAGTTTTTTTTTTTTTCCTCAGTTTTTATTTTTCCAAAAGTTTTTTTTTTTTTTTTTTCCCCTTTCCCAGGAATTGGGAAGAGGCTTTGTTAGGCATTTGCGGCTGAGTCTTCAATGAACTTGTAGTCAACATATCACCTGGTGCTGTAGTGTTCTGAAGGCTAGGCTGGGGCTGGAGGCTCCACTTAAAGATGGCTCACTTACATGATTGTAATTTCAAACCATCATATCCCTCTAAAAGTATCCCTAGCTTTATAAATCTTTATGTGGTTAAATAATTTTAATTTTATTGTAAATACATGGCAGTGCCTTAAAACCTAAAGAAACTTCAGGAAAAAAGATAGTTGGGGCACCTGAGTGTCTCAGTTAGTTAAGGTACGATTCTTGATTTTGGCTCAAGTCATGATCTTGTAGTTCCTGAATTTGAGTCCCCTGCTTGGGATTACCTCTCTCCCTTTCTCTCTGTCCACTCTCTACTTGCAAACACACATACTCTCTTGCTCTCTCTCTCTCTCTCTCTCTCAAAATAAATAAACCTTAAAAATATAATAATATATAAGAAATGGATGACTTGGATTATTTACTCTGAAATTCAGGAATGAGTCTCAGATGACTGAGCCACTGGTAGTAGAAATGGAAAGAAAAAAAAGGAAGAGACAAGCCTTTTATCAGTATAACCTACAGAAGCCCAATTTTTACTAGTTCATAATAGTTTATTTGCATTTTAGCAAAGGAAAAACGGATAATTGTATTTTAATGTCATACATTAAATAATTTACTTTTTACTGAAATATTTCTTGAAGTATTGTGGAATAAAAACATTGGCCCTCGCAGAAGATAGGCAGATATGATTACTACAATTCTTTTCCAGTATACATTCATTGGCCCATATGGTGTAATTTTCTGAAGCTGTGATTATATGTGATCACATATATGATCACATATGTGATTATATATGACCAAGTTTTGGTCTTGCACAGTAAGAAATGGCACATTGGTGACCTTTCACTTTAGAATTACCAATGGAATTTTTTTCTTTTGATCTGATAAGCTATTTCAAAAACCAAGAAGAAAACAACAGCCAAAGTTGTGTTTCAGATGCTTTCACTGGAAATGTTTCTTTAGATATCAACAGATACTCAGTGGCCAGAAAGACCTTATCCTTGCCATATCGAAGCCAGGATTATAACTGCTTTTAAATTGGAGTATGGGGCCGCCTGGCTGGCTCAGTGGGTTAAGCATCTGACTTCATCTCAAGTCATGATCTCACAGGTCCTTAGTTCGAGATTGGTATTGGCTCTGCGCTGACAATGCGGAGCCTGCTTTGGATCTTCTGTCTCCCTCTGTCTCTCTGCTCCTCCCCAACTTGCACTCTTTCTCTCTTTCAAAGATAAATAAACATTGAAAAAAAATTTTTTTAATAAAATGGTAGTATGGTTGGCCTTGAACTTTCACAACGTGTAGCCTTGCTGTTTATGGCCTTGTTTCAGAATTGCAGACTCTCTGATCTTGTAACTGAATTCCAGTGGAAAGCACCAAGAAATAGAAGACTGCAGATCTGGGTTGCAGAGACTCAGGCAGACCACTTAGCCCTTTTCACCTTTTTCCTTTACTAGCAAATACGAAGTTAGGGTTCATTGTTTTCTGAGGCCTCACAAAGTTCTACAGTTCTGTGATTATTATTTTGAGGTAGAAAATATAGAGTATCATTAACTTGATTGTTATGAACATATCAATGAAAGCAGTGAATGAACTGTAAAAGATGCAAGCTTCTTTCCTACATGACCAAACCAATTTAACATTTATAAGAGTTTTTAATGAAATGAAACTACTTAGGATATAATTTACATCAATATTAAAATTCCATGATAACAGCAAGGATGACATCTAAACGCCTAAAGTTTTGCAGGCACTGTGATGACCAAAGAAGTTGCCTGTTAGATGTTTACTGAAAAATTCCGTAATTATAAAACACAAATACTTTATAACATCTAGTATCAGCATATTAGGTAAGACCAGATATATGGTCTTATCATAAATGTTACCATGTTAATCATTTCCAGTGGGGTGATGACAGACACTACATTTCTAAACATATTATCACACCAAAGAGATTAAGGCAGGGAGGGAACTGAACTTTTTGAGTAATCTATATTTAGGTCATAGCACTCAGATATTTATATATCTCATTTAAGAAGACTGATTTGTAAAATTACCTAAGCAAAGATTGAATGTCATTAGCTTGGGTAAATTTTTGCTGTAGACAGAGGGTCAGGGAAGTGACTGATCATGTAATGTGGATTGACCATAATGCGCTCATCTTTGAAATTAAGGGTTTGGAGTGATGGGTCTCCTGGTGCAGTTTAAAGTTACAGGATTTAAAGATACACCTGTATTTAATTACCTACTGTTTCACTTACTGATTATATAACATTAAACAAGTGAAACATATTAAATTTGAACTTCTTGAGCTACAAAATGGGGTTAATATAATGCATCTCTCAGGGTTGTTTTAAGGATTAAATGAGACACTGAACATCAACTATCTCGTACAGGTCCAGCACATAGTAGGTACTTTATGTATGGGACTACATCCTTGTATTCTCTTTGGCCTTTTTTTCTTATTTCAATAATTTTCATCTAGGTTTTCCATTAATAAGACTAATATGATTGGAATAACCATACAGTTTAAGGTTCTTCGCTCAAATTAACCTAGATGGAATCAAATGATTCCTCAATCAGTGTACATTATTCATAATGGAAAAGGGATTATATATTTATGTTTTTATAATGGTATGAAAAGCTTATGAATATACATGTATAGGTAGAACTGTTTATATCATGTGAGACTGTCACTGTGAAACCTTAATACTTAGAGGAGATTTGAGATCGTAGGCATAGAATGACATTTAAGATGCAAAATTGATACTTTGATTAAGTGAATGCCAAATAATTTTCACTAAAATTGAAAAAACAACTACATGAAGAGAATCTTATCAGTTTTACTGGTGGTACCTCCCTCCCCCCCCACCCCCCATTCCCTTCTAGTCCAGGATCTTATGCTTGCTTCTTGGTGATTGATGTGATGGCACTGTGACATGCAGAGGTAAATTCTAGAAACTCCATCCAGAGGGAATTAGTGCCTGAATATATGCTATATGAGCTTTTGCTAGAGAGCTCAAATACCCCAGTGAAAAGTTATACTTTTCATAGCCTGTTATTCCACTCTGAAACCATGGCAGGCCTAGCACATTTCAGACTAAAAGATATTTGGTAAGTGATAAAATGCAAAAAAACCAACCAAACAAACAAAAAACCCAAGAAAAAAACAGGTTTATGGATAGCAAACACAAAATGGCATGAATGTTAAGGCAAATTAAATATAATCCTAGTAGTTCACGTAAGTGGTAAGAGGTTCCAATTTCCAAAGGATGTTGAAGCTTTTTAAAGGACCTGCAGTGGGAGCCGTTGGCAGTTTATAGTATGGACTCCAACCGTCAAGATGCCCATATGGCTCCGTGGCTCACCTTCTGCTGGCAAAGCTGCCCGGCTGACCATCCATATCATCTGGAGCCCAGGTGCTTACATGCTAGATCAGTGAAGTGTTCACAGCCACCTGCTATGTTCATAGCAGTGAATAGGATATTTTGATTTTAATATTAGAAAACAAAACATGTGAAGGCTATTGGATGGTTTTACTCTCAATATCTTTCTCATGTCCATGTAATGCTATCTAGGCACAACTCATCACCTCATGGGAGCTATGACATGTCACTCTAAGTTGTGGGGAAAAATTTTAAAAAAGTACTTCTAAGGCTTGTCTTGAAAACTCTCTTCTTAATGCTGAGTTCTCAAGTAACCCATATGTCCCAGTTGGTCTTGGATACCCTCAGTTTAGGTCTATTGTTGCAGCCTAAGTATTGAAAACTCCTTCTTTGCTTCCCAAAATGTCCTAGTTTGGACAATACATTATATGCTTACCCATAATCTCCTTAACAATGACATTAAGCGCCCAACATTCTTCTTAAGATTCTACTGATTTCTACTTTTAAACATTGAATTCAAAGCTGGATAAATAAACTTCTGGATTACCACTAAAGTAATAGATGATTCTAGAGCAATGTTTCACAATAAGTAGATGCTGGTACATGCAGGTGCTGAAAGAAATTGCTGGTATTTATGGCCAGTATGTAAATGTTAAGGTAAGTGAAGGTAAGGGATTAAAGTGGCAACGTTAGGAGCTCCTATTAGCAATAAGTAGTCTTGTTGCCAAAAGATCTTATTGAATGACATGACAAAGAGGGCTGAGAGAGGAAGCTGAAGCCAGGAGAATAAGGACCCCAACAAATGGGGCTGAATGGAGGCAAAGCAACAGGAGAACTTGTCGAGTGCAATACTTTAAGAGTTATTTTGTTGAGAAAAGTTGTATGAATAATTCTTGTCAGGGGCACTTGGGTGGCTCAGTTGATTAAGCTCCGACTTCGGCTCAGGTCATGATCTCACAGTTTATGAGTTCGAGCCCTGCGTCGGGCTTTCTGCTGACAGCTCAGAGCCTGGAGCTTGCTTGGATCCTGTGTCTCCTCTCTCTCTCTCTCTCTCTCTCTCTCTCTGGCCCTTCCCCGCTCACTCTCTCTCTCTCTCTAAAATAAAAATAAACATAAAAAGTAATTAAAAAATAATTCTTGTCAACAAGAGAAGCAGTGAATATGAGTTTTAGGAAGAGACTTTTAGTAATACCACTGGTTCCTTACCAAACATATCTTGGTCTTCTCGTTTAAAATTGTATCTCTGTTATACAGATGGATGGAGCATGTTTGAGCCATCAACTAATTTTTATGTTCCTGATTCAGAGCTTACTAACCAACGTCCTGGTTTCCCTTTGAGGAGAAGCACATAATTTATATTTCTCTCTACAAATTAGTCAATTAGGATTCTAATAAATATATATGAAAGATCAGGCCAATTTAGTTTCTTGTCAATTTAATCAATGAGAAGGCATTCTTTTTTTTTTTTTAATTTTTTCTAACGTTTATTTATTTTTGAGACACAGAGAGATGGAGCACGAACGGGGGAGGATCAGAGAGAGAGAGACACACAGAATCTGAAACAGGCTCCAGGCTCTGAGTTGTCAGCACAGAGCCCGACGCAGGGCTCGAACTCACGGAGTGTGAGATCATGACCTGAGCCGAAGTCAGACACTCAACCGACTGAGCCACCCAGGCACCCCAATGAGAAGGCATTCTTAATTTCGAGCCACAATGGGCCAGGAGCACTACCCAGTAAGCAAAGATCATGGTATCTTGGTGATTAAACATTTTTTTAACGTTTATTTATTTTTGAAGGAGAGCACAAGAAGGGGAGGGACAGAGAGAGAGAGGAAGACAGAGGATCTGAAGTGGGCTCCCCACTGACAGCAGAGAGCCTGATGCGGGGCTCTATCTTAGGAACCCTTAGATCATGACCTGAGCCAAAGCTGGACACTTAACCAACTGAGTCACCCAAGCGCCCCTTAGTGATTAAACATTTGTTATCACCCTGGGAACACTTCAAGTTATAATTTTATCACTTAGAAGTTTTTTTCTTATTCACTATTTTGGCTGCAACACTACAAAGTACAGTAAATAATGTCCAAATTTATGTATTAAAATACTGAAACTTGAAAAATATTACATTAGGTATTCAAACTCATAGAGTGAGCCAGTAGTAATGTATAGAGGGAGTAGAACATAGATTTTCTAAATTCTTATTTGTTTCTGTTTATTAGCATATACATTTTATTTATGTATTTATTTTAAATGCTTATTTGTTTTTGAAATTTTTTTTAACATTTATTTATTTTTGAGACAGAGAGAGAGCATGAACAGGGGAGAGTCAGAGAAAGAGGGAGACACAGAATCTGAAACAGGCTCCAGGCTCTGAGCTGTCAGCACAGAGCACGATGCGGGGCTTGAATCCACGGACCGAGAGATCATAACCTGAGCTGAAGTCGGACGCTTAACCGACTGAGCCACCCAGGCGCCCCTGCTTATTTGTTTTTGAGAGAGAGACAGAACAAGTGAGGGAGGGGCAGAGAGAGAGGAAGACAGAATCTCAAGCAGGTTCCAGGCTCTGAGCTGGGCTCAAACCCACGAACTTTTAGTAATACCACTAAAAGATCATGAGACCTTGATGAGAGCTGAGATCATGACCTGAGCTGAAGTTGAACACTTAACAGACCGAGCCACCATCGTGCCCTAGCATATACATTTTAAATCTGTGGATTAAATTATGGGTGAAAATGTATGTTTATAATCTTTCAGGAGAGATATAAAATTCCTTAAGCATACTAGTCATGATTTCATTTAAAGAAATACTTACCTTGATTCTGTCTTGGTATTTACAAGGCAGTCAGAGCCATTAGCCCCAGATGACATTATTTTCAGTTGACATTAAACATCTTTGGCCTATTTTAGATAACATTTAAAATCCTAGACTTAGTTTAACAATTGGCTACATCTTTCCATCAATGAATGCTTTCTCTATCTTTGAGTTCTCTAACCTGGGTTTGTTTGTTTGCGTGTTTGTTTGTTTTGCAAAGGTAATACATTAATACAGTACAAAATTCAGAAGGAATAAAAAAATTCAAATTAAGACTAAGTCTTCTCTCCTTAGACCCCACACAGGCTAGTTTGCTTCCCCAGAAATATCCATGGTTCCCAGTTTCTCGTATATTCCTCCTTCCAGTTTATTGTTTGAGATACGCAAATGTACAAACGCGCATTTTTTTGTTTTTACACAGAAAGGTACTATACTATGTGTAATATTATATGCTTTGCTTTAAATTAAATCCTTATATGGTATAGCAATCGTTTTTATATCAGTTTAAGCAGAACTGTCATATTCTTCTTAATGGTGCATAGTATTCCACTTCATGTGAAAGCATGCTTGATTTGAAGGAGACCTAGTTAATAAACATATACGTATATTATTTACAATGCTGTCCTAAATGGCCTTGCACATCTGTTATTTTGCTAGGAAGCTAAATAACAAGGAGTGGAATATCTAGGTAAAACGATATGTGAATTCAAAAATTTTGTAGATATTGTCAAATATCAATAGACAGACTTTCAGTTTATATTTCCTCCAAGAAAGAGCAAGGGTAAATTCCTCTTTCCTCCACCCTTGTCCACAATGTGTGGAGTCAAATGTTTAGTTCTTTGTCTTTATGCTATGTCAAAAAAAAGTATCCATTTGTGGTTAAAATTTTAAATTGTTTATTATAAACTAATTTTAGCATCTTACTATGTTTAAAACTCATTTTCTACAAAATGTTTATATCTCTTTCCCTGGAGGAAGATAACACTAGTGGCTTCCAATATATCCATACTTCCCTTTGTCATTTATTAAGGGACTGTTTTTCAACCTTCCCTGTGGGTAGATGTCTAAATTCTTACTAAAGGGATGTGAACACAAATATGTGTGTAATTTCTGGGTTATATCACCTTACAGTTTTTTCTATTTAGTGATGACTGACATTTGTATGAGGTGGGGAGATATATCAGTCATTTTAGATCATGGACAGAAGTTATATTTTGTGGGGACGCTGGAAAACAATCTGATGCCTGGACTTGTTATACACAAACAATCATATAAGACAGAAAAAAAGCTAGTTTTAAAGCTATCTTGTTTTACCTGTTGGGATTTTTTGGCATTTTTTTATAGGATACTTATTTGTCTCTTAACAAATATGACAAATTGTATATTTGGTCATCAGGATTTTTCTTATTGATTTGCAGATGTTATTATACACAAACAATAAAAAACTGAATAATTCACACAAAATTTCCCTCGACAATTTAGTTTTGTTCTTTGACTTTACATTTACTTTTTGCTAATGTGAATTTTTTTATGCATTTGTGTTGTCAAATTTAACATAAAAATGTTCTACAGACTCTAGATTTTGAGTTCTTTTTTGGAAAGATTTGTCCCATGGAGTGCTTATTTTTAAAAAAATTACTTTGTAAGCACATATTTTTTATGGTTATCTTGACACTTCGCCCTATACACAAAAAGCAATGCAAGATTGGTTACAGACATAAAAGTGATAGGTAAAACATAAAGGTCTTAGAGGAAAATATAGGAAAATAATTTTGTCAGTAAAGTGTGAGGTTTTTAAATAAGAAATCCAAAGTGCCAACCTAAAGGAAACAAAAACATATAAAATAGATATTAAGGGTAAGAACTGGTCATCAGATAAAGTGTGTAGAACAAGCAAGCACAGACCAGAAGAGGATATTTGCATATATTTGGAAAGGTAATTTATATCCAGAATAACTAAAGTCTTAAAAGAAGATCCTTTAATAAGATAAAGACAGACAACTCAACAGATAAATGGACAGAAGATATTCATTTCATAAAAGAGGAAAATCAAATATGCAACCAGTGTATGAAACAACGCTTATCACTTTACTCACCAAAGAAATACAAATTAAAGCCACAATGAGATGCACCACACATCTACCAAAATTACTGATGTTTTAAAATACTGACAATATAAAACTGTTGGTGACAGTGCGGGGCAACTAAAATCCTCCAAAACTTCTTACGTGAATGTAATTAGAAAACTATTTGGCAGAATCTACTAGAGCTGAACATGTGAATATCCAAGTACACATAGTGTATGAGGATATTGTGTACATATGTTAACAAAAAAAAAAGCACAAGAATGTATGTAATATTCAAAAACTGGAAATGTTTACATTTTCATCAATAGAATGGAAAAGTAAGTGTGTTTACACAATTAGTATAAACGATATTACATTTAACGACTACATTAAACTATATGGATGAATTTGACAAACATATAAAGCCAAGCAACTTTAGTGGTGGTAATATTGCCCCCAACAGGGTGAAGACGGATTATTGGAAGTAAAAAAAAAAAATTGCTATTCTTTTTATGTGCATCGAAAGCACAGATATAACAGGATTGGAGAATGCTTCTTGAATGCCGTCTGAAACCTACTTGCTAGTAAATCCTCTTTTATCGAGTTGTCTTACCTCCCTGCTACAGGGGAAATTCTGATACAAGAACCCTTGTTCTCCTGAGTTTTCACTACTGCACCATGAAACAAAGAGAAAGACATCTACTTATTTACCATAAAGCCCATCTGTGTAAGTACAAGGTTGGCTACAATCTTCTACTTATTGTTGAGGATGCTGAAGTCACTATGCTGACCTTTGGACACACCTAACTAAATGTATCCACTGTTGGTCAATGTAGTTAAGGGCTAGGGTCCAACACAAGGGGGTAGTCTGTGTTATCTTGTCAGTCTTGTTTATGAAAACTGTACAAACCGATGGTCTGCAGCTGGTTTTTGTAATGTTATCTTCATTCCTTTCCATCCTGGTTTGACTAAGTAACCGGATGGGATACAAAAGACCTCTCCTTGAATGAGACTGTAGTTTCTGGCAAACCAAGGTATCACACATATTTTGGTGGTTTGTGATCCAATAATGAAACATGCTTTGTGTGGCCGAAAGCAATCTTTGGAAATAGAGGCTGGATATCTGATAGTTTCATGATCTTTGCCTGTGCCTTCTCCTCCTTTTGTGCTGCAATCCTCGCTTTCATCAGTTATTTATGAAAATAGTTTTCAATTCATTAATCTCAAAAGTTATAATTAAGTTAGGCACCATTTTATCATTCAGATGAGTCACTGCTGTTTCCAAGCAGTAGAGCTAATGAGGGCTAGAGAGAAAGAAGCTTTCTCCCTAACCTTCCCTAAAGTCAAAGTTCATGTATTATGGACCATGTTAGAATAATATGGAGGAAGGGAAAGAAAGATTAGTTGGCATTCTGTTCTCTTAACTTGAAGCCACCCAATAAAGTAGCTGACCTGTCAGGCAAGAGAATAAAGAGATTACCAGATAAATACTTCTCCCACCTTTGTGGGTTACTTTCTAGACAGTAACTACTGTTCTTTTTTGTATCTTTCTGGGAACCATGTGATTAGCTAATCTTTTGCTTTCTAAAGCCTCAGAGATGGGCTAGAAGTGTAATTACTTAAATCCAATAATATAATACAGTCTTAGTCGATAATTGTTTTCCTATTTTTCCAAATTCAAATTATGCTCAACAATGTTGTCCAAATTTTTTTAGCTCACAAAAACTTATGCAATACACTCTCAGATCATGGTATAAACATGTCTAAATACTATAACCTCAGGAGCATAAAAATGCCCTAAATGTGAACATAAAGCACCTGCTTTCTAAGGAAAGGACTCAGTGAAATTTACAGGGTCTCTCAATGTGGAAAACACTACCTCAACAAACACCTTGTCCCCACTACCACAAATGAAAAAATATTAACATTTACCATATTTTATTTATATATATTTTATATAATATAGAATATATAGAATATATATAGAATAATATATAGAATAATGTACTATCAACAAATTTAGAATCTCTTCTATATACTCTTACAATTTTCTATCTTTATTTCTATCCCTACAGAAAACCATTGCATAGAATTTGGTATGTGTTCTTCCACTACATATTTTATTTTTTTTTCATTTATTTTGTTTTAGGGAGAGAGAGAGTGCCAGCAGGGAACAGGGGCAGAGTCAGAGAAGGAGAGAATCTTTTTTTTTTTTTTTAATGTTTATTTATTTTTGACACAGAGAGAGAGAGACAGAGCATGAGCGGGGGAGGGGCAGAGAAAGAGAGAGGGAGACACAGAATCCGAAGCAGGCTCCAGGCTCTGAGCTGTCAGAACAGAGCAGGACTCAGACTTGAACTCACAGACTGCAAGATCATGACGTAAGCTGAAGTCAGACGCTCAACCGACTGAGCCACCCAGGTGCCCCTCTTTTTTTTTTTTTAATGTTTATTTTTGAGAAAGAGAGACAGAGTGTGAGCAGGGGAGGGGCAGAGAGAGAGAGGGAGACACAGAATCCAAAGCAGGCTCCAAGCTATGATCTATCAGCACAGAGCCCAACACGGGGCTCAAACTCACGAACTGAGAGACTATGACCTGAGCCGAACTTGAAGACTTAACCAACTGAGCCACCCATGTGCCCCAAAGAGAGAGAGAATCTTAAGCAGGCTCTACACTCAGCACAGAGCCCAATGTGGGGCTTGACCCCACAACCTTGGGATCTTGACCTGAGTCGAAAACAAGAGTCTGATGCTCAACTGACTGAGCCACCTAGGTATCCCTCCACTATTTTATTTTAATATTTTGATAATTTTTATTAAATATGTTAATAATTTTAAAAATATACATGTATCTATAAGCACAATGTGACAATATATCTTGTGCTTTAGTTTACACAATTAGTATAGTATTGTTTACATCATTCAATACTTGTGAAGTTTTCTCTCCATGTCAAAATTGTTTTTGAGATCTACATATGTTGAATTATGTAGATCTATTCATTTATGCTACTTATCCATTTCTCAGGAGAAATTAAAGTCCTAAATAAAACCCTTTTACAAGTATTAAGAGATTTGAGCTCCTAATTCTCCCCAATCATATTTCTCATTATTCTTAATCTGCAAAAATGTCAATTGTTCTTGATCACTTTTGTTAATATCATTGGTGGTATTGTCGTATATTATTATAAATTCCACACCCATTAATTTTTCCTATTCTCTCTCTCCTTTCCTCCCTCCCTCCCCCCTCTACCCTCCTGCCTACCCTCCCTCCCTCCCATTTATCCTTTCACTTTCACCTCTAAAGGACAGTTAATATCAATTATTCTATAACCTTGTTTTCATAGAATAGAGCTGTCACTGGGAAAAGTGACATGTGGGCCAATGTAACCATGTCTCACCAATGGAATGTAAGTGGAAGTCATACATGCCATTTCCAGGACAATCAGTGAAGTAGAGGAGGGTTCTTTGTTTGCTTTTGACCCTACCTACCTTCACATTTTGGCTGGAAGCAGGGGACTCAGGAAGTCCTAGGGGAAAGGAGGAGCCCTGGTCCCTGAGTCACCATGTGTAGAAAAGTTGCATACTGATGTAAGACAGCCACATCCGAGTGTTGGCTGAGTGAGAAATAAACTTATCCTAAAGCACACAGCTGTGGGGCTATGTTTGTTACAATAGCTAGCATTACTTTAACCACCGTACTTGTGTATATAACACACCCAAAGGAAATAAGGACTTCATTTTATCCTGCTGATTATTGCAATCATGTTAACATTCCCCATATACTCCCACAGTATCTTCTACTTGAAACTTGCAATTATAAGATAAATACGTTCTGAGGATGTAGTGTACAGGGTGATGACTATAGTTAACAATACTGTACTGTATATTTAAAAGTTGCAGAGAGAGTAGATCTTAAAAGTTTTCATCACAAGAAAAAACTGTGAATATGTGAGTTGATGGATGGTATCTAATCTTGCCGTGATAATCATTTTGCAGTATATACATATATCAAATCATTATGTTGTTCACCTTAAAGTTATGTGGGTTATATGTCAATAAAGCCGGAAAAAAGATACCATATAGAACTATAGCCTACCTTATTTGATAAGCATCACTAGACTCTCTGAGACAGATTTAAGTGTTTCTATACATTTCTCAAAGCATTGTTTTGTTGAAAATGCCCCTACTTTCTTCCATATGAGACTTTAAGCTTCATAAGTGGTAGCAGTTTATTGTTATCTTCCCAGTGCCTGGGTTGCTTGATAAGTATTTGCCAAAAGAAAAAAAAAATAAGAGGATAAATGCATTGTCTTTAAGACAGGTAGTTGGTTTAGAACTCTATTTTATTTTCTTACAGAGACAATTAGCTAACATATGGAGAGATATTTTTAACAGACTGTATTAAAAATAGACAGCATTGCTATAAGATAACTACATTGAATATTTTGATGGACACTTAAGATCAAAGGGTACATTTAGCCTAATTAGAATGATTATATCAATTATTTTAAAGGTAAAACTGGATACACAGGTTTATTAGCCATTTGAAATCCAGACAAATCCTTTCAGAGACAAGGAGAGAATGCTATTCCATCAACTTATGAAAAGTGTCAGACTGCCAAGCAATTCTAAAGGTATTATAGCTGAAAACAAGAAAATGTGTATCAGTTAATGTATTTTTCATCCTCTAGTATGTTTTTATATATGTTTAGAAATATCTCTAAATATTAGAATTTCTTAGTAATTATTGTAAATAACACATGGTTTATTTAAAATCAATTAAAAATATCCTCCAGTATTTGGAAATTTGGGCAAGAAACTGAATTATCCAGATTTACCCTGTGATAAGCCCAAAGTCTGTGTAACATACTAGACATTTGTTGTAGTTGTTTTAGCTACTCGATGTCTGCTCTCACTTCTAGTAGAAACCTCTCAAATAACCATTTCTTCTTCCTCCTTGTCTGCATCCTTGAGAGAGTAATTATTAACTTTTATCGTCTGCCCCAAAGACAACATGGGGCCATGAAAGTCCAGCTGAGCTTATTAGACTCTATCAGGACTTTGACTGTAAACTGAGTGGCATAGATGGTGGAGGGGAGTGAGGCTGACTGGCCAGAGCAGCAGCCTGAGTCTGTCACTTTGTTCTTATTCCCTCAGCCTTGGGGCTCTGTGAGTTCTTGCCTTGTCCCATCCGAGGTTTCCAGTTCTTCCTTCAGTGAATTCCACTTGCCCTCAGATAGCCAGGGTAGGGATCTGTAAGTTGCAATTAAAGCATCATCAAAAGACTTGTTACGTGATTTGGTTTCAGCATTACTCGAATGCCTTCTGATCATTTCCTTAGTCCACTTTGGATTACATGACTGACATTTGTCAAATCTTTTCCAAATATGAAACATGCAAACAGGCCTGGCAGCTGATCCCAGACCTCCAGTGTGCGGACTTCAGAAGTGATTTGCCATACATGACAAATAAAACCATGATGAGAATGCTCAGTGTTTCTAGAAATTTATACTTTTTAAAGTTTTTTCACATTATCATCTTATTTAATCCTTGGAAAAACTCTAAAGTGGATAGAAAAGGAAATATTACTCCAACTTCAAGGGAGGAAATTAACTTTGGAAAAGAAAGAGACACCAGAGAGCCACTGAGTTAAAGCAAAATGTCATTTAAATAAAAACAGTGTGGGGGCACCTGGGTGGCTCAGTTGGTTGAGCATCGGAATCTTGGTTTTAGCCCAGGTCACATCTCATTGATGGTGAGTTCAAGCCCCACATTGGGCTCTGTGCTGACAGTGCGGAGACTGCTTGGGATTCTCTCTCTCCCTCTCTTTCTGCCCCTCCCCTGCTCACTCTCTCTGTCTCTCAAAATAAATAAATAAACTTTAAAAAATTAAAACAAACATTTTGCATATCAAGTCCAAAAATAAATAGCAAAAGCACACCTAGGGAAGTCCTTTTAATTTAATGTAATGTAATTTAATGTAATGTAATTTAATTTAATTTTAATTTAATTTAATTTTCATATGTACATTTTCTATGTACCCTGTTGGTATAACATTTGCTCTCTAGGTGATTGGCCATTTCTCCACAGGCTTCTCTGGAGACTTTGCAGAAAGTTACAGGTCTCCAGACCTCTCTATACACAGTGTATTACTTGGATCAGCAGAATTCCTCTGGGTCTCTTGGTTCTGCTTCAGCTAAAGCTGTGATCTCATATTTTGATTCACTCTCTTCATCAGCTACTAATAACAGACAAATATTGTTGGTCTTGTCTCTCTTATGTGCTTTTTTTTAATGTTTATTTTTGAGAGACAGAGAGACAGAGCATGAGTTGGGGAGGGTCAGAGAAAGGGAAAGACACAGAATCCAAAGCAGGCTCCAGACTCTGAGCCCTCAGCACAGAGCCTGTTGTGGGGCTCGAACTCACGCACAGGGAGATCATGACCTAAGCTGAAGTCGGATGCTTAGCCGACTAAGCCACCCAGATGCACCTTGTGTGCTTTTTTTTTTTTAATGTTTATGTATTTTTGAGGAAGAGCGCATGCTTGTGAGCAGGTGAGGGGCAGAGAGAGAGAGCGAGATTGAGCATCCCAAGCAGGCTCTGTGCTGTCAATACAGAGCCTGACACGGAGCTGGATCCCAGGAACCATGAGATCATGACTTGAGCCAAAATCAAGAGGTGAGAGCCTAACAGACTGAGTGACCCAGGTGCCCCAAGAACCGTCTTGCTTTAAAAATAATAAAAGACAGGACTTTCAATTCAATACTTGATTCCTCAATATGTGCTATTCACATTAGTCTAGCTAACAATCTTTAATTATGTAAAATCTAATAGTAATTTTCTATTCCAATAATATATAGAGACATATGGTATTATCCTGACTTAAGAATGAAACTGATGATTTTCAGTTTTAGAGGAGTCATGAGATTCTGCACTAAAAGGACTGGGCCTTGGAAAAAGAACTATTATTTTCTGAAGTCCATGCTACCCACCCAACCAGCAAAAATGCATAGACACTAATCATTTGGAATCTATATATCTTAATTTTTTTTTTACAAATAACTACACACATGTATGTAAGTATAAGCATACATACTTATATCTTAGAAAAACATTTGGTCTATATTAGTAAAATGTCTGAAAAATAATATTCCATAACTATTACAATTCAAATATTCTCTTTTTTGTATGGCTTACAACACATTGGCTTCATTTCTTTCTGTTCTTTCCTTGTTGGAAAAAGGAAACAACCAGCTACCACCATGTCTAAAATAGACTTCGTATCTCTAATGACTGTCCTTAAATTACTTCTCAATTTTTCTCCGAGGCTAAATTATACTTTTTGTTTTAACTTTTTTTTCCTTGGCCTTGTTTTTCAACCTTTAATCATCTTTGCTCAACGCTTTCTAAACTTACTACACATATTAAATTGCAATTGATTTATTCATTTGGGTAACTGGGGGGCACACAGAACTCTACAAAGTGTATTTCATGCATATTCTTGTGATTTCAGCCAAGTACAGAAGTTTTAATATAAATTTAAACAGCTTTACACATAGTACAGTAGAGGTTAAAAGATGAGGTCTGTGAAGGTTTGATTTCATCAGATAAAACCTGCCCTCACTATGGATTTTTACGTTAATGTAGGACTAGGAATTTACAGTTCATCGATCATTCAGAAAAGTATTACCTTCTTATCAGATTGCCTACACAGCTATGACTTCCGGATTTAAGGCGACAATAAAGAAAAAAATTGTATAATTCTGATTGGTTCTACATTTACTAATTTGTCTATTTTCATTGGCAAGGTTAAAAAAAACAAAAGAAAGTTAAAAAATCAACCTATTGTTTTGTTTTGACTGACAACTATTTTTTTTTAACAGACTCAAACATTTTGACTTAGGCTTTAATCAAAATAATCAAGTTTGTATCAGTAGACATAGACTTTAATTTTCCTTTGTTTGAGGCAATAAATTCAAGAGTTCACATTTCAGCTTTCAAAATTGTCCTTCCTTCAATCTATTTTCCCTTCTCATTCTCAATCAGATCATCAACCAATGCTACCGGGAAACTAGTTACTAGTAAAACCACCTTACATATATTTCATAGGAATGGCTATTCAACACTTTGCCCACTATACCTATTTTGTAGTGCCCGTTAAAGAGCTATAATTACCCTTTGGAACCGGGTAAAATGAGTTTGCTCCCTACAAGCTACGTGACCTGTTTAAATCATACAAGTATTTTATTACTCAATTTCCCCATCTCTATCTACCTTCCAAATTGGGCCAGTGTGTAAATTAAAAGTAAACTATTGTGTATAAGATTCTTTGCACATTGCCTGACATATAGTAAGTACTGATACAATGAATTCTGTTAAAATACATAATTTTTATCAATGCTATTAATTCATAAAATGGAGACACCCAAGCATAGTTGGGCAAGGCTAGTTACCATAAATAATCCTCTACATCCTCAACAAGTTTATAATGCTTTTAAAAAGGTAAAATTTGGGGCACCTGGGTGGCTCAGTCAGTTAAGTGTACGACTTCAGCCCAGGTCATGATCTCACAGTTCATGAGTTTGAGCCCCATGTAAGGCTCTGTGCTGACAGCTCAGAGCCTGGAGCCTGCTTCAGATTCTGTGTCTCCCTCTCTCTCTGCTCCTCTCCTACTTGCACTCTATCTCTCTCTCAAAAATAAATAACCATTAAAAATTTTTTAAATGCAAAATTTATCTGAATATTACTCTAAAGGAGCTTTTTTTTTCTTTTGAAGTAAAACCATAGACGAAAATACAGAAAAGCAAAGAGTACATGGATCCTTTTTGATGAAACAGCAAAACTGTATTTGATTGTTGGATATGAAATTTACTGTCGCATAATTAAAAGGGACTGCTTCAGAGAAAGAAACATAAAAATAAAATAGAATTTTTAAAAATTCAAAATGTGATTCTAATAACAAACTTATCTACCCTGCAGCTGAACTAACACTTATGATTAATTGGGTTCTTAATACATCAGAATACCAAACTGCATTTTCAGAGTTTGAAGAAATATGTCGAGAGCTAGTGGAAACATACCATAATTCGCTTCAGATTGTAGAAAAGTACTGCGTGCTTTCTCTAATTGTAATCTCCCTGTGACAGCATTACATTAAACATCATTTCTAAATTATTCTTATTTTACAAAAATGCCCACAACAAAAGATAAAGACAAAATATGAAGTATCTTTCTCCTGCTAGGGTAACCTTCTATTTAAGATAGTTAATTATAGACATATTTCCAGCTGTAAACTAAGGATTTGGGCAAGTGGTTTTGCCCAGTTCTTTGAACATTTTTGGTTTTGTTTTTGCATTTAAAGCAATCGTGTATTTCTACTTTTCTTAAGTTACGATGTGAAACATGCAAAAATCAGAACTACATACCTGAGATTTGTTCACATTACGGCAAGTCAACTAAAAATTAGTGACTAAACGATAATGATCTGGGTATAGATATCATGGAACTGATAAAACACAAATTTTATTACCTGTATGAATACTGCGTTATGTTATCCCTTCTAAGACAAGATCTGTACTTTCAGTCTAGTCTTGAACTCCCGCTATGGTGGAGTGCATGCTGGATGGAGCATCAGGAGGGCTGACTTCTAGCCTCCGTGTTCCTCAGCAGCTTCAGGGACATCAGACAGGTATTGATTCTGAACTTTTGTTTTCTCAGTAAGAAAGCTGTAGTTTAGAGAAATAATATAATGTGTGGCGTTTTGTTGACTGTTAGATGAGAAATGGTATATAACAACACCAAGCATAAAGTGAGGCCCATGGTGGACATTCGGCAAGTATAAATTGCCCATTCCCTATTTGAATTCTTTTTCCTCTCTTGCCTTCCTTGCTCCATCTTTTTTTCTAACCTCTGGCAACTCCAAGCGCTATATGGTCTATCTAGACCTCAAGAGAGTATAACTTTGAATGTATTTCTGGTTTCCCTTCAAATGGACTCTGTAGGAGGCCAATAATGAAGTCTTATATTCCAAATATTTTTGTACATTGTCTTGTTTTATGTTTATAGAACTGCAAAAAGTGACTTCAGTAGGAAGTGGTGGATGTACAAATTGTACAGGGTGTAAACGACTTTTGATGTGAGAACACGTGCTAATGGAGTGCTGGGGCGTTGGTGTAGACAGAAGTAATCCCAGACAAGGATCAGTCTGAGGAATCCCTAGATATTTTATAAGTAGAAAAATTCTTTCTTAGAGAAGAATATTTACAACTTTGTTGACTTTTGGAATGATTAAAACACAATTAAATGCAAATCACTTCAAACGTTACTAGTTCTTATAAAATACAGGTATTTAAATACAATAAAGTGTTTACAATTTTAAGAAATGTTTTCACATTTGCACCTGCAAACAATCTCTAAATAGTAATTAGCGTTGTCTGAGCCTGAACATTTTATTAGTGCAATAAAACTTGAAATTCCCCAATTAAAAGCAGGTTTTAAAAATTATGTTTAGTATTAATTTTCAAATTCAAAATCAGCAATGCCCTAATTGTAATAAGACATAACATTAATGAGATAATGAGATAACAACTCTTAGACAAGATTATATTAATCTGAATATCAAAAATGTTATGTTTGGGGGCACCTGAGTGACTCAGTCAGTTAAGCATCTGACTTTGGTTCAGGTCATGATCTCATGGTTCATGAGTTCGAGCCTTGCATTGGGTTCTGCCCTGGAGGTGCACAGCCTGCTTGGGATTCTCTCTTTCCCTCTCTCTCTCTCTCTCTCTCTCTCTCTCTGCCCCTCCCCCACTTGTTCTCTAACTCTCTCTCTCTCTCAAAATAAAAAAATATGCTGAAAAAATTTTTTAAATGTTGTGTTTAAATTTGATTGTAATATCCATTTGACATAAGATTTGTCCTTTTAGAAGGAATAAATTTGTACACCATGCCTCCCCCTTACATGTCCCACTCTGCCCTATGACTGTTTCATTTCTTTATATCTTATATGCTTCTTAAATGCATCCATTTTGTATAATTTCCTAAAACAATTGGTCATGTATTTTGGTTTACTAAACATTATATATATATATATATATATATATATATATATAATTTCTACATGCTGTTTCTTTCGTTTGCTCATTCTTCATTTATTCAGATTTACTGATTGTCTACCATATGCTTCACAGTGGTCCAGTTACTGGAAAGTCAATATTATGAGTTTATTTGAAACCCTAGGAGCATTTATCCTATTGAGGAGATAGCACAATACACTTTCTAATTAAGAAACGATAAAGGAAAATGGGGAATTATAGTAATGAAAACAGTGTGGTGATGTCACAAGACTAGACTATTTGAAAAGAAGAGGGAACTAAGACATCAAGCCATTTGTGTGCAAGCACTTAATAAGCATACAGTATACATTGCATAATAGACAGTGTTACAAAAATTGGATCATGATATTTAAAAAAAGTAAAATTAAATCTTTACCTAATTACACATAAGACTTGAACTTCAGATACACTAAATACCTAAATGTGAAAAGAGGGGTGCCTGGGTGGCTCAGTCGGTTGAGCGTTCACCTTCGGCTCAGGTCATGATCTCATGGTTCATGGGTCTGAGCCCCACATCAGGTTGTGTGCTGACTACAGGGAGTCTGCTTGGGATTCTCTCTTTCCCTCTCTTTCTCTGCTCCTCCCTGATTCATGCTTTCCTTCTCTTTCAAAAATAAATAAATAAACTTAAAAAAAGAAGATACTCTTTAAAGGAAAAACTACAAGGTAATTATATTAATACAGGAGAGAACAATTTACTGATATGGGAGAAAAGGCAGACTTAAAAATTTTTCAAAAATTTAAATCATAATAAAAATATTGATGAATATACTTATGTAAAAATAAAGGAATTCTAGTTGACAAACTTCACCATTATCAAAACTAAGAGAATTTTCAATAGCTAATTCAATATAGGCATATATCTAGATGTACATAGATAATATTTCATCAATTGTTTTGAGTCAACAACAAAAAGAAACCCAGTGTCACTACACATTCCAGAAGTATGACATAACCCCCACACACACACCAAATCCAGGTGTGTGAGTCATTTTTTAAATAGCTTTTACTAAGTTATAATTCACATACCATAAAATCCATCTATTTACATTATACAGTTCAGTCATTTTTGGTAAATTCACAAAATTGTGCAACCATCACTACAATCTAATTTTAGAACATTTTTACTACCTAAGAAGGAATCCAGAGCAGTCATTCCACATGCTTCCCTCTACCCCTAGGCAACCACTAATCTATTTTCTGTCTCTACAAATTTGCCGATTCTAGACTATAATCATTGAGTTACATAGGTGTAGGATCTTGTCACTGACTTCTTTCAATGAGCATAAGCTTCAAGGTTCATCCATGCAGTAGTGGGTATCATTCACTGCTTCATTCCTTTTGATTGACAAATAATAGCCCACTGTAAAGAAAAAAAACACATTTGTTTATCTGTTCTTCAGTTGATGAACATTTAGGTCATGTACTGGGTCAAATGGGTTCTCCCTCCCCACCCCCCCAAAAAATTCATATCCATCTAGAATCTCAGAACTGATCTCACTTGGAAATAGACTTTGCAGATATATTTAGCTGAGATGAGGTCACACAGCAGATAGGTGCACCTTGAATACAAAGATTAGTGTCCTTGTAAGAAGGAAGAGGAGAGGGCACACAGACACATGCAAAGGAATGAAGCCCGTGAAAAGATGGAGGTAAGACTGGAGTGGGCCAGTTTTAAACCAACGAATGATAAGAATTACTGGAAACTATAAGAGGTTGGCATTTGAAAAGAAAGATTCTTTCCTACATCTTTCAGAGGAAGGATGGCCCTGTACACACCTTGATTTCAGACTTTTAGCCTCAGGAACTGTGAGATTATATATTTTTATTGTTTTAGCCCACCCAGTTTGTGCTACATGGTTATAGCAGTCCTAGGAAATTGATACAGATTGTTTCCACTTTTTAGCTGTGATGAATAGAAAAACATGTGCAAAATATAAGAACAGACAATTTACAGGGTACGTAATAGTTGTTCAAGTTCGTTAGTAATCAAGGAAAGGTGTCACTTCACAGCTAACAGACCTGCAAGTTGAAAATGCTAAGTGTAGTGTGGATGTTTCTATACATTAAACCTCAATCACTGTGGACTGGTGTAGTCATTCTGGAAGACAATATGAGTGTACTCAGTCAAATTAAATAAGAATATTTTCCATGACCCAGAAATTCCACTCCTAAATATGTATCTCAGGAAAACTTCCACACATATCCACAAAGAGGCATTCACTGAGGTGCTATTTGCAGACCTGATGCATGGCAAGCAGTTTCTAAGTCTGTTATTGGAGAATTTTGAAGTTCCATGCTTTATCCAGCATGTAACCCAATGTCTACTTTGTCAGATGACGGCACGGAGATGTAGAAGTGTAAAGTGATTTGCCAAAAGCAACCTAGCAAGTGATTGATAGAATATAGACCCTTATAAATCAAAGCAAATAATTAGTAAAGATGAATAATTAGTGAATAATTGTAATTATTGTGAAATAAATGTGAATTATTGTGAATAAAGTTAATTATTAGTGAATAATTGTAAGTGAATAATTAGTAAAGATGTGCTAAAGGGAAGATATTTAAATAGTCCTGTTGCTTTTAAAATATCTTGTTCATCATTTTGCCTACTGATTCTGAGCATAAAAATAATACTGCTTTGAAAAATGCACATGTGCAGAAACATGTTGCATGTGGTTGATTCCAAGAGTAACAGCTGCAGTTAGGGAAACAACCTAACAGCAGTATCTGATTCAAAAAAATAAGTGATAGCTCATTACAAGCATTTTACAAAAAGGCACTAACAAAATAACGAATTGGTCTGAGGTCAGATTAGTTGCCAAAGTGTTCCTAAAGTACACAGGAGAAAGTATGGAATTTCAATTGGTATAAAGTGGGAAAACATTCTAAATGTAAAGAAGACCACATATTATGCGACAAACAGGGTTAGGCAAAAGATCTATATGGAGAAAATAGGAATAATGTTGAGTAACAGTGTGGAAATCCATGAGTAAATGAGTTTGAGATCAGATGTTTTCAGTGGAGACTTCTCTAAAACCATTGTGGAGGAGAAATTGACAAAGTTTCAGGGTAATGGATATAAAAATTTCAAAAGACTAATCTAATTTATTTATATTTGTTGCCAAGAGGAATGGACAGCAGTGGAGAATTTAGAAGGAGCAGAAGATTAAGGAATGACACCAGGCGAATTTCAAGTTTGGTGGAAATGCCATGTGTTTTCCAAGAATCGTTCTATCCATTTTACAAACATTGACTATTAGTTATCCACAACTATCTTAAGATGTATATAACATAATTTTTTATTTTTTAAATTTTTTAATGTTTATTTATTTCTGAGAGAGAGACAGAGCGTGAGCTGAACAGGGGCAGAGAGAGAGGGAGACAAGAATCCAAAACAAGCTCCAGGCTCTGAGCTGTCAGCACAGAGCCTGACGTGGGGCTCGAACTCACAAACTGCAAGATCATGATCTGAGCCAAAGGCAGATGCTTAACGGACTGACCCACCCAGATGCCCTGATGTATATAACATCATTATCTTCATTTCATAGATGAGAAAACTAAGGGTATTTTAGAAAATTCTCCAGCTCATTCAGCTAATATATGGAAGATCCTAGTTTTGACCTCAGGCAGTCTAATTCTTGAACCCCCACTCTTAAATGCAGTGATAAATTATCTTGTTTCTGGTTACCTAACAACTTATCAGGAGAGCTGATATTTTCACATTTCACGTACATAATGGTTCAAAATTCATAAACTTATAATTTCAAATATTACCTCCTTTTTCCTTGTGAAGCCAATAGTTTCCTTATATAATTTTTGTTAAATAACTGTTTTTCTGCCTCCTGTCTCTCCTTTTTCCCCCATGCACAGTTTCTCAGCAATTAGAATATTTATATTCAATAGAATGAAATTGCACTCTTGCAGATGTTTATTAATTAAGGAAAACACAAAAATTGAATCTTAATTCACCTTACAAGACATTAATTTGTATTGTCACACTAAAAGGACGACAGATAAGAAAAAGGGGAGAAGGGAAGGAAGGAAGGAAGGAAGGAAGGAAGGAAGGAAGGAAGGAAGGAAGGAAGGAAGGAAGGAAAGGAGGGAGGAAGAGAGGATGGAAAGAAGAAAGATGACAATTTTTTTGAAAATGAAATTTTCCATGAAGGAAATCATTGATAAATTAATCTATACAGAAATTGCACACTCTATTCCTCAATATCTATTTCTTAAGATATTGTCCTAAGTGGGAAAAGATATTTGCAACTTGATAGTATCCTGTACATTTACCCTCTGACCCAGAAATTCCACTAACTATATATATATATGTATATATGTATATATATGTATATATGTGTATATATATATATATATATATATATTCCCAAAGTTATGTACAAGCAAAATATTTTTTCTACATTTATTGAAATGATATATTTTATCTCCTTCAAACTTAATCTGGTACATTACATTAATTGAGAAACTGATTTTAAACTTGAATCTCTGAAAAACCCAATAAGATAGATTATATTATCTTTTTTTATTTATTGTTGTGTTCGTTTGTTAATATTTGAGTTTGCATTTTTCATGTATGTTCTTGGGTGAAATTTGTATGTAAATTTATTTTCATGTAGTATACATTTTTTTTATACCAAGGCCATGCCAATCTTATAAATACAATTGGTATACATGTGTGTTTTTCCTATTTATTTTTTTTATTTTCTTTTTAATTTTTTTAATGTTTATTTATTTTTGAGAGAGAGAGACAGAGACAGAGCATGAGCAGAGGAAGGGCAGAGAGAGAGGGAGACACAGAGTCCAAAGCAAGCTCCAGGCCCCGAGCTGTCAGCACAGAGTCCTATGTGGGGCTCGAACTCATGAGAACCGTGAGATCATGACCTAGGCCAAAGTCAGATGCTTAACTGACTGAGCCACCCAGGCACCCCTGTTTTTCCTATTTCTTAGAACAGTTGGTGTTAGATTAGAATCATATGCCTCTAGAAGTTCAAATATTACCAATGCCATGTAGACTAAGAATTTCCTTCAAATAAGATTTTTGACTATTGATTTAATTCAATTATAGCATTATTTAGAATTGTTTGGAATTCTTTTGTCAATGTGTAATTTGTGTTCTTCTAAAGATTTATCTATTTGTCTATTTGGGAGCTCAGGTTGTGATCTCGCAGTTTGTGAGTTCAAGCCCAGCATCAGGCTCTGCGCTGATGGGGAAGAGGCTGCTTGGGATTCTGTCTCTCCTTCTCTCTGCCCCTACCCTGCTCGTGTTCTCTCTCTCTCCCCCAAAATAAATAAATATAAATAAATAAATAAATAAATAAATAAATAAATAAAATAAAGATTTGTCTATTTTGTATAAATTTTTAGATTTATTATTATAAAGTTGTTCATTATATCATATGTTAAGATATTAAATGTCACTGAAGTTTAGTCTATTTTGTTATATTTTTGTGTCATGAATGATCTTTGGACTTTGTTGATTCCATTTTGTAGGTTTTGCATTTCACTAATTTTACATCTTATCCTTAATATTTCCATTCACCTACTCTTTGGGTTTATTCATTTTCCTTTTTCTAATTTTTGAGTTATTCATCTTTAGCCCTTCTGCCTTTTGATTTTCTGCCTTAGGCAAATCCTGTACATTTTCTTCTATCCCTTAAACTAAAGCTTAAATTCACTGTATTTGTCAATCATCTTCAAGATAATGGAGTAATGTTGCCATTCTGGATTTCCACATCCATTAGATTTTGTCTGGATCATGGATTATTTCCTTAGTATCTTATCAACTTCTTGATGCTAAATAAGTTTTTCTTATTTTTTAATAGTCTCTAATATCTTAAGTGTTTTTAGCTCAACTGATGGGCCCCATGCTTAACCCAAAATACTCTTGTAGGCACAAAATTGTATTCTCTCTATAGGTAAAATCCATTTTTTGGAATTTCTCTTTTTTACATATAAAAAAAGTAATTTTCACTTATTGCTTGTTGGAAACCAAAATATTTAAAGTCTAGGAAAATAAAAAGCTTTAGATACTTGACAGACATCTCTTTAAGGTATAGCCAGTAGATCCTCCTTTTTCCCCCCAAATTTTAATTTAAATTCTAGTAAGTTAACAGGCAGTGCAATATTGGTTTCAGCAGAATTCAGTGATTTATCACTTACATACAACACCCAGTGCTCATCCAAACAAGTGCCCTCCTTAATACTCATCACCCATTGAATCCATCCACCACCCACCTCCCTCCATCAACCCTCAGTTTGTTCTCTATCTTTAAGAGTCTCTCATGGTTTGTTTCCCTCCTCCCCATTTGTTCATCTGTTTTCTTTCTTAAATTCCATATACAAGTGAAATCACATAGTATTTGCCTTTCTCTAATTTCACTTAGCATAATACACTCTAGTTGCATCCACATCATTGCAAATGGCAAGATTTCACTTTTTGATGGCTGAGTAATAGTCCACTTTTTGTATATGTATATGTATACACACACACACACACACACACACACATATATATACACACACACACATATACCACATCTTCTTTATCCATTCATCAGTTGATGGACATGTGGGCTCTCTCCATAGCTTGGCTATTGTTCATAATGCTGCTATAAACATGGGGATACATATACCCCTTTGAATCTGTATTATTCTCATCTTTATCCCTGCTGCCCCTTTCCACACTCTATTCAGTTTTTACTTTATTCTTAACGTTGGAGCAAGTATTACACAGAATATGCAATGACTCTTTAACTGATATAAAAACTTGAAGGCTTCTATTTCTGCATGTGCCCAGCCAGTGGTTCATTATATTTAAAATCAAAGCTTTTATCATCCAAAATATTATAGCTCTTTTCATGGTATCAGAGCATACCAGTGCTGAAACAGACAACACCAAAATCTCTTTGTCTTAAACTTAAAAGTTTTATTTCTCACTCAGAGGTCAGTCCAATCCACTTTTAGTAGCCAAATTCCATGTGGTGACTCAGGAGTCGGTGTCCCTTCCATCTAGTAAATTCTCAGTTCTTCCCACTGGAACCTTTGCAGAGAAACAAATAAGAAGCAGAAACTGTCACAGGAGCTTGAATGGGCCATACCTGGAAGTGTATAGCATTTACATGAACAATCCATTGGCCATAGTCACATGGCCTCATATAGACAGAGTATGGCTGGGAAATGCAGAGGGAACCCATTGTTTTTTCCATAGCCATGTTAAATACTTACCAACATAGCAGTAATTGAAAATAACAGAAACAAATAACAACTTGGAAAATGGCCTCAATCTGTTGCTAGGTCTTCTGTTAGCAAGATGAAATGATGTAAATTCAAATAATTCAGATATCAATAGAGCTATAAAATTGATTACAGTCATTTGCAAGGTATTATCTTCTGAATATAGTCATAATCTTGCCTCTCTCTATGCAACCAGTTATGGAATCTCGTCAAAAGAAAATTAGGGTGTGTGTGTGTGTGGGGGGGGTTAACCAAGTATGTGGGAAACTGTCAAGATTTCTCTTTTTATTTGGATTTTTTAAGATTCTAACTACATAAATAATCCAAACTTAGCCTGATTTTATTTTTTTAATGATTGTCAAAGGATTAATTAGCGTTTTGCTTCCTTTTGAACTAACTGACCACTAGCTTTTCATCTTTCTTTCTATTTTTGAGATATCTTAAATTAATGATGTCATTCTGGCAATAAGCACTTCAGTTTCCGAATGGTAAATCTTGTTCTTTATTTATTATTTAAATTAACCTACCTCTGTATATTCACAGGTTTTTTTGTAGCATATATATTCAATAATTCCTGTTAGAATGTTTTTAATCAATGCAATACGCTTGTTTTCTAAAAAAAAAAAAAAAAAAAAATTATAACATTTGACTCCACTAAAGTTTCTAGGCTCCTGCAAAGAAGACTTATGTGGTCTCCACCTTTACTTGCTATGGATCTTACCTCTGTTCTTATACATTGTGTGCTGATTATTTAAAATGAATAGATGGGGCGCCTGGGTGGCTCAGTCGGTTAAGTGTCCCTCTCTTGATTTCGGCTTAGGTCATGATCTCACAGTTCATGAGTTCGAGCCACGCATTGGACTCCATGCTGGCAGTACAGAGCCTGCTTGGGATTCTCTCTCTCCCTCTCTCTCTTCCTCTCCTCCATTCGTTCTCTCTGTGTCTCTCAAAATAAATAAACATAAAAAAATAAAGTGAATAGAAAAGGATTATAATTCTTTTCCTGAATACTTATTTTCATGTCATCTGTGGTATCCTTCATTTGGTTTTACAAAACTAGAATTGGGGCTATGGTTTTTAACTTGTTTTCAAAAAAATGTTATACCATAGTCTAGCATTTATCCTCCTTAATTGTTTTGTGTTATTTTTTGCTATTTCCATGCTGGACCTTAAACTGTTTTTTTCAAGGGTGATTTTGTCATATCAGTTCACGCCAGGGTAGTAGGGTTGTTGAAATATGCATTTTAAAGACACAATGTTGTCTAGCCTCTCATGTGATATTACCTGTTTTTCAAAAACTTTTTTCTTCTAAGACTTGATATTCCATGTTCATCACCATGAAGTCTTATCGTATCTCCCCATTTGAATTGACTATACCTTCTCTGCTCTCACAGAGAGACTATTTGTATTTTTATAATTCCAATTACTGAATTTTCTCCTGTATTATAAATAAGGTTTGCTCTGTCACTCTCCTCCCTTCTCCCTCAAATGTTCCATTTGGTTAAAAAGGGTAGGAAATAGAGTTAAATTCTTAACGAAACTATGGTGAATCTGGGGAATAAGTGATTTCTGCTATTCCTAATGTTTCTTTTTCTGTCTTTAATAGGACCTAGCATATAGTTTTTGGGCATCCAGAAGTTATGCTAATAAGGAAAACAAATTCTTAGGGTGCCTGAGTGGCTCAGTTGGTTAAGCCGACTTCAGCTCAGGTCATTACCTTGTGGTTCGTGGGTTCAAGCCCCACATCGGGCTCTGTGCTGACAGCTCAGAGCCTGGAGCCTGCTTCGGATTCTGTGTCTCCCACTCTCTCTGCCCCTCCCCTGCTGGTGCTCTGTGTCTCTCTGTCTCTCAAAAATAAATGAACGTTACAAAAATTAAAAAAAAAGAAATTCTTATTAAATAAATGCAATAAGGAAAGATAACAATAAGCTAAAATATCAGAGGCTTTTATTAAAAAGAATTATGGCAAAAGCATTAAATAAAATACCTTGACAATGTCTATTAACATGTATTTTTGTTTGTACAGTTTCAGTTGTGATATATGTAAATGTGTGTTAAGTCACATAAGAAGCTTAAGATGAAATGAGAAGCAAAAAAAAAAAAAAGGGAAGAAAGAAAAAGAAAGTAGTCTTGGTCATGAACTCAAACATACTTTATCATTTAAAAGCCATACTTTACTTTCTTTGACAAAATTTTTTCTGACAAGGTAGGTGTAACCGCAGTGGAAAAATGACATCAATGTACTAAGCACATTTACCTCAGCCTTCTAGTTAGACACAGAATTAACAATAACCACAACATGGGGCAGATGGAGAAACCAGGTGACTTGCTGTTGAGAACAGAGATGAAGAGTCAGATGAAGATATTTAAGCTGAGGCAGATAAATTTCAGGGCTGGGTATTTAGGAAAAGGGATCCATACAGGGAAATAACCTCAGAAATATACCTAGCGGTACCATAGATTTTCAGCTTAAGACCACTCTGCACAGGTATAGGATGAGACTCTGCAAGGTTGGTTAAACAACAAAAAACTGCAGAGAAACTTGTAAGTTGAACAATTCCAAGAGGTCTCATCAGTCTAAGAAATGTTTGAGTTTCTACCAGCCAGAATGAAGTACTGTGCTGAATACCTGACATTCAGTAGAAAGACTGGAAAGGTAATGTCGCAGTAGAACTTCCAAACTAAAGACCACTGTAGACCACCACAGTGAAACTTAAAAACAAGCTATTGTTTGAATTTGAAGGATTAAATGGCTTACTCAAAATAAACTTCAACACTCTTTAAAAGTAGATAACAGGGGCGCCTGGGTGGCTCAGTCGGTTAAGCGTCCGACTTCAGCCAGGTCACGATCTCGCAGTCCGTGAGTTCGAGCCCCGCGTCGGGCTCTGGGCTGATGGCTCGGAGCCTGGAGCCTGTTTCCGATTCTGTGTCTCCCTCTCTCTCTGCCCCTCCCCCATTCATGCTCTGTCTCTCTCTGTCCAAAAATAAAAACGTTGAAAAAAAAAATTTAAAAAAATAAAAATAAAAAAAAAAGTAGATAACAAATCAAAACATTCAAAAATGTAATACATAATGTGTAACATCCAATGGAAAGTTACTAAGCTTCTAAAGCAGCAGCAACATGTTACACATAATCAGGTGAAAACTCAGTAATATGGAATAACCTCAGAAGTCACAGAGGGATGTCATTAGCAGACAAGATCTTCAAACAGCTATTATTAAAAATGCACATAGGGGCGCCTGGGTGGCACAGTCGGTTAAGCGTCCGACTTCAGCCAGGTCACGATCTCGTGGTCCGTGAGTTCGAGCCCCGCATCAGGCTCTGGGCTGATGGCTCAGAGCCTGGAGACTGTTTCCAATTCTGTGTCTCCCTCTCTCTCTGCCCCTACCCCGTTCATGCTCTGTCTCTCTCTGTCCCAAAAATAAATAAATGTTGAAAAACAAATTTTTAAAAATGCACATTAATTTACAATATAAACATATGAGACAAAAATGTGGATATAAAAAATAATCAAATAGAACTTCTAGAAATTAAAATTTTCAACATCTGAAAAATAATTTCATTTGGTGGGCTTGACATTACTCCTGAAAATGGAAAATGGAAAAACCACTTTGGCAGCAGGTCAAGAGTTTATTATAAAATTAAACTTTTACCTCCAACGGACATTACAAGGATGCGTAAAATAAATAATTAAAAAAAATTTTTATAATGTTTATTCATTTTTGAGACACAGAGCATGAGGGGGAAGGGGCAGAGAGAGAGGGAAACACCAAATCTGAAGCAGGCTCCCAGCTCTGAGCTGTCAGCACAGAACCCAATATGGGGCTTGAACTCATGGACTGCAAGATCATGACCTGAGCTAAAGTCAGAGGCTCAACTGACTGAGCCACTTAGGTGCCACACAATATATAATTTTTTGTAGTGCACAAACTTCCAAAAAGATTTAAGAAGAAATGAATAATCTGAATAGTTCTTTATCTATTAAATTAATTGAACTTCTAAAAACCTTGCAGGGGCGCCTGGGTGGCGCAGTCGGTTAAGCGTCCAACTTCAGCCAGGTCACGATCTCGCGGTCTGTGAGTTCGAGCCCCGCGTCAGGCTCTGGGCTGATGGCTCGGAGCCTGGAGCCTGTTTCCGATTCTGTGTCTCCCTCTCTCTCTGCCCCTCCCCCGTTCATGCTCTGTCTCTCTCTGTCCCAAAATAAATAAAAAACGTTGAAAAAAAAATTTTAAAAACCTTGCAAAGAAAATTGCAGACACAATTGACATCACTAGAAAATTCTTTCAAACATTTAAAGAAGAAATAATATGCATTGAAAAAACTTGACCAAAAATTGAAAAATAGAGACTACTTTTCATGCATTTTATGATGTCACATTACATTGATACCAAGTCAGACAAAGATATTACAAGGGAAAAAAATAAAGTAAGGATAGATATCCTTCATGAACATATATGCAATAATCCACAATGAAACATTAGTATATCAAATCAACAATCTATCAAAAAAGAATATATTATGGCCCAGGAATCTATCCAAAGAGTGCAAGATTGGTGAAACATATGTTAAACAATGTAACTCACTGTATCAATAAGCTAAAGAAGAAAAACAATTAGGATCATCTCAATGGATGCAGGAAAAGCATTTGATAATTTTCCACATCTCTTCATGGTAAGGACTCTCAGCAAAAAAAAAGGAATATTAGGGAACGTCCTCAATCTAATAAAGGCATCTCTGAGAACCCTACAGTTAGCAGCATACATGATGGTAAAAGAATGATTTTTCCCTATAACTGGGAGCAATCTTAAGTACCAGTCCATCCAGTAAGACAAGAAATAAATAAGATGCATGGAAGTTGAAAAGGAGATAATACAGTTGTCCCTATTTACTCATGACATGATTATTTACTTAAGAAATACTAACGAGGGGTGCCTGGGTGGCGCAGTCGGTTAAGCGTCCGACTTCAGCCAGGTCACGGTCTCGCGGTCCGTGAGTTCGAGCCCCGCGTCAGGCTCTGGGCTGATGGCTTGGAGCCTGGAGCCTGTTTCCGATTCTGTGTCTTCCTCTCTCTCTGCCCCTCCCCTGTTCATGCTCTGTCTCTCTCTGTCCCAAAAATAAATAAACGTTGAAAAAAAAATTAAAAAAAAAAAGAAGAAATACTAACGAATCTAAAAAAGAGCTACTAAAACTGTTAAGTATGTTGGCAACATCACAATATACAAAGTCAATTTTTAAAAATCATTTGTATTTTTAATGCCAGCAAATATCAACTGGAAGTTTAAAAAATTTAAAGTACCATTTATAATAGCAACATATAATATGAAATATCTAGGTATATAATTATATTAGATTTATATGCTGACTACTACAAAACCTTGATGACAGAAATAAAAGAAGCCCAAATAAATGGAAAGACAAACTATGTCATGAATTGAATTGGAAGACCAAAATATTGTTAAGGTGTTCTCTCTCAATTGATAGGTAGATTCAGTGCAATCCCAATCAAAATCCAAGTAGGTGTTTTGTTTGTTTGTTTGTAAAAGCTAATTCTAAAAATAACATGGAAATAAAAAGGATCAAATGTACTCTTCCCACTGTTAAAAAAATTTTCAGAAGCAAGAACTTAAAAAACTTACCTTACTTGATTTCAATACTTCTTACATCCAGTAACCAACAAATGTAAAATTGGTGTAAAGGCAGACAAATAAACCAATGGAACAGAATAGGGGGTGCAGAAATAGACCCAATGTATATAGTCAAGTGATTTTTACTATGCTATAAATTTAAAAAAAGCCACATATTGTTATTTCATTTATGTAATGTTTTAGAAAAAGGTGAAGAGTAGGAACTTAAAACTGATCAATTCTTCCCAAAAGTTGTGTAGTAAAGGATTGATTAAAAAATTTTTTTTAGCATTTATTTATTTTTGAGACAGACAGAGACTGAGCATGAATGGGAGAGGGTCACAGAGAAAGGGAGACACAGAATCCGAAATAGGCTCCAGGCTCTGAGCAGTCAGCACAGAGCCCGACGCGGGGCTCGAACTCATGGACTGGGTAGATCATGACCTGAGCTGAAGTCGGATGCTTAACCGACTGAGCCACCCAGGCGCCCCAAGGATTGATTTTAAAGAGGCAGACATGAACTTTTTGGTGTGATTGAATATTTCATACTTTAGTTCGTTTATATTTTGGTTGAATTGTGATAAGTTAAGAACTGTGAACAATGGCTGGATATTTGATATTAACCAATGAATTACTTCTAATTTTGCAGTGAGAGTGTGATAGAAAATTGTGGTTGCTTATAAAGGGATGTACTTATTTTAGATATATACATCAGATAATTACACATGAAATGTTATAATATCTGAAATTTTTTCCTGAATAATCTGTTGCAATTACTCAGGGCAAGAAGTGAGCAAGTTATAGAGAAAATGCATTGTTGAACTGGGTAATGGATACATAAGGATTTATGGTACTATTCTAACTATGACTGTATTTTATTGAAAATTTCCTAACCCAAATATAAGGCATAGACATTTGTTGAAAACTATTGGCCATTCCTTCTAAATTTGAATAAAGAATTGATATGTGACTTTTATGTCCCAATAAAATTTATAAAGATACAGCTTGAGAATTAAAGTTTGGTGTGGAAAAAAAGGAACCACGGTATCTTATTTTTTTTATGATGACATTACGAAGTTTCCATTATTGATGACGTGGATATGTATGATCTTTCACTGAAAGTTAGTGATGTGCCATCACAATGTACTGTGATTTACCATCTGAATAAAAATAATAATGCAAGAAGTCAAAATAAGGCAATGTAGAGCAAAGCAACAAATGAGTCATTTTGTTCAGTGGAACAAATTGATTTCATAGTAGGTGCCCTACAGAAGATGTTAAAGGTCCCTGCTGAGCTATATAACAGCAATTCAGTGCACCCTATAGATGATTCCAGTTCAAAGGCTTTCATTAAAAAGAAAGAAAGAAAAAAAAAAGACAGGTTTTTAAGGAAAAAGAAGTATAAAAAAGAGAAGGAATGGTCAATGATTTTCTGCAATGTTCAACATTAATATTTTCTACTTTATTATAAATAAATGTATTAATGTAGTAATCATATTAAAATATTGCTTGCAATTAGCTTGTGTCCCTTTAATCTACGCAATGTACTTGTGGTCTGCCGAAAATTAAGAGGTGACAAGATTTATCACTTGTTTTATGTTTAAGAGTTTCAGAAAACAGTATAAAGAATATCCATTAAAGATATTATCACTTTTTTAAGAGAAATAATTTTAAATAGTTAATCAATAGGAAAATATTTATTTTTGTAATTCATTATTTTAAATTTTTTTTTTCAACGTTTATTTATTTTTGGGACAGAGAGAGACAGAGCATGAACGGGGGAGGGGCAGAGAGAGAGGGAGACACAGAATCGGAAACAGGCTCCAGGCTCTGAGCCATCAGCCCAGAGCCTGACGCGGGGCTCGAACTCCCGGACCGCGAGATCGTGACCTGGCTGAAGTCGGACGCTTAACCGACTGCGCCACCCAGGCGCCCCCTGTAATTCATTATTTTAAATTACATTAGATCAGATTTCTCAATCAAAAGGGACCACCACTTATACATAGCAATATGGCAAATTACCCCACATATCAATAATAATTTGGTTTGGACCCTGAGGAAACCTAAATCTCTAGAATATTAGCAGTTATAATTTTGTAAGTATTTTATTTCTTGCAAAAAAAAAAGCCTTGAAAAGTCAATTAAATATCCACTATTTTTAAAAGGTTTAATGTTTAAATGACTGAGTCACTATAGAAAAGTTTATTACCTGTGGCCATATATGGAATTTCTTATTGATGAATAATACTTTGTTTGCCTGGCAGCGACTTTTGTAAGTCACTAACTTTTTTTTTTGGTAATTTTGTAAATCCTAACTTTTCCATAAATCTAGTTTTACAAATAGACTGATTCGTAAAAATTTAACTGATGGTTCCAGTTTGCACAAAGATGATGACAAGAGACTTCAAACGATGTGCTGGCATCAGGGTGTCTCCCGTGAAGCAGGAAACCAACCAACAAGCAGACATAACCAAGGTCACAACAGAGTAATCAAAGTAGTAGCTAATATGTACAGACAACTTATGTGCCAGACATAGTTCTAAGCATTAATTAATACTATCTCAAATAATCCTCAAAACCTCCTGTGAGAAAGGTGCTTTTATGTTCCTATTCTCAAATGAGGAATATAGGTTCAGAGAGGTTAAGTAGCTTGTCCGGGCAACACAGCTGCCAAGGAAGATTTTAGTCCAAGAAGCTTGGCTCTAAGGTTTAGGCTTTAAACAGCTCATTAATTTTTGCCAAGTTTTCTGAAACAATGTATAAGTGTTTTAACAGCGTTAATCACATAGTAACGGCTCAAAAGTTTTAGTCAAAATAGTGTGTTTAAAAAAAAGAACTAGGGGCTTGGGTGGCTCAGTCAGTTGAGTCCTACTCTGGATTTCAGCTCAGGTCATGATCCCAGGGTCCTGGCATCGAGCCCCGCTTGAGCATGGAGCCCGCTTAGGGAGTCTCTGTCTCTGCCCCTCCCTCCCCCCCTCTCTGTTTCAAATTTAAAAAAAGAACTAAATTATATGACATTTATTTTTTAAAGTTTATTATTTATTTAGCTAGTTTTTATTTTTATTTTTTTATGTTTTGAGAGAGAGAGCATGCACACATGTGAGCAGAGGAGAGCCAGAGAGAGGGGGAGAGAGAATCTGAAGCAGGCTTTGTGCTGTCAACACGGAGCCTACACTGGGGCTTGATCCCACAAACCCTTAGATCATGACCTGAGCCAACACCAAGAGTCAGTTGCTTAACCCACTGAGCCACCCAGGCACCCCTACAACATTCACTTTAAGTGCAAATTGTAATAGTGCAGAGGCTGGATAGGTTAGCCAGAGTGAATAAGGACTTTATAAGTCCTCCACACCTATGACTTTTGTTGCAACCTCAGAGTTGCTAAAATTTAAATATGAAAATGAAGACTCAAAGCCAAGTTTGATGGAGGTTACTCTCAACAAATCTGAACAAATGTTAGCCCTGTGGTCTCAACCCACTCATTTGAAGTGTGTAGGTCTGCTGAAAGACCAGATTCTTTCCTTAGTTTACAGACATTCAAAGGTCTAGACTGGTTGTTTAAAACCAGCTTTAACTACAGCAAAAAAGCAAAAGCCTTTCCCCTTAGGTAAACTGTACTAGTCCCAGCTGATTCCAGAACTTTAATATTAAAACATTCCACTCAAAGGTGAAGTGCGACTAAGTATCCAAGAGAAACTAATGATAAAAGTCTACAGATTGTTAAGCTTCTTTCTGAAAGTTTTTTCCTCTTTCCTTATCCTTTGATCTGATTATTGTCATTTCCTTCTGTTTTTCTGTTTCAAAGCCCACTTGCATAACATGTAGTGACATTCACCATTCTCACCAATGAAATGTTTTCTCCTAACACTTCCTACAATCTAGTAAAATAAATAACACAGATTAAACAGATCTACCTTTAGAATTTGCCAGACCCTCAGCTACAGTTCAAATAGAGATCACATATCTTATATTTAAATATATTAACTTATACATCAAAATTACTTGATCTGGGTGAAGTCCTGGAAATGTCTATTTACTTTGGAGAATTTAATTAAATCGTATTGATCCTTTTACAAAAATAAAGTGACTCACAATTTTAGTGTTCAATACCATCTACTTGCCCATGTAAAATATCAGTATTATGCTTTGTGCCTGTTATGTCTGTCCTATATATACATATACATAATATACATTATATATATACATATATACATTATATACATATATATATATTTATATATGCGAAGAAATATTTAAGTGCAAAATGTTTATCAGCTGCCAAACAACTGGTGGAAATCCCTTAACAATATATAGGTAGCCCCAGAACCACAAATTGCAATACAAAGAAAAGACAGAAGCTAGATATTGGCCAATCCTGGAAAACAGTACTTTGTTATGCAAGAATATATCCATTCATGTCATCTGTAAGGAAACATTTAGTAAGTCTATTTACTTGTTTTTTTACTTACATAAGGATTCCTACTGCTCAGATTCTGACTGTAATTCAAAACAGTGTCTGTTCCTGACATATTAACCTACACGGCATTTGAATGCAGTGCCTTTTGTTTTCATGACATAGGTGAAGGGTGTTTATAAGATATTTGCTTGGATCTGAATGGTGTTAATCATGAGAACAAAAGTTTAGGACTACAGTACATCCTTAGAACATTTTTATGTCTTATATTTGAACTTCAAAAAATAGTAATCCAAGTTAAAATATAAATAACCAAATGGAAAAAAAAGTACTGTCACATATAAGACAAAAAGGCTATATCCTTATCACTAAAAAAAATAAAAACTTGTAAATTATTAAGTAAATAATGAAAAATTGTTCTCCTATTTAGTACTTTTGACTTGTTCCAATTACAGAATATATAAGTAAAACAATAAAAATGATGCACCTGGGTGCCTTAGTTGGTTAAGTGTCCTACTCTTGGTTTAGGCTCAGGTCATGATGGTTCCTGGGATGGAGCCCCATGAGATTTTCTTTCTCTCTCTCTCTCTGTCTGCCCCTTCCCCACTTGTGTGTGCTCTCTCTTTCCCTCTCTCAAAATACATAAATAAACATTAAAAAAAAATAAAAACAAATCTGAAATAAAAGTGGTGTCAGGTTACACAGTTATTAAAATAATAAAAATTATGCTGAATAAAAATATTATTTAGGGGCACCTGGATGGCTCAGTTGGTTAAGCATCTGACTTCAGCACAGGTCATATAAGGTCACATATAAGATATGCGATCTCGGGGCGCCTGGGTGGCGCAGTCGGTTAAGCGTCCGACTTCAGCCAGGTCACGATCTCGCGGTCCGTGAGTTCGAGCCCCGCGTCGGGCTCTGGGCTGATGGCTCAGAGCCTGGAGCCTGTTTCCGATTCTGTGTCTCCCTCTCTCTCTGCCCCTCCCCCGTTCATGCTCTGTCTCTCTCTGTCCCAAAAATAAATAAACGTTGAAAAAAAAAAATTAAAAAAAAAAAAAAAGATATGCGATCTCTACTTGAACTGTAGCTGTGGGCCTGGCAAATTCTAAAGGTAGATCTGTTTAATCTGTTTAATTGAATCTCATGGTTTGTGAGTTGGAGCCCCACATCAAGCTCTGTGCTGACAGCTCAGAGTCTGGAGCCTGCTTCAGATTCTGTGTCTCCCTCTCTCCCTGTCCCTCGCCTGCTCACACTCTGTCTCTCTCTCAAAAATAAGAAAACATTAAAAAAATACTACTTTATACGAAAGCACAAAGAAAATGATCTCTTGCTATGTCTCTCACACTGTCTTCATCTCTCTGTCTCTGTCTCTTCTCTGTCCCTGTCTCTCTATCCCCCCATATTTCCATAGAGATTGCACAAAAATTGTCCTCTAAGTGCTTACATATGTTCACATATACATGCATACATACATAAATATAGAAGGAGTTATATATTGTTTGTATATAATGTATATATCTATGCACATATACATGTATATACATGTGGGAAAAATATATATTCATAATAATTTCTACAATTATGTATAAAATTAAATGCCAAGAGGTTGTTTTTGAGTGAGTGATGTGGTTGGTTTTGCAATTGCTGTGTATTTTTAGTAAGGCTCCCAGAGTTTGGTTTAAGAGAATATTGGTCAGCGGCACCTGGGTGGCATAGTCAGTTGAGCATCTGACTTGATTTTGGCTCAGGTCATGATCTTACAGTTTGTGAGATGGATCCCCACTTCAGGCTCTGCACTGACAGCGTGAAGCCTGCTTGGGATTCTCCCTCCCTATCTTTCTGCCCCTCCCCTGCTTGCACACTCTGTTTCTCTCACAGGATAAATAAATAAACTTGAAAGAAAGAAGAAAGAAAGAAAGAAAGAAAGAAAGAAAGAAAGAAAGAAAGAAAGAAAGAAAGAAAGAAAGTATTGGCCAGGGTTCTCCAGAGAAGCAGGACCAATAGGCTGGAGATACACACACCCACACCCACACCCACACCCACAAACCCACACACACATAGATAGATAGATAGATAGATAGATAGATATATAATATATATATATTATATATATATGGAGAGAGAGAGATCTCTATAGATAGATAGATAGATTTTATATACATATATATATAGAGAGAGATCTCTATAGATAGTTTATTTATATATATATATATATATATATATATATATATAAAGAGAGAGAAAGACAGAGAGATCTCTACAGATAGATAGATTATATATATATATATATATATATATAGAGAGAGAGATCTCTACAGATAGATAGATTTTATATACATATATATATATAGAGAGAGAGATCTCTATAGATCTCTATAGAAAATAGATAATATATATATAAAGAGAGAGAGAGAGAGAGAGAGAGATCTCTATAGATAGATAGATAGATAGATAGATAGATAGATATGGAGAGAGAGAGAGAGAGAGAGATAAACCCAATTATGGAGCCTGAAAAGTCGTAAGGTCTGCAACTGGCAGGCTGCAGACACAGGAGAGTCAATGGTATAGTTCCAGTCTGGGTTCAAGGGTCAAAGAGCTAGAAGATCTGATGGTGCAAGTTCCAGTCCAAGTCCACGTCTAGTTGTCCTGCAGTTGTCCACTTTTTGACTGATACCTGCATATGCTGCAGAGCCATCTGTAAAGTAGGCTTGAGTCTTTTCTTCCTCTGTAAATTGATCAGAAAGAAACCCCCACAAGGCCATAGGTACAAGTTGGGAGAAAGAAGATAATGTAGCAAAAGCAGAGATCATGGGCATTGGGGCCACTTCTTCGTATAATTTGCTTGTGCTTTCAGAGCCTGCTTAGACCCATTCACATTTATATCATTTCCATTTGACAGTGGAGTGCCGCTGTGCACATCCAACTTTATGGCTTAGTGGGTCATATAACACCCAGTTCATGACGGGAAGCTACAGTCACGTGATAACTTGATAGCTTGTGGTTAAACATTTGGTCTCTGCTTAGGCCCAGTAGCAGGCCAAGTCCTGTCTCTCAAAAAGACAATAGTTATCTGCAGATTATGGCAAGCCTTGCTTCAAAATCCTAAAAGGCATGCACTGTAATTCACCTATAGGAGTCTGCCAAAGGTTCTAAATAGCATCCCTACCTGCAACTGCCACTTCAGGCACCACTGGATGTGCTGGATTATATGGCCCAGTGGCAAAGCAGCTTGCACAGCAGCCTGGAATTGTAGATCCTTCTCTTGTTCTTTTTCAATCAATGCCCTCACATTAACAGTAGACATCCTGAAATATTTTGAGTTCAGTTTGTGTTGTAATGAAGACAGTGGTAGGATGAGATCTGTGTTTGATTTTCAGCAACTCAGCTTTGTGGCTGCAAGAGATAAGGGTCCCCTTAAGGGCACACATTGAGCAGGGAATTTGAATCCTGAGCTCATCCTTTACCTTGTCCAAGGACATTGGGAGTTACTAGTCAATCTCATTATATTTGTTAGTTTTCCAAAAATGTTTGAAAGTATCTTATACACTTCATCCAGCTCCTTGATTCTTTTAAGTGGTTGACCAAGAATATTCAATGGAGATGTTTTGTGTATCTCTATTGCTGGAATCATGCCATGGACTATCAGTACTCCCTTTGCTGGAAATATAGTCTTTAGGGTCTTTAAATGTAATCAGATTAGAGAGCCAATTCCAGAAACCCCAGAAAAATTCGGGAGACTCAGCAGTAAGACTCTATTGTTCTAAAACCACTCTTGGTATCAAAATCCATATTGGTCAGGGTTCTTCAGAGAAACAGAACCAATAGAACACATATGAAGAGGTTTATTATAAGAAAATGGCTCACATGGTTATGGAGGCTGAGAAATCCCCAAATCTTCAATTGGTAGGTTGAAGACTCAAGACCTAAGAAAGCAAATGGTATAGTTTCAGTCCAAGTTCAGTGGTCTGAGAACCGGGGATCCCATGAGGTAAGTTCCAGGTCAAGTGCAGGGCCAAAAACAAGAAAAGACTGATGTTTCAGCTTTGAAACAGTCAGATTAGAAACGAGTTTTGTCTTATTTATTCATTTGCTCTATTCAGGCCTTCAACAGATTGGATGTGGTTCACTCACACTGGGGAGGATAACCTGCTTTACTCAGTCTACCAATTCCAGTGTTGGTCTCATCCAGAAACACACGCACTGATATACCCAGAACAATATTTAACCACATTATCTGAGTACTTTGTGGCTCAATCACATTGACACACAAAATCAGCCATCACAATGAGTGATAACTGTTGCCACTTAGTTTCAGAGTTAAGGCTTTGTTTTCTCTTTACATTTCTAATGAATGTAAACAATTATGGTAAATGCACAAAAATAATTCCAAAGCACCATACTGAAATGAAAGCAATATATTACGAGTAGGAAGATTTTATGTCACTCTAAGCCATACAAACAACAGCAATGACAACAACCACCAAAATACAAATGACCACAAAACATTCAAAACTTATGTTCAACTCACTCAAAAAAAATTTTAAGTGTCAATTGAAATAATGAATCCCAGGAGCACCTGGGTGACTCAGTTAAGCATACAACTCTTGATTTCAGGTCAGGTCATGATCTCATAGCTCATGAATTCAAACCGCTGTTAGGCTCTGCACTGACAGTGTGGAGCCTGCTTGGGATTCTCTCCTCTCTTTCCTTTCTCTCTCTCCTGCCTGCCCCGTGTGTACCTGCTTATGCTCTCTCTCTCTCTCTCTCTCTCTCTCTCTCTCTCTCTCTTTCTCAAAATAAATTAATAAATATTAAAAAAAGAAATAATGAATTCCACTTCTGTGTATCAAATTTGCAAGTGTAACAAGTTTGAAAATAATTGTTTTTGAAATGTCTGTGAAAGAACAATATTGCTGTTAGAATTAAGAATCCATACAAAATTTGGAGGACATTTTGACAATACCTTTCAAAATTTAAAATATTATATCCTTTTACCTAGACATACTATTTTCAAAAATTTACCGAGAAGTATACTCACTCAAGAATGCAAAGGCATACATAAGTGTATTCCTTCCAACCTTGCTGATATATATGAAAATTTTTATTTTTTTTAATTAAAAATTTTTTTTTAACATTTATTTTTATTTTTGAGAGATAAAGACAGAGCCTGCGCAGGGGAGGAGCAGAGAGAGAGGGAGACACAGAATCTGAAGCAGGCTCCAGGCTCTGAGCTGTCAGCACAGAGCCCGACATGGGGCTCGAACTCATGAACTGTGAGATCATGACCTGAGCCGAAGTCAGACGCTTAACCGACTGAACCACCTAGACGCCCTGATATATGAAAAGCTTTAAACATTTACATGCCCACTAACATCATATTGGTTTTTCTCTTGTAAATCTCTATGTATTATCATGGAATAATATCCCAGTGTTTTGCTTGTTAAGTTGTTATGAAAAGCAAATTAGGGGAAATACATGTTACGGGATCATATTTGTGCCAAAAACTGAAAGACACATCCTTATCATCTGCTCTTTGTTCTTTTATATTCATACTGGATTGTGGACATGGTAACTGCAGTGGAGCAGATTGAAAGCCATAGCAATGAAAACAAGATGCTAAGGATGCAACAATGAACAAATAGAGGGGCCCCCAGCCCTGACAGCATTATGGACTGGCTCTATCAGTCCAGCACTGTCTCTGGGTTCCTTGTAAAGTGAGAAAGATATATCCCTACTGGTTATCTGTATTAGAAGCAGTCAAAGTAATGCTAAACCACTCAGTTACCAGTACTCCAATCCTCATACCACCACCAACTGAGCTAGCCACTTGAGTGTTCATGTCATTCGCTGAGATTTAATCAAGTTAGCAAAAGTACCTCTAAAACTAATAAAACGCAGCTGTCCTCAGCAATGATCTTTTCATCTATCAGAGAGTATAAGGAGATTTTGCGAACTTCGCAAAATACAGTACATGAAATGCAAAAGAGAGGTCTTCCTGTTTATTGGAATTAAGACTCACTATTAAAATGCCTTTTGCTTTATTTTCCTTGCTGGTTGTGAAAGATCAGTGATTTTTGTAATTAATTTTGGAATTCTGATGCTTTTTTTTCTCCCTACTTATTTCAAATTCTTGTGGCCAATATATTGAGAGACAAACAGCTATTAAGTTGTCATGGTTCTGGGTATCAATATTACTTATTACCTAAATGCTCCATTATATAGTAGTAAATTTTATTCTAAAACGCTAAAAGCCTGAAATATCTAGTGATTTAAATCATTTTCACAAGTGGTTCATTATAAAATCAATAACAAAAATCTAACCCAAGCTAGTTTAGATCAATTCCGATATGTCTGGGCTTCACTGTTTTGCGCATCTCCCCAACTGTTAAAAAAAAATTGTTAAACATAGGAAATTATAATAAAAATAATTGTTGTTTTTTTAGAAATGTGTGGCTTCAACTACATTTTGTACTGGATTTCATTTTCCTAAATGCCTTATCTCCTCTAACCTCGGCTGAAAACAAATCTCATTTCATTCTCCTAGGAGACAAACCAGAAAACACATTTTTAGTTTATAATTATATCAAGGATAGAAAAATCTCCTCATTTGGACATTCTTGTGGAAAAAGACCAATGTGTGCTGATATAAACCAAGGTGTGTCTGTGCTTTTTTGTGTCTTTAAATTCATTACACTGTAAGCTTCAGGAAAGTAAGGAACATGCCCCACTATATTCCCCTGTCTAGCATGAATGAATAAATAAATAATGAAATAAAATTGTTCAGATCTCACTGCCTTTAAATATTCATCTTTCCTATTTCTCAAACTGCTGTCAGAATTTTGCTTTAACTCTTGCCTCAAAAATATAAATGCTTCCCAAAGGCCTACAAAGTAAAGTGAAAATAAAATTGTGAGAGTAGATGTATTAGCAAATAAAGATAAGAGTGGCTGTTAGGTTAGACTGCCTACATTGATGCTGATCCAAACACTTAGATGTTTATTTTTTTATTTAAAAATTTTTTTAATGTTTACTTATTTTTGAGAGAGAGAGCGTGCATGTGTGGGGAGGGGCAGAGAGAGAGGGAGACGCAGAATCCAAAGCAGGCTCCAGGCTCTGAGCTGTCAGCACAGAGCCCCATGTGGGGCTTGAACTCATAAACTGGGAGATCATGACCTGAGCCGAAGTTGGCAGCTTAACTGACTGAGCCACCCAGGCACCCCTAGATGTCTACTTTTAAGTGAGTCACTAAATCTCCCAGACTCCATATTCTGTTTTGTTTTTTTTTTTTTTTCTATAAAAATTATACATCATCTCTGGGTCATTGTGAAGGCATGGCATAGAGTAATTACTCAGTTCATGTTAGATAGTATTATTTTTATTCTACTCTGCCTTAGAATCCTTATACCTCCTTGAGCTACCACCCAACTGCTTTCCTAGCTTTAGCTCCCAGTAGATTGTCACCACTCTTGAGCAACACAACTGATTTTCAAGTGCTTTTCTACATATTTTACGTCCCTAGGTCTGTTTGTACTATTTTAAACTCTTTCTCAAGGTATGATTTAAGTATCTTCTGGGACAAATAACTGATCTCCAAGTAAACTGGATCCAAGCCCATGGAGTTTCCGTGTCTGGAATAGCAATTTGAATTTTGTAACAAAAAGGGAAGAATAAACATGCATACCTGGGCACTGTACAGCATCTTTACAATGTAACTCAAATGGAAAATGGATGTCCTTTGGATCTTGTTTCACTTCCTTTTGTTCTTTTCTAGAACAAAAACTTTTAGCTCAAACTCCAGCAGCCACCTTAAATCGTGAGCAAAGGCTTGCACTGAGAGTGGAGTAGCAAAAAGGTAGAACTAGGTTCCTGATGATCTTTGAACTTCTTTTATATGAGAGAAAAACCAATCACTTTTCCTGTTTAAAAAACCATGGTTTCCATTGTTTTCTTACACATAAGTAGGGTATTCTTGCCTTAGTTAAGGTGCTAATTAAATGATAGTAAATTCATTTAATTATATATGCTCAAAATATTAACAATACATCCATTACAACTACCAAAAAAAAAAAAATTGGTGATTTTTCAGCTCGAGCTTCATTAACCATTCAAGAAAAAAGAGATACATTGCTGAGGTCAATTTAGAAAATAATTCATGGGGCGCCTGGGTGGCTCAGTTGGTAAAGCATCCAACTCTCGATTTCAGCTCAGGTCATGATCTTGCAGGTCCTGAGATGGAGCCCCACCTTGGGCTCTGCACCAACAACGTGGAGCCTGCTTGGGATTCTCTCTCTTCCCTCTCTGCCCCTCCCTCTCCTTAAATACTCGACCTCTCTCTCTCAAAATAAATAAACTTAAAAAAGAAAAGAAGGGGCGCCTGGGTGGCTCAGTCGGTTGGGCGGCTGACTTCGGCTCAGGTCATGATCTTGCGGTGTGTGAGTTCAAGTCCGAGTCCTGCTCTGTGCTGACAGCTCAGAGCCTGGAGCCTGTTTCAGATTCTGTGTCTCCCTCTCGCTGACCCTCCCCTGTTCATGCTCTGTCTCTCTCTCTGTCTCAAAAATAAATAAAACGTTAAAAAAAAAAAAAAAGAAAAGAATTCCCTAAGTAGTATAGAAATAGTATTAGTAGTGATAGTAAGCATTCAATATATATTTTAATTATTATTTTGAGGGTCTTCTGCTATGGAGTTTACATATATCAGCTTATCTCATCTTTATCGCACCCTTTATAAATTAGGTATTGCACTACCTAATTTATAGATAAGGAACCTAAATTTCATATAGTCTAGGCAATTTTATCAATGTGAAATTCAAAGTAAGTGGCAAAGTCCAGATTTAAAACCCACAGCAAATGGGCTTCAGTGATTATACTACCAAAGTTAATGTCAAAGACATGCATAAGTAATTGAGAAACAAGTATGTCAATTATCACACCGCTTAACTATTTCTTTAGAGGTCTTAATAAAGTTGATGTATAGAAATCCCAGGAGACATTTAGTGAAAGGATTGGAGGAATTAGAAGTGTTTGGCTGGAGACAGTACTTAAGATTTCAGAAATGGTTTAAATACAGGCGATTTCAAAGTCCAATGTGTTTAGGCAGGCTGGCTGGTGTTGAGGGGACATAAACAGAATAAAAGAAGAAAATAGCTTTTTAGATTAAATTATTAGTTCAACTTAAATCTCTTTAATGAAAGCTTTTTATGACCATCTAGATCTTTCTTCTTAAGTAAGTACTTTCTTCTTAATAATAATGCTATTTTTAAATGCCTTCAAGGACAGAAACCATGTCATCTTCGTATCTCCAGATTTAAACTAGTGTCCTAACTATATGTGAACTTATACATGATAGTCCCTCTCCGTCTTTCACTCTCCCTCTTGCTGCTGTGCTAAAAATTGAAAGATTATTTTTGGGGCACCTGTGTGGCTCAGTCGATTAAGCATCCAGCTTCAGCTCAGGTCATGATCTCGTGGTTTGTGAGTTCCAGTCCCACGTCGGGCTCTGTGCTGACAGCTCGGAGCCTGGAGCTTGCTTCTGATTCTGTGTTTCTCTATCTCTCTGCTTCTCCCCTGTCCATGTTCTGTCTCTCTCTCTCTCTCTCTCTCTCTCTCTCTCTCAAAAATACACATTAAAAAAATTTTAAATTTAAAGATTATTTTTGCTTTCATAAAGTTTATCTTATCAAGCTGGTTTTCTTTCCCTCAAAATAAGTCCAAATATATGTAAAAATACATCAGCAGCAAAGACTTTGTAATCCTCTACTATCTTATAACAAAAAAATGATTGTCAATGAAATGAAGTTTTTGAATTTATGTGAGAAAAGAGAGTGGTCTCTTTGTATGAATTACTGTGTGCTGCATCAGTTCAGAACAACAGTTTGATCTATTAACAGTGGCCTGTAAACAAAAACGAAATAAATTAAACTAATAGGAAATTGATCCAAGAAGAAGACAAGAGTGTGATATGTTAATTTCAAATAAATTCTTTTCAGGTAAGTAGTGACTAGTACGCTGGAGCTCTAATTCATATAATAAACCCTAAAAATATCTAGGAAAGGTTATTTCTCCTTTGTAATGAATATAATTTCCTCTATACTTATTGATCAAAAAGAATGCCTGTGATAGACCAATGTGACTTAAATTGTTCCTTTTTTTAGTCTGACACTGACAGAGGTTTTTTATTTTACTTTGATGAAAACAGTATTACTGTGTTTGGCTGATATTAATTCATCCAACCAATTTTTCATTATTTATGTGTTAAAGAATAAATTATAATGCTAAATATAGTCTTGATTTGTAAATTAAGGCACCATGTTCTAACCATGTATCTATTCCTAGCCAAATTGAGATAAGATGAACAAAACTGTAGATCCAAGGAAAGTTGGACAATTCATTAAGAATTTTGGAGGCATCTGAACAAGTATCAATACAGGCATATCAGACTGATACCATATGCAAAATGGTAAAAAAAAACTTTGTATAATATACTTGAAACATTATATAGGCAATTGGATTTAAACCAAATTAAAAGAAGTGAAAATGCAAAGTTTAATAGCAGATATTTCTTGATTATCTTAAAAAAGGTAACAATGTTTTATTGACATAACTGAATTATTTATCATTATGTTAATTTAAGTTATTCATTAAAATGATGCCAATTTTTGTGTAAGAATTGTTTTCTAATTTTCTATCATATATTTCATTTATAAGTTGTCTATTCATTGTTGATGAAATGTACAGTTAAAATTGAATCAGTTTCACTTTCTTCTCATCTCAGCCATTTCTTATTAGATTTCATAATCCTTCCCTCTCTTAACATTTGCTATGTTCTTGGTTCATTTACCTTTTGCTCCTCATGCTGGCACATTTATATTCACTCCACACTTACTCTTCTACCTCTGTCTATAAACATATCCATATAACATTCAAAAATGCCTAGAACAAAATATATCTCTGTTTAATATTGATAGATAAGTAGGTAGATAGATGGATAGATAAAGATATATTGTATACATGTCCATTGCCATCACAGAAATTGTGAAATGTCCACATACCTCATCTTACTTACACATTATGCCCTAAATGTCTACTGGGAGATCAGCTCCCAGGAATGTCATAGGCATATATTCAACTTTTGGGTTACATCAGAACAATTTCTTAGTGTGTTTGCTTGCCTTGGTTGGTCCTTCCTTCAAGAGTCATTAGTTAATGAGGCACTTGTGTGGCTCAGTAGGTTAAGCACTCTTCATTTTGGCTCAGGTCATGACCTCAGGGTTTGTAGGATCAACCCCCGCTTCGGTTTTGTGCTGACGATGTGGAGCCTGCTTGGGATTCTGTCTCTTGCTCTCTGCCCCTCCCCTGCTCATGTTGTCTCTCTCAAAAATAAATAAATGAACTTAAAAAAAGAGTTATTAGTTATCATTGGATTCTAAAAATAGTGTTATATATTAGTGTATGTGATCTCCTCTTGCACCTGCATTTTCATCCACCTGAATCCTCACTTCACCATGTTACACATTCTCCTGTATTGACTATGTATCTTGTTCAGTCCTACATCCAAAGCGGTAAAGCTTATTCTTAGTTTTTCTCTTGACTCTAGTTTTCTGAAACATTTTTACACAATAAATCTCACTCTTGCTACAATCTGAATATTTGTCCCCCCGCCCTGCCCCCAAATCCACAAGATGAATCTTAACCCACAAAGGCAATGGTATTAAGAGATACGGTCTTTCAGAGGTGATTAGGTCATGAGGGAAAAGCCCTCATGAATGAGACTAGTTGCTTTATAAATGAGGCTCCAGAGAGATAGGTTGCTCCCTTTAACCATGTGAAGACACAGCAAGAAGTTGGCAGTCTGAAACCCAGCAGAAGATCCTCACCAGAATCTGATCATGCTGGCATCCTAAGATCTCATTCAGCTCCACGACTGTAAACAATAATTTTCTTATGTTTATAAGCCATCCAATTGGTGGTATTTTGTTGTAGCAGTCTGAATGGACTAGGACAACTGTGTTTCTTGAAACTTTTCTTACTTACTTTATTTAAAATTTTTTTTAAATGTTTATTTATTTTTGAGAGAGAGAGAGAGAGAGAGAGAGAGAGAGAGAGACAGAGTGTGAGTGGGGGAGGGGCAGAGAGAGAGAGCAAGACACAGAATCTGAAGCAGGCTTCAGGCTCTGGGCTGTCAGCACAGAGTCCAATGCAGGGTTTGAACTCACAAACTGTGAGATCATGACCGGAGCCGAAGTCAGCTGCTTAACCAACTGAGCCTCCCAGGCGCACCTCTTACTTAGATTTTTCTTCATAGGAATATTCAAGCTCTTGTGTTAGGACATTACATTCTCCAGACCCATATGTGCACTTTCCTAAAGATTCTGGCTTTAAGCTTTTTCACCCTCTAACCACTCTCTACTTAATATCCTCATTCACTCCTATCGTCTCAACAAGGTAGGGGAAAAAAATTCAAGTTGAGAATTAGGAGACCTGGGAATTAATCTTGCTTTTACACAAACTAGTTTGTGACTTTGAAATTGTCATTCCACTTATTTATGCCTCACGGTGCGTAATAATTCTCCACATTAGAGATCCACGATGTTCATTAGTAAATTAAGGCTTTGAGAAGCCTTGTGATGTAAAGAAAAGCGGGGGGGGGAAGAGAGAGGAAAAGGAAACTGAGTTATTTAACTCAGAGATTCCAAAAGATTCCATATTATTAAGCAACACTGAGCTAATAAATAACTTCACTCCACCCACTTCATATCTACAACTGACAAAAATTTAATTCAAACTATCACAATTTTAAAGTCATATTTGATTCCACCCACAACTTTGCTAGCCATGTAGAATTGCTTACCAGATTCTTCTGTTTGCTTTCGTAACTAGTTCTCACAACTCTTCTTGGTTTCTCATTGTCATCACCATTATTCAGGGCTTTATGCCTTTGTGGATATCAGGGGAGGGTATTTTTTTGATTCCCTCTGTCTTTCAGTCCCTGTAACCCATTAATTTTAGTGAAATGCTCTTTTTCTAGAAAACTCTTCAATGGTTCCTTATTGCTTGAAGTACAAACTCAGTCAAATTTAGGGTCCCTCACAGTCTCTCTTTAATATCTTTGCTTGGCTCTCACATGTAGGTGAACATACATTCAGCTTTTTGAGGATAGGTCTGGTTTACACCTGTTTCCCCAGAATAATTATTCTTTTTTCATTCCCAAAAGCTATCCAATTTTGAACAAGAAATTATGTATTTAGCCTCTCTATGTACCTTCTATTTTCTGGTACCTTGGATCTGTTACTTTCCCCAAGTCAAACATTGTTATTTCCTATTTCCCTTTATCTGTTTTAAATTTATTCCCACCTATAAAAGTTCTACCAGTATCTGAAGCCTAAATTGAATGCCACCTACTCTGAACAGTCTTGTATCACATAGCTTTTAATTCTTTATTTTTCAATGTTGCATAAAGAGAGTGAGATCCATTTCATTAATAATGCATCCCTCAAAATATATTTCCTAAAATTTAATTTGGATTCCAGCTGTTGACTGATTAACCTAATTTATTGGACATTCAATGTTTTCAAAGTGCCAAAATGATCATATTCCTTTCATTCTGAACATCTTTCAGGAGATCCTCCACCAAATATATAGTCTTTGTTCCAAAGATGGGATAACAAGCCCTATCTAACTTTCTAGCTGCATTTCTCCACATTCCCTAGCAAATCCTTTGATTTCTAGTTATTCCAAATCATTTAGTGTCTTTGGAATATATCATGCTCTTTTTACATATGTAAATCACTCATTTTGGAGTAATCCCAATTAATTGGGAGACTGCATAGGGAAAGCTTATATTTCTCACAACCTGAACTGAAGTAGGTCAAATTCTACTTTCTCATTCCAGCCGAGCAGCTAACATAAATGCACGGTCGCTTCCTGCCTTTGAAATTAGTTTATTCTGGCTTAACCTCCTATCTCTATTCCATTCTAAATTGGTCCCCAAACCCAATGCAAACCAGACCTGTGCTTGGGGAAGCGAGAGATTTGGCTGTTTTACTGCCTTTCTTTCTTCCCTCTTCTAAACTCTGCATCTTCCAGGTTTGAAGACAGGAAGGAAAGATGTGGTGTGGAGGTGGGGACATTTCTCTTTACCTAATTAGGCTGGAGTTTGCAATTTTCCCTGCAGGCATCAAACTTCTTTTTTTTATCTGGAGTGTGTTGGTAGTTTCTTTCTATAGCATCTACTCTCCCTGAGAATCTCTCACATCCTTGCCTCTCCAAGAGGGAGAATACAAGCTGCTTCCTTGCCACTCATCTAAAAACCCAGTGACTTTCACTACCACAGCCATCCTCAACATGGTCCTCTCCAAATATAGTTGGAAGTGAGAAAGTGGAAGCAGATTCTAGCAAGTTCCTTTTTCCAGTTATCAGTGAGCCTTGGTAATAGAGAGGGGATCACTAGGCACTAATTCTGGAGCATAGGGAAAAAGTCCCCATGCAATATCCCATCATTTATTTGCTCTTTTCTTTCTCAACATGTCCCTCTTTTCTCTCCAGTCAATGAATTGTCACTCATTCTTTTAGATTCAGCTCTCATGGTACTTTCCTTGCGACTTTTATTTCTCATTCTTTTAGACAAATTTAAGAGCTCTTCAGAACTTCCCTTCATGCCCTTTCCACAATTCCACAACAGTATGTATCATATTTGTCTCTATTGTTTATGTTTCCTAAGCCCCTTAATGGAACCCTAGCATTATCAAAACCCTGGGCCACATAAGACAACCAAACAAAAGGCCAATTCTGGAGACTCAGATTTCATTTCCAAAATGATACTATGCCATCTTCAAATTCCCTGGTCTGAGACTCCTTGACTTCTACTCTTCTGATTTTCTTCTCACCATGCATCAGAAATATTTGAAGCCCTAGGGATACATCATTAGAAACGTAAAATCTTTATTCTCATATAGCTTGTATCCTAATAGTTTCCATTCTTATTTAAAGTATTAACTACTTTTATTCAATTTCTATTACATATTGCTCTCAAATATTATCATCATGACACTAATCTCATCCAAGCATAGAAAACGGTTGAATCAAAAAGGACCACAGGTAGAGGTTTTATCAGAAGGCAGGAGGTTTTCCTTCAGATAAACCAGCAAATATTTGCAAAAATGAACAAAAGAAGAAGAGAGAAATGAAAAATTTTTAAAAAGTGGTGAAAGAAAGAGTAAATAGGAGAGTGTAAAAGGGTAAAGAAAAGATAGAGGGTAAAAAAAAAGAGAAGGGAAGGAAGAAGAACAGAATGAATGAAGAGTCAGTTTTTCTGTCCCTCCCACATCAGGCCTGTTCAAATGATACAAATTCATATTAGTACCAATCTAAAATTTTAATTAAACAAAGGTATGCTAGGGGGAGGGTGAGATCTGTAATGCATTCCAAACCCAGTAATTTAGATCATCTGGGTGAGAAAGTATCTTCACATCCTCCGGGAATGGCAAGCTTCCTTTGCTGTATTTCCTCGAAGTATTCCTGCTTAGAGTATGTATTTGACAGTTATAAATCAACTTCAATTCATTTGTATAATTTTAGGATGTGATTTTTGTGGCAGCATTTTAATAATTTTAAATCTGCTCATTGAGCAATCATAGGACCATGCTACCAAAATAGCAGTAAGTTATTTGTTTAGAATGGCATGGTGCAGAATGGATTCTGGGGCTGTGTCTTGTTTGTTATTGATGAAACAAAATCTATCAATTATGAGTCTTAACAGAACCCAGAAATACCCATATCTTCTAGCTACTGAGACTTTCTCACTTTAAAACCTAATCAGACCTGCTGGTTGCCAACTTAAGGACTTACTGAAATTATAAAAAAGCAGGGGAGGGTGCCTGGGTGGCTCAGTCGGTTGAGCGTCCGACTTTGGCTCAGATCATGATCTTGCAGTTCGTGAGTTTGAGTCCCGCGTCGGGCTCTGGTGCTGACAGCTCAGAGTCTGGAGTCTGCTTTGGATTCTGTGTCCTCCTCTCTCTCCGCCCCACCCCTGCTTGTGCTCTGTCTCTCTCTGTCTTTCAAAAATGAGTAAACAAAAAAATTTTTTAAAGTAGGGGAAATAGAATTTTTACAAATGCGAAATACTCTTATGAAACTAGAGGGTTAATAAAAAAGCCATCTGTTTGGTTACAGTATCTCAAGTTTCAGGAAAAAAGTGAAATATTTAAGGGGTTTTATTTATCTAACAGGTTTTATGTTATAGTCCAAATTGTCTCTAAATCTGGTACCATCAAACTGACTGCCTCGTCTGAAAGTCTAGAATAGAGTAGTCAAGTCCAGAACCAGACCCTCTAACTCACTATGAAACATCCTTATTAAATCCTAGTGTTGGCTGACACTGTGGAAAGTCTTGCTATTTCAAATAATAATGAGAAAAATACATGGCAGCATTTTTGTTACTTAATAATGATTACATTTCTCTATAAACTGAAAGCCTTGTCAGGCTGTTTTCAAGAATTACATTACATTCTTGAAAGATAGCACCTGACCAGAGGCTGAAGGTACATATTGCTTTTCTACTTTTTGCGATTTCAGTTTGAAGTTCAGCACTTCTTACTTGCTTTGTGAACTCCCTGATAGGGGTTAATTTTCATTCTGGATGCTTCCCAGTGCCTTGCAGCTTAATCAAGCCCTTCATATATATATGATTTCTTAACACTAATCTTTTTAAATATGAAGAAGCATGCTTTAATTTATGCAAAATATAATCAGAAGACCTGTATAACTTGAATTTTGTACAATGGATTATATTTTTATATATTATAGTAAAGTCTCCACTATGTTTTAGTAATTGAATTCTTTTATAGTCAGTTTCTCAAATTGTCTTCCAAATTATTTAATGATTAAAAATTTTTTTTTATGTTTATTCATTTTTGAGAGACAGAGCATAAGTGGGGGAGGGGCAGAGAGAGAGGGAGACACAGAATCCGAAGCGGGCTCCAGACTCTGGGCTGTCAGTACAGAGCCCAACGTGGGGCTCAAACTCATGAACCGTGAGATCATGATCTGAGCCAAAGTCTGACACTTAACCAACTGAGCCACCCAGGCACCCCTATTTCATAATATTAATACCAAAAGCTAAATGGCTACGGGATGCTTTCTTCATATAGGAAGGTAAAACTAAATCCCTTCTTAAATAGTAGTAGTTTTATTTTTTTCTAATTTTAAAAGTAAGATGCTTGGGATGCCTGGGTGGCTCAGTCAGTTTTGATTTTGACTCAAGTCATAATCTCATGGTTCTTGAGACAGAGCCCCGCATCGAGCTCTGTGCTGACAGTGCAAGCCTGCTTGAGATTCTCTCTCTCCCTCTCTCCTGTGCCCCTCTGCTGCTCACACATGTGCATGCACACTCTCCCTCTCTCTCAAAATAAAAAAATAAAACAAAAAAAAAGTAAGATTCTTTGGGCAGAAAAGTGTGTAAAAGAAATTTATGAGAAAATAATATTTATAATTATATTATAACTCAGTGTTTTTAATGTTCTCCTTATTATTAAAGTAAACAAGGCAATAGAAATCGGGCAATATTAATTACTTAAGGACTACAATTATAAGTTATTAGTTAATTAAAAATATAAAATTAAAATATAATGAATATACATGTTAAATATTAAACATAACTCGTAATCGAGATCATGTAAAGTGCTATGGTCTGAATGTCTGTGTCCTCCCAGAATTCAGATGTTGGAATCCTAATGCCCAAAATGATGATGCTAGAAGGTGGAGCCTCTGGGAGGTGATTAGGTCATGAGGGTGGAGGCTTCATGAAGGAAATTCATGTTCTTAAAAAAGAGATCCCACAGAGGTTCCTAGTCCCTTTTACCACGTGAGGATACAATACGGAGTCTGCAGCCCAGACAAGGGTCTTCACCTAGCGTTGCTGGCACCCTGATCTCAGACATCCAGCTTCCAGAACTGTGAGAAAGTAGGTTTCCGCTGTTTATAAGTCACCCAGTCTGTGGTAGGTTGTTACAGAGGCTAAGACTAAGACATAAAGTAACTTGAGATATCAACATTAAAAAAAATCTGTGCATTAGAAATTCATCAAAAAGTAATAAAGGAACTCTCATTCACCTTTATGAAATTTTGAAATATATATAAGACACCTTAAAATTTTTATATTCCTTGTCATATATTTCTACTTTTAAGGATTTTTGCTAAAGTAATACTTGGAGATACAGGACTATTCATTACATCCTTTTACAGTAGACCACCATTAGAATAAAAATATATGACTGAGACCATAGATCTGTTAATTCCTTTATAGTGCCTTATAGATCCATATACTGGAATTTATTAACATATAAATGTTCATAGTAAATTGCTAATTGAAAAACAGGATGTAGGGGGCCTGGGTGGCTCAGTCTGGTATGCGTCCAACTTCAGCTCAGGTCATGATCTCATGGTTGGTGGGTTCAAGTCCCCGTGTAGGGCTCTGTGCTGACAGCTGAGAGCCTGGAGCCTGCTTCTGATTCTGCGTTTCCCTCTCTTTCTGCCCTTTCCCCGCTCATGCTGTCTCTGTCTCTCAAAATAAATAAACGTTAAAAAAAAGAAAAGGAAAAACAGACTGCATCATTGTGTATATACTCTTGATTGGACATTTATTGTGGGTGATAGTGAATATGAGCTACACCCATCCCAATGTGTGTCATTTTCTCTAGCAAAGCTCAGCTGCTCGATTGAAGACATGTAATTGGTTGGATTTTGTTGCAGGGAGTATGGCCAGTGTCGCAAAAGATGAGTCCGCAAAGTGCAGTTCAGTGAATGTTCTCATAGTCAGCCCCAACTCCACAATGAAGCTTCTTTTTATTAGAATAATTGCTAAAAACTACGTGCATAAAGTCAGCTAAGCAAGTGTGTTAATCAATCTAATGGCTTAGCTTTTCAGGGTTGTATTTCGAGTTAATTGGTGTCTATAACACTAGGAAGGGTCAGGTGTGAAGGAGGATCTGGCCCTGGACAATGTTAATGTCTCTAGGCTTCCTTACAATCCTCAGCGTTCAGCTGTGTAAACATGTCCTAAGGCCTTGCACCTTCTCCAGCCCTTCCCTTTCTAAAAAAAAAAAATTTTAATGTTTTTTTGTTTTTGTTTTTGTTTTTGTTTTTTTGACAGAGAGAGAGAGAAATGGAGACAGGGCATGAACAGCGTGGGGGAGGGGGGGCAGAGAGAGGGAGACACAGAATCGAAGCAGGCTCCAAGCTCTGACCTGTCAGCACAGAGCCCAACACGGGGCTGGAACTCACGAACCGTGAGATCATGACCTGAGTGGAAGTCCGGCGCTTAACTGACTGAGCCACCCAGGCACCCCTCCAGCCCTTCCCTTTTGAAGTCTTCTCCTTTGATGCTTTCTCCTGCATCTCCCACAAAATTTTCTAAGGTTACAGTTGTGCCAGGGAATTAAAATAAGAAGAAAAGAGCTAGAGAATTGAGGATGTTTGTGAGGTAATCATTATAATCATAGAGCATGGTTTCTCAGCTAAATAAGGAGTTAAATAACACTAAGCTAATAGGGGTGCCTGGATGGCTCAGTCAATTGTGTTGACTCTTGATCTCCACTCAGGCCATGATCCCAGGGTCATGGGATGGAGCCCCACTTTGGGCTTTGTGCTGAAAGCATGGAACTGCTTGGTATTCTCTCTTCCTCTCTCTCTGCCCCTTCCCTACTTGCACATGTTCTTTCTCTCTCAAAAATAAATAAATAACCTTAAAAAAAAAAACAATAGGCAAGTAAAATGAATAGAGATAAACAATGGCCAGATCAACAGACTGAAGGTGCCATTAAAGAGAAGGAGTCATTTTGGGGGAGGGGGTGGATTAAACAAGTAAATTGGAAAATATTTCTTTAACTAGGGAAACTAAAACCTCATTATTAATATTGCAGATATTTTTGCAACTTTGATGTTTGCCTTTTAATTTTCAGTATTTATGATGTCAAGCCTTTTCACTTTCTCTGTACACGTCATTTCCTTTATTATTGTCTTTCTGCGTAGAAAGTCTCCCTGTAACCCCACATCAGTTATCAATGCACCCATATTTCAACTGAAGTTTTTTATAATTTTGTTTTATATTTTAATCTTTAATCCATCCATCGTTTGCTTAAATTTAAATTCTACCTTCTCTCAAGACAGAAAATATCTTAATATCTCAATCTTGTATTTTGCTCAATTATATATTTTCTATTAGTAGATTGTTATTTTATATGAGAAATAGCTTCAAAATATATAAGAATATGCCTTCCTTTCACAATTTCTATAGCCACTACTCACTTCCAAGCTACCATCATCTGTTGTCTCAAACACTGAAACTATCTTCTGAAGAGCTCCCTGATGTCCCCTGTACTTCAACAGAATATTCTTCATGACACAGCAAAGTGATCAGTGAAAACAGGCTTGAACTTTCAGAGTTTCCTCTTGTATGGTTTGGTGGACATGGGGATGCTAGGAAGTAGTCTAGAGTATTCCCAGACACATGACTTCCTGCCCACTGTGTGTAGCAGTAATTCGTTTTCCACTTGACAATTATGGTAGCTACAAAATCATCCCCATTTTGCCTATTCAGTGTCATGAAGAGCACCAAATGGCAGAAAGATATCCACTTGGAATTCAGTAGAAATGTTGTCATGATTCCTGGTAGAAGATTTTCTCCATTAGGTACTATGATCTCTGAAACATCCAAATCCAGCATAAACAGAGAGTTGACATTTGTGTGTGGCTCAATAGGTGTAACAGTGATGAAGTCTATCATATAAATAGCACCATTTTTTGGTAACTGCTTCAAAGTATATGTGTGTGGGTGTGTATACTTATGTATATAAATTATTATATTTATATATATGCTTATATATATATATATTATATGATCCTGTTGGATCATATCCCAATATCACAAGATTTTAAAATATATATTGCACCAAAAACTTATCTTCAGTAAGCCATTCTACTTATTCTATAAGGACAGCTGTTTCTGGGTTAGATGCAGGAAGAAAACATGGAAATACTAATAAGACCCTTAAGAATCATTGCATTCCCTTCATTGATTTGCCTTAAAAGGGTTTTCTTCTTGACAAGCAATATTAACGTGGGATACTATTATGTGAGTAAAGAATTCAGGAAGTCTATGGATGGTGATGCAGGTAAAATCTTGGCAGTGAGAGAAGTTAAATCTTTATCATCACTGCATGTATTCTAGCAAATAAAAATTGCTGCTCCATCTGTCCATTAGAGAAGTTCTGGGGGATCAATCTTCCACTAACATGGTGGTGGATCTGGGTTCTTTTGGCAAATTGAGGGGAGGTTGATTTTATTAAACCTTGTGTAAACTTCATCTCTGCCATCTTAACAATTTTGTTCATGAGAAAATAGAACAAGCATTGCCATGGCTGGGGAAAAGGATGGACTATATAACCTACTTTGTGGAAGATATTGTAGGTAGCCTATTAAATAACTACCTCAGGGAACAGTACCTTTTGGCAAGTATTCACATACACATATATCTCACAATGTGAGCCATTTTGAAATATCTAAACATGTATTTCTTCCAGAAATGCATTTTCCACAATTCTCCACAATTAGAGAGTTCTTCACACTCTCTACTTATTGAGTTATTTGTCTGTTCCTTGTCCTTTTCTGCCTTGATTCATGCTCCCAAAGACTGACCTTTACAGACTAGTCACCCAGGTTCTCTGGTTCTTGATTTCTGGATAGATGTTCCAGTTGGAGGCATGGTCAGGAGATCAGCATGTAGGAAGGAAAAGAGACTGTGTGTACAGGCTCCACTATCCAGCACCCCTCCCACCCCACTGCACACCTGTGTCATCCATCATTCCAGAGCACCAGCTCCTCTCTGGAGCCCCTGTCTCATGACTCTAGCATTCTCTGGATTCTGGCAACATGGCTCCCTCCATTTGCCCCTTCAGATCTAGAGCTGGTAACAGTTTTCTGCAGCTGATTTTTATTCCTTTAACTTCCCTTAACCTCTTGGTTCATATCCCCTTTATTAAGTTATTTTGTTACGCTCTTTTGGACAGGTCAGTTTGTTTTTTTCTATCAAGACAATCGCTGATACATTTTCCCCAACTTCAGATGTGGGCACTAATTTTCTGGTTTCCTGGCACTGGTGTAACTTGTTTGGATATGACTGTGGTGCCCTCCGGAATTTGCTCTTCTAGATAATATTATCTGTTATGTATGTGTTTATTTCTTTTCACTGAAATAATCTCCGCTATATTCCTTCGTGCAAGCGTTTTTCTTCAACTACCTACTTTGATTTATTAATTCATGTTAACTGTAAGTTAATAGGTTATTTTTCCCAGAAATTCTCAAGGTTTTAATTCAAACAAGGGAAGTGAGGTTCACGGAGCTGGATAGGGGTCATTTATATGGAAAAATATTTAATTTTTAAAACCTATATATTTTAATCACATACAGCTATTAAGTAATGACTGCTATGTTTGAAAACTTTTAAAGACATAGACAAAGCCCACATTTAAAACTCTGTGGACTCTCCATTTCTTTCCTTTAAAAAAATTGAGACATAATTGACATATAACATTATATTAGTTTCAGGTGTACAACATAATAATTTGGTATTTGTTGTACTTCCCCTTTCCTGCTGGATAACGTACATACTTACCATTATTAAAGCAAATGGATTAGTGTGATTTAATCGCTGAACCGCAATCTCAAGAGTCCATGGTTTTACCTATGTGTTTCCCTAATTTGATTTTCATTAGTTAGTTTTTAGTTTAGTTTAGCTTTTTTTTTCTGATTCCCTTTTTACATTCCCTTACCTGGTGAATTTTTACTTATGCCTCAGATCTAAGTCTAGATGATCCCTTTTCTGTGGAGTTTTCTCTGATTCTGGTGAAAAAAAACAACAGTAGCAAGTAATAATTTAAGCCACTGTAACTCAAAAACATTTAGCACATATAGGTATCATGAAACATAAGATGTCCTACCATAGTAATTTTAACAAGTTTATACTTCAATATTGCTTTTGACTTTTTCAAGGACAGGCACTGTTTATACATTCTCACAAAATCTCAACAAATAAGTGAAATATTAAAACTAGAACTCAATTAATGTAGGCCAAATCAATTAATTAGATAAGCAAAACATTAGTTGACAAAGGAAATTGGAACTTCTGGATTGTTACTAGAAATCTATTATTAAAGTATTTGCCTTTAGACTTAAAATTGAACAGAGAAGAAATTTAACAATGATGGAGGTAACAAATGAATGAAAAGAAGGCAAGATAATGGCAAGTGAGAAGAAGGTAATAAAATTTGTGTTTAAGGAAGAAATATTTGAGCATAAAATCCAATTGTTCTATGTGATTTTTGAGTTTATAGGTATTACTGGGTCACTGGGGGCCAAAACAAACCAAAGTGGATTAAAACAGTAAGCAGCATTATTTTTCCCACAGGAGGAGAAAAGCTATTTTTGGAACAAGGCCAACTTAAGTGTCCTTGGATCTTACAGCAACTAGGAAATTAACAGAGCAGTAGGAGTGGACATCAATGGGAAAAAATTAGAGTTTAGACAGTCACTTGAATGTAGGAAAGAAAGAACAGGTATGAGTAACAGGTAGGAGTAAAATCACGAGGTTGACTTCTAAGATTATAAGAGAGGACCTAGCAATATTTGTCTTCATAAGCAAATTTCTCTTGACTTTATATTTTACTCAGACTGTTTGTATGATCTTCTGTATTGGTTATTTTTTCCCCTTGACATTATAAATTTAACACTCCTTACTGTACACAGAATGCATAAAAATTGTGTTTTGTTTTGAAACTATGAAGTGTTCATTGGAAGCCAATGATAGATTTTGACTCAATTTAGCCTAAGTTTTTAAATTTCAGCTTAAGGATTATGAGGACATAACTCAGAAATATTAGTAAAGCATATATTAAAATGGGTATATAGGGTAAGATGAAGTATATTATATATTTTTCATTGCAATTAAAATTATATTTTCCACTGAAACTCTCCTAAGGGAAAGAATAAATGTTCTGAGTACACTCTGTTGTTTGTTGGACAATTAATTCCTCCCAGTTCAGCGCTCACATGGGCACATGTCTGAAATACAGAGAAAGAAAAGATGGTGGGAAATGTGTGCAAAACATCAGAATATACAAGTTTAGTACACATATTAGAAGAATGTAGAATAAAAGGGAAAATAAGCATAGCACTAAGGATTCCAGATATCGAACTAACATGTTGAGGATTCTAGGACTTTCCCAGGATCAGTAAAGGGAGTGGAGGTGCCTGGTATCAGGGCCAGGGGATGACAGGAGCATCCTTAGGGACAGCAGAGGGCAGTGTTTGTAGATTATGGAGCAAGTCTTTCTCACAGAGAACAGCCACTGCAGTCATCTTCAAATAGAGTCTTAAGAGAAAAGTATGCAAAGGGTGCTGGGGTGAGAGCGAGGCGGAGTGACAAATAGAGCACAGAGGAATTTTAGGAAAGTGAAAATAGTCTATATGATATTATAATTATGGGTATACGTTATTATACTTTTCCCCAAACTCATAGACTATATGTGTTATCCCAACTCATACAGCAAGAGTGAATGAACCCTTAAATAGACAATGGACTTTGGGTGATTATGATGTGTATTTGGGTTTAGGGATTGTAACAAACATTTGTTCTGGTGAGTGATGTGACAATGGGGAAAGACATGCATATGTGGGGGCAAGGGACATGTGGTAAATATCTGCTTTCCTCTCAATTTAGTTGTAAACTTAAAGTACTCTAAAAAATAAAGTCTTTGAGAGGGGGCTGGGTTGTTCTGTTGGTTAATCATCTGACTCCTGATTTTGGCTTAGGTCATAATCTCACAGTTGTGAGATTGAGCCCCAGGTTGGGCTCCACTCTGAGTGTGTAGCCTGCCAGGGATTCTCTCTCTCTTTCTCTCTCTCTCTCAAAATAAATAAATAAACTTTAAAAAATTTAAAAAAAGTCTTTAATAAAAAAAATATGTCCTCACATAGAATGTACATATTAGCTACTAGTATAGGGTTCTTCAAGTCTGATGATAAACTAATGGGAAATTTTCAAATCGTGGTACTACAGTTCCTTTTCTGAGTAACGACACTAATGGAGGACCCCACTCAGGTTAAAGTGGCCCAGAAACAACATTGAACAGTGGTGCATAGTGATCAGATTACAGAACTGTTTTAAAAAAAGAGAAAGAATGTTGTACTTATTTACAGAGTGATGAAGACATTTATTTTGTATTCTCATATAAAAGTTATTTATATCGCAATTCAAACTTTAAGTGCTCTAGAGTATTCTTATTAGTATTTAATGACAATGAAGATATTAGGCAAGTAAATCTTCAAAGGAAAATGCCGAAATTGTCTTTTGTAAGGGGTGCACGGCTTGACTTTCATTTTGCTGCACAAGGTAGGTTCAGTCTCTTATACACAGACGTGCACTTTCGTTCTGTCGATCCTCTACTCCACATTGAAAGAACTGTAGACTTGCCCAAATATCCAAATTCAATACAATATTATCTAAGATTAAAATAAGCATCTCCATGTAATAAGTTGTTTCCCACCTACAGAAACTTACACCCTTGTTATAATTACTTCAGTCCTAACAACTCCTCCTCTTAACACTCTGAGTGTGTGGGTTCTGAGAAGGCAGCACACAAACCTGGTATTTTTAAAAGGATTCTAATAATAACAACATAATATTTTTCTTCTTCCAGATGCCCACGCATCATCATTTACTTTTAGGGTTTTTTTTCTCCTTTTACTGACTTTTCCCTTTAAACGTTCAGCATGTCGACATCCCCTGTTTTGAACTAAATCTACAAGTATGGAATTTACTCTGCTATTGCCATTTATTCAAATCCCTAAGAAAAAACTCAAAGAGCCAGATGATCTCGCAAAGATTTTAAAATTTATCATAAACTTGTTTCTTATGACATCAATACAAATCTCAAGTTCTGTGAATTTTTACATTTCTGTGAAATCCAAGGATGTTACTAGACATAACTTCCTTTCTTGAGTGCCTACTCTTTAGTGCCAGATCCAGTTTTAAGAGCTGTAAGCCATCAGAACCCTACTTATCACTCAGTAATCATAACCCTAAGACATGGGTGGAATATTTGCCTCACATTCTACAGATGAAAATTGTGCTGTAAAGTACTTTGATAACCTGATGACGAAAGTTAAAATAAGTCTTGACATATTCTAAATTTCCTGTAAAGCTTAAGATCTCTAGTTATGTTTGTCTACTGTTCCGTTTAGGCAAAATGAGAGGTCCTGGAAAGACATAAAAGTCTCCCACACATAAAAAATCAAAGGAAAACAAAATATTTTTGGAAGAGGTTTTGATTGCTAGAACTCATTTTTTGATTTCTGTTATTCACACCCCCCACCCTGTATTTTAGGCAAACTATCGTTTGTCCAATGTTGCACAGCTGGTAAGCTGTTGAGCAAGGATTTGAAACTAGGTCATCTGATTATAGAAGTTATGATATTATACTATATGCATTGAGATTACGTTTCCTTCCTTGCTAGCATTGCGATAGTGAATATCACAAATTGCTGGGACATAGTTCTGATTAGTAAGTAATCAACCATAGGAACAATGGAATGGATTCTGTCAGTTTGCATGTTTAAAAGGAAATATCATATTTATACCCTGGCATTAACAGTACAGAAATAAATTTCCTTTGAAATATTGAAAATTTTCACCATTTTATTTGCTCATACATGATATTTGAGACTATGCAAACTTCTCAGTGCCAATTTATAAAAACACACACTGTCAGTGCACTTGTAACAATGGTTATAAATACTAGCGTTTGTAGTTTCTTTTCATCTTCTCATGGAACTTATCAGTGTTCATATGCATAAGGCTAACAAGATGGTACTTGGATCAAGTTTTAAAGAAAACAAGAGACTAGCAAATAATAAATCAAATAATGAGTACATTTGCCTAAAACAGCACTTTTATATTTTAGTAAGCTTTTATTCTCATCACTTTGTGAAGAAAGTGAATTTAAGAAAAATATATTCAGGCCAATCCTTATACTGTCATGCAAGCTGTGCCCTGAACTGGGGCCCTCAGCCAAGGGAGCCTATTGGGGCTAAAAATCCTCTCAGTGTGCTTTTGATGCAAGGTTGTGTCATCCCTGAGGAAAACTCTGCCTTTTTCTAATTCATCTTCCCAGAGGGGGCCCCTTTTTCTAATTCCGCAAGTGAGTCTTATGTAACAGCAGCAGCCCTGAATATGTGGACTGCTCAAAATATTTTGCAGAGAATTTTTAAAATCAAAGTTATTATTGCACAAGTACTTTATAGGAAGAAGCTAATATTGCTGGGCCCAGAAACCAGAAGCACATGATTAAGTCCAATCTCTGGCTATAACTCTGATTCTGGTAAAGTGCCTAATTAATTACATTTACTTGGAGAGATGTTTGTCCAAAATTATTTCTACATTATAATTTTGTTCTTCAAATTTTGAGAGTCATGAATTAATTATCTGTGTTGACATTCAAATTATCTAGAGTTGTATAGAATCTAAATGTGCTTCCCATATTATCTGATACTCTTTTTTAATAATTTTTTAATGTTTATTTATTTTTGAGAGAGAGAGATAGAGCGTGAGTGAGGGAGGGGCAGAAAGAGAGGGAGACACAGAATCTGAAGTAGGCTCCGGGCTCTGAGCTGTCAGCACAGAGGCTGACGCGGGACTCGAACCCACAAACTGCAAGATCATGACCTGAGCTGAAGTCGGATGTTTAACTGACTGAGCCACCCAGTGCCCCAATTATCTGATACTCTTGATGCACTTGGACACTGACATTACAGTTAACTGTTATTGTTTAATTATCTCACACACAGGACTCACCATCCTTTATATTTATAAAGGAAAACTATACTCTACAGACACACTGAAGAAATGATGAAACAATGAGCACTATAACTATCAAAAATTATGCTAAAGGTAGATGTACTTTCAATAAAGCTCATTAAGTAGTTCAGGACTCAAGAGGAGGAATAATGTTTCTAGTGCAGAGTGGGCATCTTTGAACAATCAGTGGCTTCACTGGAGGTAAAGCAATTCAGCATTATGGTGTTACAATTATTATAATCTTTGCTGGTGGATATCATAATGAATAAATACAAATGAGTAAGAAAATGCTAACACTGGTCATCCAAATGGTGACATAGATCATTCCCAACTTTAGTTCTCCTCACAAGAAGACCAACTAGCAACTATCCAAAGACAAGATACCATTGCATTTGTATACTCTTACAATGAATTACCTGAAAGAGGAATAAAAAACATTTATGATAATAAAAATGCTTAGGAATAAATATAACCAAGGAGGTAAAAGAACTGCCCACTGGAAACTATTAGACATTGACAAAGATGGCTAACAGACACATGAAAAGATGCTCAACATCATTCATCATCAAGGAAATACAAGTCAAAACCACAGTGAGATACCACCTCATACCTATCAGAATGGCTAAAATTAACAACACAAGAAAACAGGTGTTGGTGAGGATGTGGAGAAAGGGGAACCCTCTTACACTGTGGTGAGACTGTAAACTGGTGCAGCCACTCTGGAGAACAGTATGGAGTTTAAAAAATTAGATTTAAAGTTAAAAAATAAAAATAGAACTACCCTACAATCCAGCAACTGCACTATTATGTATTTACCCAAAGGATCTAAAAATACTGATTTGATGGGACACATGCATCTCAAAGTTTATAGCAGCATTGTGAATGATCGCCAAATTATGGAAGGAGCCCAAATGTCCATTTACTAGTGAATGTATAAAGAAGATGAATAAAGAATGTATAAAGAAGAATGTATAAAGATAATATATTATGTATATAATGGAACATTGGCCATAAAAAAGAACTAAATGTTGCCATTTGCAATGAGGTAGAGGAAGCTAGAGACTATTATGCCAAGCAAAATAAGCCTGTCAGAGAAAGAAATATACCATATGATCTCACTCATATATGAAATTTCAGAAACAAAATTTTAAATGGGTGATGGGTATAAGGAGGGGACTTGTGATGAGTAAGAGCACTTGGTGTTGTATGTAAGTGATGAGTCACTATTTCTACTCCTGAAACTAATATTACACCATCTGTTGACTAACTGGACTTATTAAAAAACAGTTGAGATAAGAAAAAAAAAAGAAAGTCTGAAAAAAAAAACACTGATGAAAGATATTAAAGAAAACATAAATAAATGGAAAGGTAGTCTCTGTTCATGATTGGGCAGAATTAATATTGTTAAAGTATCCCTACTACCCATAGCCATCTATACATTGAATGCAATTCCTATCAAGACTCGAGTGGCATTTTTCACAGAAGTAGAAAAAAATCCTAGTTCTTATGGAACCACAAAAGAACTTGAACAGCCAAAGCAATCTCAAGAAAGAAGAACAAAGCTGGGGGTATCACACTTCCTGATTTCAAACTGTACTTCGAAAGTGGAGTAACCAAAACAGTACGATAGTACCATAAAAACAGATGCACAGACTAATGGAAGAGATTTGAGCTCCCCTCAAAAAACCCCATGCATATACAGTCAACTAATATTTGAGAAGAGACAAGAATACCCAACAGAGAAAAGGATAGTCTCTTCAATAAATTGTGTTGTGAAAACTGGATTTTAACATTCAAAAGAATAGCACTGGATCCCTATCTTATAGCACTCACAGAAATTAATTCAAAATGGATCAAAGACCTAAATATAAGACCATAAGCCATAGCATGAAACTCCTAGAAGAAAGCATAGGTTTAAAGGCTTCTTGACAATGATTTTTTTTAATATGACACATAAAGCACAAGTAAAAATAGCAAAAAATCAACATGGGGGACTACATCAAACTAAAAGCTTCTGCACAGCAAAATAAATGATTAAAAAAATGAAAAGGCAACCTATGGAAATGGGAGAAAATATTTACAAATTATCTCTCTGATAAGAGGTTAATATTCAAAGCATATAAGAAACTCATATAACTCAATAACTAGGAAATAAATGATATGATTAAAAAATGGACAAAGGACCTGAATAGACTTCTTTTCCAAAGAAGATATACAAATGGCCAACAGGTACATGAAATGGTTCTAATTATCACTCACTAATCATCAGGGAAATGCAGATCAAAACCACAGTGAGATATTATTGCCTCTGCGCTATTAGAATGGGTATATTTAATATATAGGCCTACTGAAACTATTTTCTCTTGTGTGAGATTTGGCTGACTGTACCTTGCAAGGAATTTGTCCATTTTGTCTACATTATCAAATTTACAGACATGGAGTTGGCCATAATATTTTTATATCTTTTAATACCTACAGGCTCTCTAGTGATGAACCCTCTTTTGTTTCTGATATTACTAATTGTACTATCCTATTTATTTATTTGCCTGACTAGAGGCTTTTTGAATTCTACTGATTTTTTTCAAAGGACCAGCTTCTGGTTTTATTGATATTCTCTATTGATTTCCTCTTTTTCAATTTCATTGATTTCTGCCCTAATTTTTATTAATTCTTGTCCTTTGCTTACTTTGGGTGTAATTTGTTTTTCTTTTTCTAATTTCTTACATGGTAGACCAAAAACCAGAATCCTGTTTGTTTTTTTAGAAATGCATGTATCTATCAGCATTGAAAAAAATCACAAAAATATGCAACTTACTGTTTTTATTAGAATTTATTCATTTCATAAATAAATGAATTTCATAAATAAATTTCATAAACAAATGTTTCACTTGGGAAACAATGATATATTAATAAATGTTAAATTTTTTCTTCCCAACTTAATATCTTAATATGTGTTTGGTCACTTAATCTGAGAATCTTTAGGGTTATCAGTTATTAAGGAAAAAAATTTTTGCTTGCTTAAAATGAAGCAGATCCCATCACTTGGAGAGGAAAAATAAACCATTACCCAGATGGAAAATGTTTATGCATATATGGATCATTTTCTTTAAACTTATACAATAGTTTATAAAACCAAAATATATGTGGTAAGATAAATTTCCATATTATCATCACTTCTAAATCTAAGCCATTTTTGTTAAAGTCAAATCAACTCGAAATAATTCACTTATCAATGACTTAATACTTACATTATAGGGGTGCCTGGGTGGCTCAAGTGGTTAAGTGGCCGATTTGGGCTCAGGTCATGATCTCACATGAGTTCGAGCTCTGCGTTGGGCTCTCTGCTGACAGCTCAGAACCTGCTTCAGATTCTGTGAGTGTCTCTCTGTGCCTCTCCCACTCATTCTCTGCCTCTGTCTGTCTGTCTCTCTGTCTCAAAAATAAACAAACATTTAAAAAAGGTTAAAAAAATACTTACATTATACATAAAATTTTGATGTAAATAAATCCAATCACTTCTTCTAATCCTTTGAAGATAGGACAAAAATATTGAAAAGCAAGCTAACATTCAAATAAACTATAAAGTGCACTGAATCATCACAGAAAGATCCCTTCTTCCAATACAAGGCACACTGTAGCACAAGAGTGTACTGCTCATTGAAACTTATTGGGGAGAAATCTACATGAAATTTATAAATACATTATAAAATTTGTATATTGTAAGAATAGAAGGCAATACTTATTTCCATCTTTTAAAAACAACTCTAATGATAAATGCTAAATTGAATCCTCTGTGTTCTGATTCATTTCTACTGTATTCACACACAAAGGTCAATAAAAAATACTAAAGACTAATAATGAAATTACATTAAATTTAAGAAAATCTTTAACTCTGAACACAATGTACTTTGATTTGGGGGCCAACACTATAGAGTTTTTGTATGCAAAGAAACAGTTATAATATTAAACTGGAGGAGTCTAATAAAAGGTGAGTTACTACAGGCAAAAGGGAGTACTGAAGTAGCCTTGGAAAGGAGCTCCTTAACCACCTTTGGTAGTGTGTGGAGCAGCTCTCACTAAGGCAAGAGGACACTCTAACCAAGCCAGCCAGAGTTGTGTTGGTAGTGTGAACAATAAGAGTGACTGAGTGAATTTGTCTGAATCGGAAAGCGATTATTTTTTACCATAGTAAAATACTTATTGGTGTTAATATTAGGGAAGATGTCATCCACATGTAAAAAATTTCAAATACATTTTGGAGTCACCTTCTCTGTTATGATAAACAAGAGATTTAGAAAGGATCACAAAGAGTAGGTCCCAAGTCAGAGTTTGTGCACCAAGTAGAAAATAAAAAGACAAGGAGAAAAGGTTAATAGGTTACACAAGTTTTGCCTATTGTTCCTCAAGGCTGAGAGCCATGGAGGGAGCAATAAATTTGATACCTGAGAAGAGTTATATATCAAAAGCCAAATGGAATGCATCCTCATAGTATGAAAATAGGGTCTCGGTGAATACTTAGTAAATAAATAAATATAAAACAAGGCAAACCCAAGAAAAACACATTCAAACTCTTTGAGAACCTAGTACTGTGGCTGGAGAAAGTTTTATAACACAAGTATTAGTAAACACGCAAAATATATACATGCTTATGCACGATGAAGGAACATATACCTAAAAGAAGCAGAGAAAGAAGGTATTGCTAAAAAGTAGTTTTCCGAGGAAATAAGAGAATATTTTTGAAAAATTACTGATACCAAAATTTAATAAAATGTAGATTTTATAAAATGATATACAAGATGAGATGGTAAGAAATTAGATTTAGATGAGTTAAGGATTCCTTGAGAGGCGTTCAAAATATAAAAAGAAATGAATGAGCTGAGAGAAAAGCTTACTAGAATTAAGGTTATAAGGAAACAATATAAAATGCATTAGAACCGGCTTAATCAACTCTGCATAGGAATGTGAGGTCTCTGACCTTTCCTTCTGTACCTATCTTTGTCTTCATTCCCTACAATGAGATAGGAATTGTTTGACAAAGTTGAGAACATTAACAGGATCCTCCTTCTAGTGGTGAATCACAGTAGATTTGGATCCTCTCTTCCAGTTTTTCTTTTGATGTCATCAGACTAAGATGGAGATGGCTCTGGGCACAGGGTGAGGCCTGGTCTCTTTCTTTCCCTTCTCCATTCTCTTCTCCCACATGACACCCTCTGCCGAATGTAAGTGGGTTAGCTCTGGTCTCGGCTCGCAAGGGGAAAAAACTGTTTATTATCTTTCTGATTATGAGGTATGTTAGAAAACCATTAAAATATTAAATTTTAAACATTTTGTTCAGATGTTGAGAGGTAGGGAAAGTGAAATAAAAAACAAAACAAAACAAAACAAAACAGTGCAGGTCTCCAAGCCTGATTTTGCTTTTTTATATTTGTTTAACTAGTAGAATAAGGAATAGTATATTTCTATATTTATATGTAGATACATTATAAATAGATGAGAGAGAGAGAGAGAGAGAGAGAGAGAGATGTGGGAAACCACCTAAATAACAGAGCCATAGTCCCATCTGATAGAAGAATTAGGTAATCCTCAATTTCCTAGCCCCCCAAATTCTCCGATTATATTTATTTCTCTTTTTTAAGTTTATTTATTTATTTATTTTGAGAGAGAGAGAGAGAGAGCACGAGCAGGGGAGGGACAGAGAAAGAGGGAGAGAGAGGATCCCAAACAGGCTCCACACTGTCAGCGCAGAGCCTGATGCAGGGCTCAAACTCATGAACCCTGAGATCATGACCTGATCTGAAATATCAAGAGTCAGACACTCAACTGACTGAGCCACCCAGGTGCCCCTCCAATTGTATTTCTATCAAGCAAGAGTGAGAGAATGATGCCAGAGAAAAGGCTATGCTGTGTAGGAAAACTTTAGAAAACTCTTCAGATATGCAGAGGAATTGGACAAACACATTAAAAAAATGTGGTGAGGAATGACAGCTATAGAAGATAGAGGATAGCATAGGGACTGCCTACAAAGCAGAAAAAGATGAATGAGCAGGTAAAATTTAAAAATCAATAGTACAATGGAGAAATGTTCCAGAGTTGAAGACTTAAATATGTAAGTAAAATAATGCTCACAATGCACCAAGGAGAAAGAATAAAGGAATTCAAACTTAGAGAACTAAACATTTAGAATTTCCGTAGCATTTTTAAAACTTTACAAATACTTTGACAGGGAAAAAATATTAACCACAAATGATTTCAAGGAAAATTTTCCTCAACGACAATAAATTCAGAGGACAATAAATTGTATCTCTCATATAGGTCCTAAGTAGCCCCTTATGGTTGTACCAGGACATGGGTAGGCTTTGTGTGGCTCACATAACTGTGCTTTTATTTTACATTTTTGAAATTTTGCAGTTGCAGCTTATATTTTTTTTTTATTTTTTTTAACATTTATTTATTTTTGAGAGAAAGAGACACAGCGTGAGTGGGAGAGGGGCAGAGAGAGAGGGCAACACAGAATCTGAAGCAGGCTCCAGGCTCCGAGCTGTCAGCACAGAGCCCGATGTGGGGCTTGAATCCACAAACCATGAGATCGTGACCTGAGCCGAAGTCTGACATTCAACCGACTGAGCCACCCAGGAGCCCCTAGTTGTAGTTTATCTAAATGAAAATAAGATTCGGCCACGTTTGTTCCACATTTTCCTGGGGCAGCAGTGTGCTGCGGCTCAGCGATATCTGAATCATGTTTTTGCCTCCTTCAACTTTTTCCCAACACTGAGGCACATGATCAGTTGGCATTCGTAATAGGGTTTGCACTATTGTTCTTAAATAAAGAGATGTTTCTGCTTATTTATGGCTTTATCAATAGTGCAAGAGTGAAAGATAAATGGAAAGACTACATTCCTTTAAAAAATGAGAGAGAAAATATTTCTATGTGGAGCCCCATGTTTTTAAAATGCAAATATTCTTTTTATCCAAGATAAACAAATGCCCCTAAACTTGTTTCATGGATTTATCTAATCTCCTTGTCCTTTCTAGGCATGAGAGGTTTTAAACTCATCTGGGAGTCTGAAGTTAAAGTTTGGTGCTTAAATACTCTACATTTTGGATAATTAATCTCCAGGGAGAGATCTTTCTCAGTTATGTTACAAAACTCAAGTACCATTTCTTGTGGAAATAAACAAATAGTCATACAAACTTCCATACATAGTGGAAGTTTTGTGTTCATCAAAAAATTAATCTACGTAAAATTTTATTTTGTAGTGTTGGATTTGTCTCCCCAAACAATTCAAAGAAATAAAATAGATATATAGGTATTATATAAATGGATGATAGATAGCTAAATAGATAGATGATAGGCAGATAGATAGACAAATGATAGATAGAATTTACGGTTTCCGTGGGTACCTGGGTAGCTCAGTTAGTTGAGCCTCCGACTTTGGCTCAGGTCATGATCTCACAGTTCGTGAGTTCGAGCCCCGCATCAGGCTTGCTGCTGTGAGCCCGTCAGCGCAGAGCCCGCTTCAGATCCTCTGTCTCCCTCTCTCTCTGCCCCTCCCCTGCTCACGTTCTCTCTCTCAAAAATAAAAATAAAATTTAAAAATAAACATTTAAAAAAATGATGGTTTCTGATGAAATATAAAGACCTAAAACTAATAAATCAGAAGTTAAGATCAATAAAGTAAAGCACGACAAGTAGCTATTCAACTAGCACACTTGGCATTCCTATTGAGAGAGCCTCACAAAAGACATTCTGACTAATATAACAGGAAATGGGTTTGACGATGCCCTCGAAATGAAATACAATAGTGAATTTTATATCACACTTTGAGTAATGTTACTCAGAATATTATAAAGTAGAGGGCACAACATCAAAACACACGTGAAAGTACTTTACTCGTAGCCTGATCATTGTGACCCAGCTTCATAGCCTTCTGATGCCATGATGCAACTACAAAATTCAGACTATTTAAAAGACTGCATATTGGGGCGCCTGGGTGGCGCAGTTGGTTAAGCGGCCGACTTCAGCCGGGTCACGATCTCGCGGTCCGTGAGTTCGAGCCCCGTGTCGGGCTCTGGGCGGATGGCTCGGAGCCTGGAGCCTGTTTCCGATTCTGTGTCTCCCTCTCTCTCTGCCCCTCCCCCGTTCATGCTCTGTCTCTCTCTGTCCCAAAAATAAATAAACGTTGAAAAGAAATTTTTTAAAAGACTGCATATGTTGTAAGTTAAGAACTGTATATAATACAGACTGGAGTTTTCCTAAGGGTTGGTTGAGAGACTTCCAGGTTATATTCTTTGTCAAAATCTCATATTATTAACATTCATTATGAAGGGAAAAGTCTTTCACTTCAGCATTTAATAAAGCAAAGTGGTAGGGTGTCAGAATTGGGTACTTTTGAAAGCTTCAACAGCCTACCTGTCTGAATAAAACTTTATTCTCTACTGCTTACAGGATATAATTAAGGCTCTACCCCAAATGGTTTCTGATTAGACTTGATTTCCAAATCAAAAGGATTGAGTCTTCTATGGGAGGAATATCCATTTATTTGGTGCCATAACTCAGTCAGCAAATGTGAATTGCTTGCCTATTGTGCACTTATTGCATGCTTATTGTGTACTTTCTTTTCCATACTCTGAAGAAACAGTAATGAGCAAAAGTAAGCTCCCAGTTTGGACAAAGCCCTTTTGTCATGAAAGACCCCTCCACCAAAAAAGAAAAAAAAATACAAAAAGCCAGTGTACTTTAGCACAAAGAGAAAGGGATACAGAGAAATGAGATGGGGGAGAAGGGTGGATAGACCCTCTATGAGGTGAGGTGTTTTGTAAAACATTGTTTGGCAAATGTGTGGGGTCCCTGTGATGGGAGGCCCATGGAGTGTGAGTTTCACATGACAAATGAGATCATAAATTGATCTCAGATGACATAGACTAGATGACAAAGAGAAACTGGTGCTCGTTGGGGAGAATATCATTACATGAACCAGTTTAGATGGTTCTAGCTTTAAACTTTTGTGTAAGAGGATCAGTTTAATTTATGGAATTGTGAACTATATGGTATAGAGGACCTGATTGGGCCAGAAAATTCCAACTAGCCTTTCCAATATAATATTTCAATATAAACCCTCAATCTCTATGTAACATTAATGATCATGAGTTATGGTTTTGATTTTATTATTCCTTGTGCTTCTCCTTAGATGCCCTTAACATCTTATTTATCTTTCAATGCCATGCCTCAGTTTTCCTTGAGAGAGAATAATCTGTTCTCCCTCTGTTCAACCAACAAATGTTGCTTACGTGTCTCTCCTCATATATCCATAGTATGATTCTTGTTTTAATTTCTGTTTTGAGCTGTGATTTTTGTTTTAAAATCACAGGTTAGGGGGAATGTATGACATGTTATTAATGGCGTAAGAAAATTTTATTTAGGGCTCCATTTATATGACAGACTTCCTATTGGTCAGATCTCTGGTTGGAGGTACCCTTTCCCTAGTTTTGCTTACTCTGTTTTCATGCGATTTGAAAATTATACTATACAATAGTTCTGCAAACTTCCACAACAATTCTTTCAAATGTAAATTTCATAGAAAATATACTATTTAAGAAAGATGCACCTATGAATATTCCCTCCTATAATAAACAAACTGAAAGAGTGCTTTTCTCTTGAAATAATGTGTTCTAGTGAAATGTTGGCAAGCAGTCAGAAAAAGGCATTTGGAAAGGGGGAAATAAAAAGTGAGAGTAAAAGTATGTATAGTTCTTAAATCGACCTAGGTTGTTGGAACTCTGAAAGTAATAGATGACTTTTAAAAACAAATAATTTAAAAATATTGCACAATTATTCCAAAGAAGAACTACTGCAGATTTTTTAAGCTTTAAATTTCAAAACAGAGGGCAGAAAAAAAAAATCAAATTTTTTCCCAGCTTAACTTCTTACTCCACATTTTCATGGCCTTGTAGTTCTTCTGCTTTGATACATTTTTCAGTTATTTACAATATTCTAGAACCATCTAATTCTGTAGTGGCTGTTGCGCCATGTGTTTAACTGTTAGTTCTACTCTTGATGTATCATCTTTTCTCTTTGCTCCTCTTATACTTTGTTTTCCTATGTAGAGCAATTAAGTAGACACAAGTTGCATTTTGAGCCCAAGTTATATTCTTTTTAGAAGAAAAAAGTAGGTATTGTTGAGTTTGATCTTGCTTTGCTTCTTTGTCAAATTTCTACTGCTGTGTAATTGCTTTGTATTGTGCACACTTGAACTGTGTGACGTGTGTGAAAATTGCTAAGTAGCACTGAAGGCTTAACTAATTAACCCCTACCAGTGAATGAGCAATGCAATTCTATTAAGGTTTCCATGCACACAATAACAATTGACCTTTTGAAGGCTTTGCCCTTACTGTACTTATGTGTGCTTCCAATGTAAATTTTAAGCATCTTTCATGTGCAACGAAAGGGGAAAAATTGGCAGTTTGAATAAAGCAATTTTTATTACCTATATTTTACTACATTGTCTTGTGTTCAATATTAAATAATAATTTTTGAAAATTAAGTTTGACAAGATGAACTTCTGAAAATCCTTCATGATCTGTAATGTGACTATCTGGATTCTACAACACATCGTTTTCACCCAGATATATCAGTGTCGAATTTCTGTGTTGTTGTTCACTCTTGTGTTTGTTTGATTGGTTGGTTGGATGAATAATTTCTTTCCATTTTGTTTTCCTTTGTTTGATTTTACTCAGACTTTTTTCCTCCCATGGTAATAGTGTCTCCTGCCCTCTAAAATGGTAACACTGCTTTGTAATTGATTCATGTGACTGAAACAAGTTCATGTGTCAGTGTGTCTAGAGAAAGAAGGGTGAGGAAAAACGAAATAGAATCATCTTGTAATTGTTAAATATTTGAGTACCTAAAATTTTAATAAAGGAAGTGCTGCTGAGCTGAATGACATATGTATTATTTCTGACGCTGTTGATTCATTCACTCATGTATTAATTTAATAAGTATTAATTTAAATATTTATTTATTTATTTATTTATTTATTCAGGACTTAGAGTGTTCTGGATACTCTGTAAACTGAGACTCCAAGGATAGAAAGGCTTCAATCCTTTTCCTGTAGGAGATGAATTGTAAGAGGAAGACAAATATGCAAACAAATATATAACATTGAATGTTGTCATTTCTCTGGAGGAATAAAGGTAGATATTTCTGCCTGGTCAGAGAATTCTAGTTCTGCCTTCCAAGTGGGGTTAAGGTCACAGAAGGCATCTACTAAATAGTTGTAGGTATTTGGTGTTTGGTAGCCATGTGTTAGAGTAAGCTAAAAATCCTGTAACAAAAAGCACCCTGCTCCATTTCTGTGATTATAGAGCAAGAAATCTATTTCTTTCATATGTACACATGCTGGGCCAGGTTTCATACAGCAGGGCACTGCCTGCACACAATTATTTGGGCCAAGCTGATGGTCACTTGGATTTTTAACACATGCCTTCCAAGGACCTCTGGACACAGTCGTTTCCATCAGCCAAAGAAGAGGAACATGAAAGAATGCTTATTGAAGGCTCTGTGTGCTAGACCTAGAAGCGGTGCACATCTCTTTGGTTCAGAGATGTTGGAGAACACTTTGTCACATGCCACCTAACTGCAGGGAAAGATCTGGAACTGAAAGATCTGGAGAAAGGGGCAACAAATTTTTGATGGGCAGTGGATGGGCTTTGCCCTCAGGAAATATTTCAAATAAAAGAACTAACAGCATGTTCAAAAGTTCCTGAGTTTGAGCATACCTGGTATATTTCAGAAAGAAACAAGTTATAGTTTGATAGAAGCCACGCAGAAGCCTTTCAATTTTGTTCTTTAGACAGTGGAGTAGAGCTAGTCAATTATTTTGAATAATGGGCAGATTTTATCATATTTTTATTATAGCCTATAAAGTTGATAAAAACAAGGCTTTAACCTTAAAGTAAATATGTTCTGTGAGCCAACCAAACAGTTAAGATTTATGATTTCTCAGTTATAGTAGGCAATCCGATACCTACTAGTACAAAATACCAGCTTAAATACCAGCAGGCTCATCTGATTTACATAATACATTAGCATTATTATTTTAAGGAAATTGGAAGAAGGGTTATACTGAGATCTGAACTAATTATTTTTATCATAAAATCTTTTAAGTGAGAAAGTAACACTGTATTTCTCTACTGGAAATTATTACAAAGCTTTGGCACCCTTCTGCTTAAAGTACATTACACTATAAATTAGTTTATATTTATTAAATACCTACTATGCTTTATCAGACATATATACATAGAGGTACATATAAAATTGCTAACCCTTATCAAGATTATTTCTGAAGTTCTAACCTTGGTGTATTAAATTTAAAAAATGACTGCTATAGCACAGGACTAAAAATAGCATACATACCATAAACATTATCAAAATTAATGTTTATCACTTATATATTTATCCAACCAGCGTCTCTTTTTAGCACCTATTGAGTGACAAATTGTTCTCCATGCTTGCGCTAATTCAGAGATTTTTAAAAAGTCTTTGCCTTTTACTTACATTTTAGAAAAGATATTAAATATAACAAATGATGTAGTGTATATATAGATATACACTATTGATATACTATAGTATTGATATACTATACTAGCATAGTATACTATGCTATAGTATTGATATACTATATATATATGGTATAGCAAACAATACAGTATATTAAAAGGTAATAAGAAGTATGTAAAAAAACAGTGCAGTAGGGCAAGAGAGATTGAGAGGTCAGGGAGATGATGTGAGTTGAAATTTTATATAGGTTGCTCAGAGCTTATCTCATTGAAAGATAATATTTAGTGAAGAACAAAGAACTTAATGGCATTAGTTGTGTAGACCTTTGGGAGAAAGACTTTTCAAACAAAGAAGTGTCAGTGCAAAGGCCCTGAAATAGGAGCACACCCATATGACACATGGAAAGTCTAGAGCAGTAGCTTTGCAGCTATTGAGGGAGAAAATCAGGTGATAGGGTCAGAGAGGTAAGTGGGAAAGAGGTGAAAAATCATACAAGGTCTAGTAGGTTATTAGAGACACATTGGCTTTTTTTAATTTTTTTTAGCGTTTATTTATTTTTGAGACAGAGAGAGACAGAGCATGAACAGGGGAGGAGCAGAGAGAGAGGGAGACACAGAATCCGAAACAGGCTCCAGGCTTCGAGCTGTCAGCACAGAGCCCGACGCGGGGCTCGAACTCATGGACGGTGAGATCATGACCTGAGCCGAAGTCCGACGATTAACCGACCAAGCCACCCAGGTGCCCCCACAATGGCTTTTATTCTCAGTGAACCATTGTAAGATTTTGAGGAAAGGAATGACATGACATACCCTTTGTTTTAAAAAGATTATTATTGCTGCTACGTTGAAAATAGAACAGGGAAGTGTTTTAAAAGGAAAAAGCCAGGATATTTTTAGGAGGCTTTTGCAGTAATCCAAGCGAGAGAGGAGATGGGTGTTAACATAAGGTGGTTGAGAAATGGTTGGATTCCAAAAACATGTCGAAAGAATAGTGTGTTGGGTTACACCTAAGATTTACTAGAAAGAGGGAAGTCAAGATGACTTCAAGGCTTCTGGCCTGTGCAACTGTAAGGATATTGTCCTCAACAGAGTTGGGAAAGACTATGGCAAAGCAGGTTTGCAGAGGGGACAGATTACTTTTGGACAGGGTTAAGATGTCTATTAGGCATCTGAGCAGAGACACCGAACAGATATCAAAGTCTGGAGTTCAGGAAAAAGATTTGAGCAATATACAAAAATGTAGGATAATGATAACAATTGGACGTAGTTCAAGTTTAAAATCTAAATTTGAACTTAATGAATGTATATGTAGTGAAGTCATCAAATTTATTTTTCTATTTTATTGCTATAAGACATAGTTCACAAATTATATTGTCTATTACATATGTATGAAAATTCCCTTGAAAAAATAAACTTTTAGTTTTACTATCCCTCCACTGAGCAACAGAAGTAAAATATGTAACTTAGCAAATCTCAAAAGAATACACTGTGAGCTCCCTCTGCTGTCACTGGAAATTCAGAAATTAAGAAAGTAGGCAGATATTCATGAGACCTACACTAAATAACTTCTGGATACTTAAAGAAGAAGATAATGTGCAACTGGAACATGAATTTGGAGTCTCAATCATATTAAAATCGTTTAATAACTTCTTCTGTTTAATATTGATAGTATATTATATTAAGAATGTTAGCAAAATACTGCGATTGAAATATTGTATTCTTTTACAATTTAGAAATACTATATAGTTCTCATTTTTAAAATGAGACCACTTACATATTTACCAATTAAAATCATGGAGAAATGATACAGATCAAAAGAGAGTGCTTAGTGACCATGGACTTAATTAGAATTATCAAGAAAAATATGTACTGAAGAATTCCTATGTAGGTGGCAAGGCATAAGATTTTGAGAAAGTTTATATCACATGGCTAAATATGGTAAAGCTCAGGAATTATAGTTTAAACAATGGTTATATATGGATGTAAACATAAAAGATGATATGCAAGCCACTGTAATAGTAAAGTGAAGGCACACAAGCCTGTTTATAGTTAGTCCCCGACCTCTCTCTAGGCAACATTTTGTGACTTTTCTCACTTTAGAGTCTTAATAAAATAGTTGTAGTTCTCCAATTGCATCATATGCCTCACTTTATCTTATGTAAGTATTTATTTAACTTTTTCTGAGAGTTAGTTGAATGACCTTCATAGCTAGTATATGTACAAAAAAATACAGACTCTGAAATCAAATATGACTGACATCTTATCCTGGCTCTTCTGCCTTATGCTTGTGCATCTTTGGGCAACAAAAAATAACTTTTCTCAGCCTTAGTTTCTCCTCTGGACATCAGGAATAACAGGTAATGCCTAAGATTGTCAAAAGAATAAATGAAATCATGTATATAAAACACATAGCAGAGTCTGGGACACCTAGGAGAAACTGTGTGTGCTGTATCTATTAATGTCCTATAATTAATATCTTTCAAAAAACATCACAGTATATAGTAACTGTTAATTTTTTGTGTATCTCTATTACAAGTCTTCAATTTCTTTAATAGTAAAAGAACCTTCTCTATTTTCTATGTTATCTTTAGAACCTAGTGACTATGGTGGTATAACGAAAGCAAGCAATCGACATTGTTGAATTAGGAGGATTAATTATATTTTCAAGTGCTTATTTAAAATTGGAAAATTAAATTTAAGGCAAAAATATGTCATAGAGCCACATACCATTAATTTCTATTTCTGTGAATTAATATTTTAATGGAGTTAATCAATTAGACATAATAGCAAAAAATCAAAATTAAGCCATTTGTGTTGGAGAATATTGTACACTCTTTGCTGTTTCTTTCCCACTGCTCTCAAGTTATTAAATGTAACAGCAGACTGGATGGACAGGTAATCATGGAAATGATGGTTGTAACTAAGGCAACCATGTCATTTCTTTTTGTTTTTCTTTCTTTTCATTTTCCCTCAATCAGTAAAAGCTCTTAAATGAAATGGAACATTGTGTTTATGCTAATTTTCCTTTCTGCTTGATATTTTTCCAGGTGTGTTCCTGCTGTGTACATGGTAATTGTTCACATTTTTAAACAAAAAAAGTACTCTTTTCAATGAAACATTTAGGGCATTGCTTTATTAGAGTTTCTTAAAATTTGACACATAGAACTGAATGAAAGTCACTCTTCACAGTAAAATTCCTAATATTTCAACAACATCAAAATCTATTTTGTGAACTTTTGATATTTTAAAATGAGTTTGTCAGAATATGAAAGATTTTTAATAGAGAATTCCATATGGAGAAATGACTTTATTATTTAAAAAATAGATTAAGAGCTACTATATAATGGAAAAACTGTAATTTTCTACACAAGTAGTGGAAAACAATGGACTACTCTTCAGTAGTTAATAAGTTAATTACTTACTCTTGTTTAGTAAGAAAAGAAAATAACATTTGACTCCGTGAAACTTCCCTGAGTTACCTAATTAAAATTATACTATTAACTGTATACCATGTGAAGTAGTTTTTATCTCTCTTGAACTATTTAAAAAGTGACAGTTTCAGTTCAAAAGCCTTGAAATATGATTGGTTATTATCTAACTGTAGGTAGTGGGATGAGATGGATAAGTAAAGACAGTGTAAAGTACATATCAAATTCTAGAGGCATGAAGAACCATAATGCATTAGAAAAAATTCAAGTGAGAATGTGTAATATGTGGGAAGGTGGAGGAAGGATCAACGTTTGTGTCTTACTTTTACAGGAAGAGAACTAGGCAGATAATAAAGTGTAGGGAGGGTTTAACTTTTGTGCTTTGCTTATGGCTGTATTATTCGCACCTATAGTGATACTTGCAAATTCATGGACATGAAATATATTTCTTGGAAATATTTCATTGAATGTACATTGTTATTTGAATAGCAGAATGCTAGTCTTGGAGCATGGAGAAGAACAGATGGGAAGAATGCAAGGCAAGTATAGAAAAACAAGCTAGAAGGATCATGCAATAACCGAGAAAAAGAGGTTGAAATCCTCATCTTACAACACTGCCATGAGGTTGAAGAAGGATGAGAAAGATACAGGAGACCTCTAGCAAATAGACACTATAGGACCGGATATGGTGGGTGAGACAAAGTACAGGCTTGGTTTTTGATATGGGAAAACTCATGAATAGTGTCCACTACGATGAGAATGACAAAACAAGGAGGAAACAGAAAAAGGATCCTAATAGGTAGAAAGGGCTAAAAGACTTCAATCTGGAATCACTGGAGATTTCCAAGTGAAAATGGCAAGAAATTAGTAGGACCTGAAATTGAGCAAAGAGGTCTACACAGACTCCAATCAGATTAGGAGGATGATAATAACACATATGAAAAATTAATGAGCAAGAAAATAATGCCACTATTATGAAGTACTTTTAACTAGATCAATTCCTGTTGTTCAAAGAATTAGGAAATATGAGGAACTAAATAGGTGTCTTAAGTGCAAAGGGTGTTGTCATCAGAAAATGAATTTGAGCTTCATAGGGAATCCTTATTTCAACTATTTTATGTTTAACTATTTTTCTTGTATCTTAGGGCAATTATATCTTCTTTTTAAAAAACTTAATGATGATTACATTTTGGATAGACCCACATAGTTTTCAAAGAAAGACATAGATTTGATATCAGACTCTGCTCATTAGCAGTTCTGTGCTGGCGAACAAGCTACCTAATCTTTGTGTGTTTCTGTCTCCTTATTCTTAAGCTGTTGATAAAGGTAAATGACAATGGAGTTCCACCAGGTGAAATAGGATTCAACTGAAATGGAATGCACCTGATAGTGAATATATACAGGCAATTCTCGTTTTATTGCCCTTTGCTTTATCTCACTTCATAGATATTGCATTTTTACAAATTGAAGGTTGGTGGCACCATTTTTCCAACAGCTTTTGTTCACTTAATGTCTCCGTGCCACATTTTGATAATTTCACATTATTTCAAAGTTTTTCACACTATTACATTTGTTATGGTGATCTGTGATCAGTGATCATGACTCACTGAAAGCTGAGATGATGGTTAGCATTTTTTAGCAATAAAGTATGTTTTAACTAAGATATGTCCATTGCTTTCTTACACATAATACATATTTAGTAGACTATAGTGTAAGCCTAAATTTTATATGCACTGGGAAACCAAAAGTAAACGTAAATCATTTGACTCACTTTATTGTAATATTCACCTTATTGCAGTGGTGTGGAACTGATCCCACATTATATCTGAGGTATACATGTCTTTACAATGAAAAGTTACTCAGTAAAGTGTGGCAAAATCTTCTTGGCATAACCAGCGACCTGAGGTCACAGAAGCCTCTAATAACTGGGTAATAACTCATTTTGCACGTCATGCAGTTTCTAATTACTTGTATTTCACATAAATGAAGAAGATATAATGAAATTGTTATTGTACTTTTTGATGCTAGATAACTTTATTTTTGGCAAATAATATAAATGGAGTTTTAAGAATGGAATTATTTTGCCATAACAAATACCTTCCATTTCTACCCAATTATGAGAGACAGGTTTTTTCTGCTCTTCCAGTTAATAAAAATAAAGAATTAGAAAATAATAGATTCTAAACAAAAGTTTTCCATTGTAAGAATAATTACTATTCATGCTAGCTGCATTAACTAATTAACTAATTGAAAAGAATCCAGCTCTATCCATCTCATTAATAAATTAATTCCCAAGGAAATTGACTTTTTAATGTTTAATAATTTCTTATTTATCAAAATATGCAATATATTTTTGTTATTTGGGTCTCTCTTATTCTTGTAACAACTAGACTCCAGTTTTTTTTTTTTTTAACACTTAGAACCTTATGGTTGTAAGAAATTCTTTAAAAAATGTTTTGAATTAACATATCTTCTTGCAGAAAAGTATGATACAATTCTGAGGGAAAATTGGTATAGAAAGAGACTAATGTAAACTTTATTTGTTAGAGAGGGTCATTGTTAGAGAGGGTCATATTTGTGTAGTTTTAAATAAGTGATTTTGCATACCATTGTTATGTGATTAGGTCCTCAGAATTATTTAAACATGTGGTATAACAGTGTCCTTCAAAATATAAATACTTACGTTGCATATCATTTTCAGCTATTTAAATGTAAAGCTTGTAGATGTAAATCTAAAAATGTAAAAAGGGTTACATAGTTTCCACAGATTATTTTAGATCACACAAGAGCAAAGTAATTTCAGTTCTTCATGATCTTTGCTATACCCCAGAAATGAAAGGATGAATAATCAAGTGCCTGCCCTAGAGGTGTCTTTGGGGATCTTTCAAGCTACTAAAAGGATTTGACATAGTTTAAAAATCCTGACTAAAAATGACACTAGGGAATCAGTTCCTGCCTCAATGACAAGAGAAATGCATTTTCCATATGGAAGGAGCAGAGGTTAGGAAAGTCATGCAGGAGTGTTAAACCACCAAGGTCAAGTCTTAGTTACCACAAGCACTTTCATCTTCATATAACAAACAGCCAGTTAACATAGTGGATAATTATGGGAATAGATATACCTGCACATTTATGAGATTTCTGTAATAGGGTAGGTTTTCGAATCAGTGGAGACATGGTATTCTTTCCAATAAAACTAACTGGATATTCATACCAAAAATATATGAAAAGCTAAACACAAAAATAAGTACAGAAACGCTAGGAGAAAATATAAGCTTTTGAAAAATGTTTTAATGATAAAAAATTATTAATCAAAACAAAAAATGTCTTAATGATAAAAATTATTAATCAAAACAAAACAAAGTTTGATTTGATTTAGTCAAGTCAAAACAAAACAAAAATTATTAATCAAAACTATTAAATAGCTCACAAATTGAAATGAAATGATAGTTTTTAATAAGTAAATTAAAAAGAATTTTAATAAGATACTCAAAGTTTCAAAGGCAAGCAATAGGGGAATCTGAGAAACAAGTATTTAAAAAATATCAAAGATAGTTATCATTTATACTGATAATTTTGAGGTTATTTGAGCAAATTACTTTATTTGGATCAAAATAATTGGCAATATCATTTCAAATAAATTTTAAAAGGCGAGGGAAAGACTGTTTCATTCTAGTATCTTAAATTGTGGTATTATGAAAAAGAAAGGGACGTAAGAGTAGAGAGCAACACACCTAGTCCTGCTGTTAAATTCTGTGGTTCTCTTGGAGAGAGAGCAACTTTCTGTCAGGGAGATCATGACCAGGAGTTTCAGTCTGGGGAGGGAACCAAGGAAGCAATGGTTCACAATGGAACATGGTGGCAGAAAGTCACATTGTGACAGGTGACACATAGGATTTCTCCTCCTACACATTCTCAATATATACTAGAGGAAACCCAACCGTGAAAAATCTGAGTCTGAGTTCATTGATACTTCAGAAGAATTTAAATAACTAGTAGGGATATAGTAGGTTTTTAACACCTGTTTGGATGGATGGTAGAATGAATAAATAGCTACTGAGGTTGAAAAAAATCTGTTAATATGCTTCTTAACTAAAGATACTCTTTTCAGTATCATCACAGCCTTTCAACAAGTAGTATCTGTGTGCTATATAAGTAAGTTTTAAACTTTCTCACAGATGTCTGCTTTTTATCTGTTAAAATGAGGTGTGTTAGGTAAGTAACTAAATACTAACAAAGAATCATTCTTTACATTAAAGTAGTACTTGCTCAAACAGATCAAAATATGTTTCATTTATTTACTCTACCATTGAGTTTTAAAAATTTCTTGACAATATTCTCAGTGGTGTTACTCAAATGGTTAATTGTTATATTAAGTATTTCACTTAATGTACATTTATATTGTTTTCAGTTTCATTATATTTCTTGGTGTTTTCTAAGGATTAATTACCATTTTCATGACAAAATAGCTAAGCAATTTCTGATATATTTAAGTGCAGCTCTAGTACTTGTATTTTCTTCAACATTTTTCTTTTAACTCTTACACAGTAATGATGATCACAACATTAATAATGATGCTTTTCTATTATATGATTGCTTCTCTCAAAAGCCCATTCTTATTGAGCTTTTGCAGATTTTACAGGCTGTGTCCTGGGTATTGGGATAAGAAATATATGGCATACATTAGTAACATAGTGATATTTACCAAATGATTGGTCAACTACTTTGGGTTTCATTTTTATGTTGGGTCGATATTCTGTTTAAATCAATTACTGGCACTTATATAATCATAAAATACATTCCTAAGGAAATAAACCTAAATGTTAGTGTACTGTGTTAAGTTCATTTGACCAAAAATTGCCTTTATTATTTTGAATGAATGCAATGCTCATATTTTAATATCAAGATGTAAAAAGTAATATCTTATTTAAAATATTTAAATTTATTTTTAAGTTGCTTTATTGTGCAGTACGAAAAGAGTTTGCATTGCACTTTAAAATTAATCTATTTGCCAATATCTATTGTTTTCTGAGTTGTTCATTTTAGCCATTCTGACAGGTGTGAGGTGGTATCTCGTGGTTTTGATTTGTATTTCCCTCATGATGAGTGATGTTGAGCATCTTTTCCTGTGTCTGTTAGTCATCTGGATGTCTTCTTTGGAAAAGTGTCTATTCATGTTTTCTGCCCATTTCTTCACTGGGTTATTTGTTTTTTGGGTGTTGAGTTTGGTGAATTCTTTACAGATTTTGGATACTAACCGTTTTTCTGATATGTCATTTGCAAATATCTTCTTCCATTACTCCGGGTGCCTTTTAGTTTTGTTGAATGTTTCCGTCACTGTGCAGAAGGTCCCAATAGTTCCATTTTTGCTTTTATTTCCCTTGCCTCCAGAGACATGCCAACCAAGAAGTTGCTGTGGCTGATGTTAAAGAGGTTGTTGCCTGTTTTCTCCTGTAGGATTTTGATGGTGACCTTTTTCACATTTGGGTCTGTGGAATGTGTTTTTGTGTGTGGTGTAAGAAAGCGGTCCAGTTTCGTTCTTCTGCATGTCGCTATCCAGTTTTTCCAGCACGATTTGTTGAAGAGACTGTCTTTTTTTTCCTTTGGATACTCTTTCCTGCTTTGCGGAAGATTATTCGGCGATATATTTGTGGGTCCATTTCTGGGTTCTCTATTCCGTTGAACTATGTGTCTGTTTTTGTGCCATTACCATACTGTATTGATGATTACAGCTTTTTTTTTAATGTTTATTTATTTTTGAGACAGAGACAGAGCATGAAAGGGGCAGGGTCAGAGAGAGAGAGGGAGACACAGAATCTGAAACAGGCTCCAGGCCCTGAGCTGTCAGCACAGAGCCCCACACGGGGCTCGACCTCACCGACTGTGAGACCATGACCTGAGCTGAAGTCGGACGCTTAACGGACTGAGCCACCCAGGTGCCCCGATGATTACAGCTTTATGGAAAGAGCCCAAATGTCCATTGGCTGACAAATGGATACAGAAGATGTGGTATATATGTACAATGGAATACTACTTAGCAACGAAAAGGAATGAAATATTGCCATTTGCAACAATGTGGATGGAAATAGAGTGTGTTATGCTAAGTGAAATAAATCAAAGAAAAATATCATATGATTTCACTCATACATGGAATTTAAGAAACACAACAGACGAACATAAGAGAAGGGAAGGAAAAATTGGATAAAAACAGATAGGGAGGCAAAGCATAAGGCACTCTTAAAAGCAGAGAACAAACTAAGGGTTGCTGGAGGGGATATATCTGGGGGGATGGGTTAAATGGGTGATGGACATTAAGGAAGGCACTTTTTGGAATAAACACTGGGTGTCATATTTAAGAGATGAATCACTAGGCTCTACTCCTGAAGGCTACACTGTATGTTAACCAACTTGAATTTAAATTAATATATATATATTAATAATATATTAATAATTATATATATTTATATATAAAGTAAAATTAATCTATTTGAGTTATTTCATTTTGACTTACATAAATAAATAGTTTCAAATAATATTTTCGTTAATCTTTTTGTGCTATAATTTACATACCATAAAATTTATTCATCTTAAGTTGTCTCAGCTTGTAGTACAAGAAGGCAGTGAAAGAGGATGAGATAGAGCTGAGAACTAACTGACAATATTCAGAAGATCAGATAAAACTCAAAGAACACATCCTAGCACACAGCAACTGTTACTATTATTTATTTTCACTTTTTCAATAGTCTTATGAAGACTCAATGATGAACGAATTCAGAATTAGTATTGAGTTACATTTCATGATAGCATGGATGAGTTCTTCCTTATTTTTTTAATGGGCTGTAGTCACTAACCCAATGTCTGTTCAAAGCACTCCTGTCAATAGATATATTATTTTCTCAGAAATTCTAATCTGCTGTTAAAATTTTTGGATGCCAGTTCCAATTTAAATTCCAACCAATGGTGAAATATAGATGCATGGGGATTATGATACTTTATTTCTGTGATAGAGGTCTTTTTACCCTTCAGATTTTGGAGCCAAATTTTTCAGCTGCATTATTTTTTGTTTGGTAACAGCTTTCATGTAAATTGGGGTTGAGATATCAAATATAAGAACTGTCTAGCTATAGACTTTTTCAGATCCTGGATTAAGAAAAGTGCTTTTGTGATAATTGATCACATCTGGCAGTGCCACTTACATCACTTTACATGTGTAGAGTAATAAGTAGATTGAAAAAGCAGCAAAAGAATTTTGCCTTCTGGTCACATCTCAAGTGAATACATTTCTAAACAAGCAATACACATTTGAGAGCTATGTTTGTAATGTCTGATTTCCCATAAAATAAAATCTTAACATCTCCATCTGCTTTTGCAATCAAGAATTAGAGACATGTATACAGTGAGCAAGATAGAAATATCATCTAAATATATTCTGTAACAATATCAGAATCACCTTGAACTGTGTTATGTTGGAAGTTCTTATTTATTGTGCCTCAATTGTTCCATTTTGACATTCAGAAAACAACTTGAAGTTGACCGTATTAATATTTTTAGTAATATTATTTTCTTCTTTTCTGTATCTCTCCACATGTAGGTGGACATCTTTAGTCATTCATAAATTCTTACACTATGACCCTGAAGATGAATATGTATGCCAGTAATGCTCACAAAATTTAGAAAAGTTATCACGTAAATATCACATAATTTATTTCCTACTTTTATTGAATAACTTGAAATAATTTAATTACATCCTTCAGGAATCTTGTACTTAAAAAATGTAAGAACGTACCATTATGCTCTAGATACTGAAAGAAGGAAGCTACAGAATACATTATGAAAAGTAATGATGTTTTGACTAAAGAAAAAATCAGCGAAAGGAAGGATGTGCCAGTGTTTTTTAAATTTTTCTTTATTTAGTTAGCATGTATTTATGAAATACTTATGATGTACCAGGCATGGTAAAAGTTTATAGAAATACATTAAAAAATGAGAAAACACATTTTGCTCACTGTGATGGTTAATTTTATGTGTCAGCTTGACTGAACTAAGAGATGCCCCAAAAGCTGGTAAAATGTTATTTCTGGGTGTTTCTGTGAGAGTGTCTCTGGAAAAGATTAGAATTTGAGTTGGTCGATTGAGTAACAAAGATCACTCTCACCAGTGCACTGGGCATCATCCAAACCCTTGAAGACCTGAACAGAACAAAAAGGTGAGGAGCAAATTTGCTCTCTTTTGTTTGAGCTCAGACATCTGTCTTCTGCCTTAAAAACCCTGATTCCCAGACCTTTGGTCTCACTGAATATACCACCAGCTTTCCTGATTCTCCAGCTTGGAGATAGCAGATCGTAGGATCTTGGCCTCCATAATAGCATGAAAAAAATCCTGTAATAAATCTCCTTTTATATACATATCCATATATATTCTACTCGTTCTGCTTCTCTGGAGAACCCTGGCTAATACAGAATTTGGCATTGACAGCAGTTCTAAAAGAACAGAATTTTTTGGATGAATTTTCCAAATTGGTTCTGGGGGTTCTGGAATTGGTTCTCTCATCTGATTAGATTTAAAGATGCAAATGATTCTATGCACTGATAGTTCATAGTGTGAACTGTTTATAGAGATATGCAAAAATATCTGCACTGATTACCCCTGGTCAACTACTTATAAGAAACAAGGAGCTATGTGACTCTGCATGTAAGACTTCGGAACATTTTTGGAAAACTAGGAATATACTGGTATTGGTTGGTTGCTCCTATCACTGAACAAAGTGTTGAAAGAAAAGGATGAACTCAGGGATTCAAATTCCCAGTTCAGGGACCTCGTAAATGACCTCAGGTCTTGTATGTGTGCCCCGAAGGAGAGCCTTAGCTCTCGTAGCCATAGGGCTGACAATGTTGAAAATTACCTCATCCTGCTGTTGGCTAAAAGTGAGGGTATTGAGTGAGAAAGAATGGGATCTGTAGGAGGAAAGACCCTAATGACAGTGAGGACAATGAGCCCTCAAATTCTGATGACTCTTCTTTGCCAGCAATAAAGGTCTCTCCACATTCAGTGGAAGTGGTCTGGTAATCCTGGATTTTCAACTTTTCTTTTAAACTCCTGGACTCAGAGACCGCTATCTGCACACCCCTTTTACATGATAATTAACTGGAATGCTGAACATTCAGTGTTTAGTTAGTACATAGTTGTTTATCCTTTGATTAAAGATAGAAAAAGAAAATTTTTAGTATCTGATCCGATTAACATCTAACAATACTAAATAGGTGGATGAGTGAATAACACCTAACAATACAGAATTATATACTTCATTCTGCTAGAAAATACGAATAAATTTGCATTTCATTAAGAAATCACAAATAATTAGGACACTTGACTGCCATAATATTTAATTACCATTTGTGAGTATAGAGGAAATTATAGCTGAATAAATATTTGGATTCTTATTTTAGAATTTCATTTCTCAACATTAGGATTTATGCCACTCTTTAGCTAAAGACTTGGTTAGAGGAAACAAAAAGTAGAAAGACTTCCAATTAATTACCATATTGGTAAATCAAGTAGACAGAAGGAAAAAAAAGAAAAGAACCTGTTATGTAATTTGTTCTTTTTTGGTTGGGTAGAAAAGATAAAAGAAATGCTTTGAAGAGTTTTACTTAAAGCTGGAATTTAGGAATAGAAATCATTACAGGGTGCCTGGGTGGCTCAGTCAGTTAAGCATCTGACTTCGGCTCAGGTCATGATCTCATGGTCTGTAAGTTTAAGCCCCATGTCAGTCTCAGAGCCTGGAGCCTGTTTCAGATTTTGCGTCTCCCTCTCTCTGCCCCCTCTCCGCTCACAATCTGTCTCTCTGTCTCTCTCTCTCTATCAAAAATAAATAAACATTAAAAAAAAACACTTCACTGGGTTATTTGTTTTTCGGGTGTGGAGTTTGGTGAGCTCTTTATAGATTTTAGATACTAGCCCTTTGTCCGATATGTCATTTGCAAATATCTTTTCCCATTCCGTTGGTTGCCTTTTAGTTTTGTTGGTTGTTTCCTTTGCTGTGCAGAAGCTTTTTATCTTCATAAGGTCCCAGTAATTCACTTTTGCTTTTAATTCCCTTGCCTTTGGGGATGTGTCGAGTAAGAGATTGCTACGGCTGAGGTCAGAGAGATCTTTTCCTGCTTTCTCCTCTAAGGTTTTGATGGTTTCCTGTCTCACATTTAGGTCCTGGGTGTTGTATGGAAACCAATTTGTCAATAAATTTCATAAAAAAATAAAAAAAAAAATTGCATGAAAAAAAAAAAACACTTCCATTAATCTCCCATTCATGACAGTTAAATATATTTTTATTTCAAAATCTTCTTTTATAAAACTGTCTTCTTGTTCCCTGCTTTTAGCTAAAATCTCTGTCAAGTATAATCTTTCTAATACTGAGATACCAAATACTAAACAAGATGGTTACCAAGCTTCCTTATAAGCTTACAGAATCCATATGACACAATGTACCAATGAGGAGGAGAACACTCTTTCATGAAAATAAGCTAAGAAAGAAAAATGCAAGAGGCCATAACATTTAGGTAAGATGCTGAAAGTTCTTGGTCCCTTTTGGTAGGTCACATTCTTCCACGTAGCAACCATTGTCCTTTTCTCTCACTGATGAAACGTAAACCTATAGGTGATTGTCTTCTTTGACCATGAGCTTATGCCTGATTGTTCTCTAGTAAATAGAGTAGGACTGGACAGAAAAACTTGTGAGGAAATTAAGCTTATCTTCAGAGCCCAGGCTTGTTCCTTTCTTATTCTTTCAGAGACCCAGAGCCATGGTGCCTGGCTCATTTGCCTTTGCTCCCAGCTACAAATCAGGTGTAAAGAAGTTCTACTTAGGGATGCAACTGATTCCAGGGATGGTTTCATTTGATGTTTACATGTAAGAGAAGTGATCAGTCAAGTAGTTTGTTACACTTCACCAAGATCTCTCTAAGGTGGGAATCGTCATAGGATTATCGCTGAGGTCTCAAAGTGTCTGTCAATTTTTCAGACTAAACATAGGCACTCTGAGTTTCCTTAAATTCTCTTACCTTATTAGCTTTACTGTGAGCTACTGTACATATTAAAACTATTATTGTAAGCGGTGGAGACACAGCAGCCTGTGCATCTTTCTAATCCATAGTGATGCTTGGGAGGAGGAAACATTGCTGCTTCATGTTAATTGTGATGAATTTAAATATACTCTGGGGATTTCCATTGTGTTTTCCCCCAAAATGCACATAAAGTCAGTGTTTTGTTTTTTTGAAATGAGAAAAGAACCCATCACGTTTTGTGACTGCTGTGATAAAATTTATTTTGATCATCCTTGCTGTCCATTTTCATCATTCTGAAAAATACAAAACAAAACAAAATGCTTAGTTAGGATCTCTTAAAAGAACTTTCACAGCAGGATCCTGTTGCAGAGACCTCTAATGAGAAATTTGAGTAAATGATTTGCAGAGTTACAACTTTAGAACTATATTTATACCTAGAATGACATGTCACTTCTCAGTTATGAACCACAGAAACATGTTTATAGGCCTGGAGATGAAGTAAATTTAAAAAAAAAAAACACTTTTTTCTTAAATAAAAACAAAATTCACATATATAAACAAAAATACAAGGTCCATGAAATGAGGAAAACTTCCAGGCTTATTTACCCATGTATGTTCAGCTCCTATCTTACATCTGACACATAGTGAGTCCTTGATAAATGCTTATGAATAAATGAATGAGTTTAGTCATCTGCAGCAATAGGATATTCACTCAGAGCGCTGGTGAACAGAAAATTCCTTACTGCATTTTCAATCAAGGAACTAATGCATAATATATAATTACAGAGGAGTTAACTATAATTAATGCAAAGGAAAACTCTGTCATAATTGTATAATGACTTGCCTGACCCACATGGTGACATAAAATATCAAAGTTGAAAGTAAAAGTCTGTAAATATTTCACCAGCTATGGCCATGAAAGGGATTGTTCTTATTCTTTCAAAAGAAATATCTCTAGATAGGCAAAGAAAAGTCCTCCATCTGACTGTAAGACTTGAAGAACATATCCCTTAAGAATATTCAGTACTCCAAGGTATTAGACATTTCTTGAACTAAAGACCTAGGATGAGTGTGCTCTCTCTCTCTCTTATTGTAAATCTCACGGCTATCTTGAGAACCAGTCAGCATAAGAGTAAGAAATTCTGAACCCAAATCTTTACTTTCTTTTCTTTTTTCAAAAATTTATGCCAAACACTTACCTAATCAGGCCCTTTGCCCATGGAGTAGATGGAGTTATCAGGTCCTTCAGCTCTTAGCTACTCAGTGAGGTCTCCCTTGATACCCTATTGAAAGTGAATTTTTCCCCAGTCAATCGTCATTAGAGCTAATAATTCCTGGCATGCATCACCCTAAAATTACTTTGTTTATTGCCTTTTATCCCTTCCCCTTCCTAACTAAGCTAACTCAACTGAATGCTTTATGAGGGAAGAAATATAACCTGCTTTTTTCACCATAGTACCTCTGGCACCTAGAACAGTATCTAGCATATAATAAAACCTTATTGACTCCTTACTTTTTGATTAAATGATTGAATGAACGTTCTATGAATCCGCTCATCTTTAATTTGATCTCCTGAACTGCCTTCCTTAGTAACAGCTCTGCTCAAAACCTACCTCTTAAGTCAAACAAATCTCCCAGTGATGATGTAATCATTAATACTCATGCATTCACATAATTGTTCTGAATGAGAAGGCAGAGGTAGTAGGTGTTAGTTTAATCATGGAGAGAGAATTACTTTAGGCAAACTTATGAATTTAAATTTCTCAATTTAAGATCCAATAACCAGAGACTGAGCAGCTATGACTTTATCAGGCTCAGTCAAATGAATTAGTCTTTTTCTTTGACTTCTGGCATTATATAAAGAAAAATTCTTTTGGCCAGGCTATTACCTGTAAAGTAATCAGATCTGGTAGAAATCATTTGACCAAACTATTTTTGTATAAATGGAGTTTTTTGCTCTTTGTGGTTGTGGTCTGGTGGTGGTGATCAGCCATGGTTGCGGTATGGCTGAAAGGAGAAGAAAGGAGGGAAGGCAAATGGGAATTATGTTGTGGAATGAATGTGACACTTGCCATCCTCACTTATGGGTAAAAGTCTCTACATCTCCGAGGGAGATGCTCTTTTCTGGGAAATCATTTTAGTTCCACACATATGTGATGAACACTTGCTACATGTTCAGTTACAGAGAATTAAGGATGAATAATTTTCAGCTCTTTCTGTAAGTAGCTAACAATAAAGGAAGGAAATTAGTGGGAGAATGCAGTTCTGAGTTGGAAAGGAAAGAAATTTTGAATTAGGTGAGAGTATGGATTTATGTAATTATGATATGGGATTGGGCATTTATTACTGAAGTGAGATTTTTCTTGGTAGTAAAAGTGCCTAAAGAACTTTTTATGATCTAAGAATGAGAAAAAAAAAATCTGTGTGGCTTTCCTGAGACTTCATCAAGAGGATAAGATAGAGTCTACACCTTCAGTCAAAGAGAAAAGATGTCTTTTGTTTGTTTGTTGCTAAATTTTTCCTTTCACCACGATGAATTCAGCTCATTTTAAGTGCAGGTTACAGTGACATAATGCACACGAGAAAAGTAGGAGTAAGTGACCAAGTGATCTCAGGGAGATATAGAGATTGGGACGGTAGAAGGAAGTCCTTTTATTTTATGAAATAAAGATGAGCAATTGAAACTTTGGTTAAAGCAAGAAATCACTAAAAAGGAGAATATAGTTATTCTAAAAATTCTAGCTTTTTTTTAATGTAAATACACGTTTATATCCATATCTTCTCATGGAGCTCCACAGCCTTTTCTTTAAGTATACATCTGCTAATTGGAGTTTTTGTGATATTTTTATAGAATGCATAAAATTACATTATGTATTTACATTAAATACATAAGTTATCATTTGTAATTTCTGTTTTAATTTTTTGAATGGAGCAAGAACTTAAATACCTTCTTGAGGCATACTGAGTGAAGACTTTTTCTACTTTTTAAAAAAAATTTTTCTCCGTCCTTTGTAGTTTCACACTCTTATTTAACTGTAAGGTTGTAATGCATCTTTGTCAAGTATTTCCAAAGCATTCAAATTAAATTCCATAGAAAAAGCCTTTCTGACTATATGCTATTTTACTTCATCAATTTACATAATAATTGCATTATGTACTTACAAAAGGTAAGTACAACCAGCATAAAAAGGCTAGAGAAACAACACAAAGCACTTTAAGCAAACCTATAAACCTAAATGGCAGAACTGTTGGAGCACAAGAGGTTATTAAACAGAAGTGTTTCAAATGCCACGAGAGAGAATTAATCAGTATGTTTTAGAGCAGGATGGGAATTATTGGCTAAGGCAATGGGTTTGTAAATTGGAAATCAATTAAAAGAGCTTTTATTCTAGCTCCTGATGGCTGTCCAATTCCAGGTGACCCTTGACATCCCAGCTGCACTTCCTGCAATGGAGCTCAGAAAAATAACCCAAACTCTTTAAAACACATTCCCTCCCTTGTTTATGCTGACTCAAGTAGTATCTGTCAAATAGATCCTTAAGAAACACTGGCAAGTCCTAGACTGGGTCCAATAGTTAGATTAGCGTATTTGTTCTTCAAAGTTTTGGTCAAACTCTAGTACGGCTTTTCAATTCCAAATAATTTAAGATCAATATTGTTTTTTTATTTATGTCTGAATATTCATTCCAATATGTAAAGGATGATTTCATGTTTGATATAGTAATCAATACTGATAGAATATCTAGTTTGGAAAGGTAGGGAGTGCCTGGGTGGCTCAGTTGAGCTTCCTAGACTTTGGCTCAAGTCGTGAACTCAGAGTACATGGGTTCAAGCCCCTCATTGGGTTCTGCACTGACAGCAAGAGCCTGCTTCAGATCCTCTGCCTCTCTCTCTCTCTCTGCTCCTCCCCTGTTCTCTCTCCCAAAAATAAATATTTTTTAAAATTTTTGAAAAGAATAAAAGGTAGGTTTTTTCTTTCTTCAGACCAAGCATCAGAATAATTTCTCATTTAAATTGTTTAAATAATTTTAAGTTTATTTATTTATTTTAAGAGAGAAAGAGTACACGCAAGCAGGGGAGGGGCAGAGAGACAGGAAAGAGAATCCCAAGCAGGTTCCATGCCATCAGTACAGACCCCAGCATGGGGCTTGAACCCTCGAACTGTGAGATCATGACCTGCACTGAAATCAAGAGTTGGATGCTTAACCCACTGAGCCACCCAGGTGCCCCTAAATAATTTTGATGATCAATCTAACAAATGCTTTAAGAAAAAAAATTTTGCAGTTAAATTGAGTATGTATTGTTTCCTCCAACAGGTTCTCAATTCCAAAATTGGTATTTTGGGATTTCATAAATTGATTGTGTTCTTTTGGTGTACAGCTTAAATTTTTTTTTTTCATTTATTGCTTGCCCTCATTCGTTGATCCTCTGGAAGTCTTTATTCTATGCCTGAATCCAAAAGATATTTCTCAATATGTATATAACCTTTGTTTTTCCAGAAAGAATTGTTTCTGTTGTATTATTTTTATCCAAAATAATTAAAGTGAAGCCCACGTAAATGATCAACTCATAACACTGAAATAAATCACCTTTACTTTTATGATCCCCCAAAGAATACGTGCATCCTTTAATATCCCAAAGAATAGAATCTGCTTCATTGTAACAAGTTGTTGGCTCTCATCCAACTGTCCAAAAAATGCATTTCCTTTCTTCTCAGCAGTTTAGTGTATGGAGTTAAATTTGGGCGTCTCCCAAGGCCCTGTGCTTATCTTACGAGTTTTTCTCACTTCTGAAATAAACAAGTCTCACGTTAAAGTATCCACAAATAGATTCCTTTACTGAGTAATTAAGATTGAAATAATTTGAATTGACTTTGTTTGAATGAATAACAGGATAGATACTTGTATTTACCTACTAATTTAATGGTGTCTATCAAAAAAAAAGTGTATAGGCAGATTTGGCATTATCCAATACTCTTTCTGGATTTTCTGTAGTATCATCCCACAATGATTTGTCAAATCTCCTGATTGAAAAAGTGTGCTAAAAATATAAATACATGCTTTAAAAATAATTAAAAATTCCAAAAATGCTATTTTCAAATGAAAGCATGTACTCTTTATGAGCAAATGTGACCAATTTTAGCTACTTCCTCACTTACGTTACATAAATTTTTTCACTGATTTGTATGCCCTCAGACTTTGTAGTGACCTTAGAGAAACTTAATCCAAACTCTCCCCATCAGTGCAAGAATCCCTTTCCAATTAAGCGTTCACCTTTGGTTGAAACTACCAGAAGTTGAAATACTAGTTATCTGTAAAGCCATTCTAAACCATACTGCTTAATTTCAAACAAGCCATTTTTTTTTTCATGGTTGAAACAAAGCTACATGTCTTGATGATTATATTCTACTGGAATCAGTTTTGTTTTTTGGAGTTACAGAGAAATAAATCTATTTCTTCTTATAGCTAGAACAAGTTCAGACTTAAGGCATGTTCTCATCAGTATTTTCTTGCCCATAAATGTTCCAATTGTTAATTCAACCATCTTTTATCTGACATAGTTTATAGAGTCAACACATTCTGACACTTCCACAGCTCAATTCTAGTTTCTTTTTTTAAAGTTTATTTTATTTATTTTGAGAGAGAGACAGAGAGTGAATGGGGAAGGGGCAAGGAGATGGGGAGAGAGAGAGAGAGGGAGAGAGAATCCCAAGCAGGCTCCGTGCCATCAGCACAGAACCTGATGTGGTACTCCAACTGACCACATGAAATCATGACCTGAGTGGAAGTTGAGTTGTATGCTCAACTGACTGAGCTTCCCAGGTGCCCCTCAATTCTAGTTTTGTTATGAAATTTGATAAACTATAATGAACAGATTTAATAAAATATAGTAATTAGAATAATCCTAGCATAATGCAATGACTATTTCTACCAGGATGATATCTTGGTATCTGGATGAAATGCTAATTGCATGTGTTAATTTTTATGCTGTCTTATATAATATGGCAATTCTTCCATAGGTTTCTGTTACTTATTCTGAGTAAAAGACAATACAGAAAAGATAATTCTTTGTTGCTTAACATGCTATGGATAGTTTTACAGTCTTGAAGTAGTTTTCCAGATTTCATAACATTGCATTCAAAATAGCTGTCAGAGTCAGTAATCTCCCTGATATCTTGAAAAAAAAGTTACTTTTCTTATGAGTATTTGCAGAGAAGTGTGGAAGTATAACACTCTCATATCAGTAATTTTAATTGGGTGGCCTATTTTAATATTTTATAAGCTGTAATAATGTGCTATTTGAGTTACTGGTGAAATTTGAATAGACTGGATATGAACTCTCATGTCTTTCCCTAGCTCCTTTCCATATATACTCTTGTCCATTTTATTTTATTTTTTAAAGTTTACTTATTTATTTTGAGAGACAGAGAGAACATGAGCAGGGCAGAGGCAGAGAGAGAGGGAGAGAGAGAGAATCCCAAGCAAGCTCTGCACTGTCAGCAGGGAGCCCTATGTGGAGCTCAGACTCATGAACTGTGAGGTCATAAGCTGAGCCTAAACCAAAAGTTGGACGCTTAAATGACTGAGCCACCCAGATGCCCCATGTACTCTTGTCTATTTTCAATGGAGGCCACATTTTCTCATTTCTACAGTTGTCACCAGTTGATGCTCTGTCAGGATTTAAAAACAAAGTGAAAATAATGTCTTTAGTTTGGTTGCAGAAGCAATGTGTGAATCTTATTATTCTATGAAGAAAATCAATTAATATATGACATTAGAATATTTGTAATAGGGGCACCTGGGTGGCTTAGTGGGTTAAGCGTCCAACTTTGGCTCAGGTCATGCTCCCATGGTTTGTGAGTTCCAGCCCACATCGGGCTGTGTGCTGACAGCTCAAATACTGGAGCCTGTTTCAGATTCTGTGCCCCTGCCTTACCCTTCCCCTGCTCATGCTCCATCTCTCTCTCTCTCAAAAATAAAGAAACATTTAAAAATTTAAAAAAAAAGAATGTTTGTAATAAAAAGAGAAAGATATTAGTACCAGAAGATAGTGTATTGTAACATTCTGGTGTCATTTACCACATAACTCTAATGATGAGCTATCATAATCATGTATTTTGTTTGTTCATTCATTAAGCACATTTACTGATCATTTATTAGCACTTGCTAGGCTTCAGAAATACAACAGAGATCATGCCTTTGCAAGGTGTTCTGGGTGAAATGCTGTCATGTAGTGAACTGTCCTCCAATTTAATTATCTAATACCTGAATCTCTCTTAAAAGGATCATTTGCCTCTAAAAATTTTATCAAATAAAAACTATACAGCTGACATTCTTATGACAGGGTGCTCATTATCTGCTTTTCTCAGATGCTAGGAAACATATTGCTTTTTTTTGTTTTAATTTTTTTTATGTTTATTCATTTTTGAGAGATAGAGTGAGAGACAGAGTATGAGGGTGGGTGGGGCAGGGGCAGAGGGAAACACAGAATCCGAAGCAGGTTTCAGGCTCTGAGCTGTCAGCACAGAGCCCCACATGGGGCTCGAACCTACGAACCATGAGATCATGACTTGAGCCAAAGTCAGACGCTTAACCAACTGAGCATCCCTAGGAAACAAATTTCTTATGTCTCTGTTTTTTTTCATTTTTGAAATTAAGAGTTTGGACTAAGTGAGCTATGTGTTTGTTTTGCAATTTCAACTTCAGGTATTCTCTGTGGCCCACCTTCTTTGCAGAAACTCTACAGAGATAATTACATTCATCTCTGTTTACTGAGGCTACACCATGAATTGACTTCCTGGCTTTGGGAAAGTACTTAACCTAAGACCCAGATTTGTCTTTTGTGTGGGGATATATTAACACCTAGCTAGTATGGTTGACCCAAAGAATGGGATGAACAAGTAACGTGCTTTGTACAGTTCCAGTATTAAGGGCTTAGCCAGGGGACATCGTGCAGTTGCCCACATTGGTTTGTCGGGTAGTCCAGTCCAGTATCCTCGTACCTCCTTAAAAGTCCAGTTCCTTGGGAATGTCAGGACTGCAAAAGGACAGTGAAACTTCAAGGTGCCACCAGCCACTGAATTCAGGGGTCAGTGTCCCAAACTCTCAGTGCCAGCTTGTAATAACTTGCTGTAGATTTGGCATTTATTACAAGATAGTAAGACTTTTCAGCTGCCGGAGCTCTGCTTGGTTCGGTTAGGATGCAGGGGAGATTTAATGTTAAGGTATCTTTGCTTTTCTTAGGAGGCAGGAGGAAAATGGAGGATGAGTTGTCATTGGTAAAGGACTAGTCTTCACTCACATAGACCTGGAAAGGGGTACATTGGGTTGTTTTTCTGATGTGGTGTCCTTGTCTTTGTTTTATGTTCAGACATGATTCCAAGTGGTCATGTGTTCTTTGTTTCTACTACACACATGGAATGTTATCTTGTTATTGTTGGCAATTTGTAAATTTTTTAAATGCTCAGTTATACCATTACAGCTTAGCTCTTGGCTACCAGTTTTCAAAAACACATTCCTTTTTATTCCTCATTTTTTTCTCAGCTTTAACTTTTAAACTTATTCCAATGTCTTTCATTTTCCTTCCAACATTTTCCATTGATTTCTTTGCAGCAATGAAACAATTATAGATAATATGTCTTGCCTGTAGTGGGTTCTTAATATCTTATTTTTTTTTAATTTTTTTTCAACGTTTTTTATTTATTTTTGGGACAGAGAGAGACAGAGCATGAACGGGGGAGGGGCAGAGAGAGAGGGAGACACAGAATCGGAAACAGGCTCCAGGCTCTGAGCCATCAGCCCAGAGCCCGACGCGGGGCTCGAACTCACGGACCGCGAGATAGAGACCTGGCTGAAGTCGGACGCTTAACCGACTGCGCCACCCAGGCGCCCCTTAATATCTTATATTTTATTGACAACAACAAAAATGAATGAAGGGGTGTTGTTCTTAATATATGGTTTATATGCTGCTCTATTTTATTTTCCTATAGGGAAATTCCTGGTTGGATATCTTGGTTAAATGTTTTCTCTTTTTCTATATCTATTATCTAGCCTCATTCTTTTTTCTCTGTAGCTGGAGTTCTCAAGCCAGGATCACTTGTCTTTGAAGTATAATAACATTTTATTTCATTGTGTTCAATAGGTCCATTTTCTGATTTTTAAACTTCGCTTAAACTATATACTCAAGCAAAAAGAGACACATCCGGAGTTGACATAATGTCTTGATTAATGATCACCAGTTTTCATTTTTTCCAATATGAAAAACATAAATTTATGAATGTGCACAGAAGTGGGTTTTCAAGTCAGCTTAATCTAGGCTACATTCTCCAGTGTGCTTAATTATTCTTATAATTTAGGTAATTTAGTTTTAAATGTGCTTTTGATTAAATGATTCCATCAGCAAATATTCTTGGCGCTAAATGAGAATTTAAACAAATTCACTATCTTAGTCAACTAAAGGAGTATTAGAGTCAAGAACTGAAATATCAGATATGAACATTGATTAGGTCAAAATAATGTAATAATGTATCATCTAATCTTGTCTATCAGGAAACAATCTTAAACATAGCCAGCTGATAAAATAAGTTCAATTATATAACTTTACTAGAATAGAATATAAAAACTGGAAACAGATTCTGGTTTGCTAATTACAACATACTTCTTTTCTACATAATGTCAGATACCATGGAAACTACTGGGAAATGTTTTTCAAGTTCATCTATAACAATCACTACTGTAAATATGTGCCTTACTCATCTGGAGTTTACATTGTAGGAAGCTTAATGTCCACATATATTTTCTTCTAACATCAATGCAAAATTGTATTCTAAAAACACAACTTCTAAAGTATAGGAAAGCCTCCTCTATAACCTAAACATTTAGGTAGTATACTGTTTTGTACAACCTGGTGATGAGTTTTGTAGTGTTTATAAGCTATATAAATTGCTGGATTGAAGCATAGAACAGGTGGGCAGTTTCCTGGGAACACTAATTCCAAGGGGCAGTAAAATATTCATGAATATGTAAAGACAAAAGTGAAAAATGATTTACTAGGACTTCACTGAAGGAAAATGTTTTATACACTGGACAGGAAGACTCTTGGGGTAAGGTATTAGGCAATCAGTTACAGATGGTTGCTATACAGCATTCTAAGGAGGCTAAATCCAGTTATTAATTACAGACATTTTGTTTTATTATTGGCAAATGCCGGCTGAAGCAATGTAACTAGCAGTTACCTTCTGCCTTTCCTGCAAGTAAATCTAAACTTCTTTCCCAAGTAAGAGTTAACTATTTAAATAATATTATTTAGAAGAGGAACCAGATTAGTGATATTTCTTATGAATAATTTTCTTACAATTTGTAGGTTTAAAGGATAAAATGAATCCTAATTTCTTATAGCTGAGAATATGTCCTGAGGCCATTGAACTTATAGTATGTACATGATCATAGATATGAGGTTTATATTTTTTTCCATCAACATTCCATAGCTATTACTTGAGGCCACAGGAAAGTTGTTTTTCCTAATTTCCTGTTGTTTGTTGAATAGACTTATTTTTTAGAGCAGTTTTAGATTCACAGCAAAGTAAAACAGAAAGCACAGAGAGTCCTCCTCTGCTCCCACCATGCCCAGTCTTCCCCAATATCAACATTGCACGAAGAAAAGTTTGATGCTGCCTAGAATCAATTCCTTTTACTGTTGAAAAACCTGATCACCAAAGTACGTCTAGAGAGGGTTATATTTTTGTCTGATCACTGACTCCTTTTGATCAAAAAACTTTATGTATTGGTTATTGCTTCTTTACTGATTGATTTATTATTATTTTCTGATATTCCATATATATAATAACATGACATATGTAAAAATGGCATATATGTATAAATACATATTTTAATATATCACTTAATTTATTTATCTGTAAGTAATATGTCCATGCCTTTACCCTTTTCCTCTAAGTTTTGAAATACTCCGAATTTACAGATTTAGTTTGTGTTGAATTTGATGTATGTGTGTGGATATGAGGTGTGAGTGTGTATGTGTGAATGCATGCATGTACATGCCTTTTCTATATCCCTATATACATTATTTTGGCGATTGGGTTTTTGCATCTGAAAACAGCAATGTGTTTTTTAAAACATGGTGTGCATCATGGTTTTTTTTTTGTTTTGTTTTTTTTTTTTTAAAGTTTTTTTCAACGTTTATTTATTTTTGGGACAGAGAGAGACAGAGCATGAACGGGGGAGGGGCAGAGAGAGAGGGAGACACAGAATCGGAAACGCTCCAGGCTCTGAGCCATCAGCCCAGAGCCCGACGTGGGGCTCGAACTCACGCACCGCGAGATCGTGACCTGACTGAAGTCGGACGCTTAACCGACTGCGCCACCCAGGCGCCCCTGCATCATGTTTTTAAAGAAGGATCCTGAGTCATTTTTATGCAGTGAACTTTAAGAACCAATCTTTTTTGATTTTTTTTCTTTTTTGATTTTTAATATTATATAAATGGAATTAGAGTGTGTGAATTTGTCTGAAATTGCTTCTTTCTCAACATTTTTTGTGAGATGAATCCATGTTGTTTTATGTAGCCTGAGTTCATTTATTTCAATGCTGCATTATTCCAGTAAGCAAACACAGCACTATACATTTTTCAAGTGCAGTCATGATTAATATTTGTGTTGTTTCTATCTTGTTTTCTCTCATACAGTGATGTTTTGTATATTCTTTGATTTTACTCTATGTGCATATAGAGTAATTTCTCTAAGATATATACCTAGAAATGAAATTATTGGTTGCTAAGGTATGTACTTTTTTTAGCTTTACTAGATAATCCCCAACTTTTCAAAAATGGTTATATAAATTTATAGTGCGATTGCACTAACAATGCTTATTATTACTTATAGATTAAACAATCTTCCTACCCTGGGTGTCAAACTTCAGTTTTTCCTAGTCTTTGTCAGACTTCACAGTTTTTCCTCATCTTTATCTAGGTGTTCAGTAGTATTCATTTATAATTTTAAAGTGATTTTTCCTGACTGTTCATGAAATTAAATGTGACTCCATACATTTATTGGCTCTTTGGATTCTCCTTTTGTGAAGATTCTGTTTCAATCTTTTGTCAATTTTTTCACTGAGTGGTCTGTCTTTTCTTCAAAATAATAATCGTTTTATAGGGTTCCACTGTTAGTAATGTGTGTGCCCTCTCCCCTTTCCTTTGTCAACTTTATTAGTGGTTTATCAATTTTCTTGATTTTTTCAGCTTTTGGTTTCTTTGGTGGTTTGCATTGTTTTCTGTTTTCTGTTTCATTGATTTTTGGTCTTATTTTTTCCTTCTGCTTGCTTTGGATTTACTTTGCTGCATAACATTGGAATTTAGCTTATTGATGTGAGACCTTTCTGTGCTCAAGACACTTGTAGTCTATTTGAATCTGTCCTTCCTGTGGGGCCACCCAGTGACTAATCTGGGATCTGGGTAGTCGTCTATTTATTAACTCAGTTCTCAAAGTCTTTCTGAAGATACTTAAAATCAATCAGATCTATGCATGTTAAGGGCAGAGGTAAACCCAGGGATTTGTATGCTACTTTCAAGGCTAATTTTCCCAAGTTCTCCATCTTTTCAGTCTTACTGATATTTTCCACTTCCTTGTGGCTCCCCCTTTTGTTCTTCCTGCTGGAAATTGGGGGCTCTGCTTATTTTTTCTGCTGTGCACTGCCTGTGACTATGGCTGTATTCAGGCCTAAGTAGTGTGAAGATATAAGAAAAAAAGCTAACCTCACACTAGTTTGGTGGCACTACAAATTCTGGTTTATTCCCCAATCTGCTTGTTATTGACTTTGCAGAGTCTTCAAGTAGCTGCTGTATGCATCCGGTGCAGGTGTTACTGCTGGATTTCATGGTGTTGAATTTAATCACAATAAGTTAAGTAAGAGACCTTGGTCTGTATATTACTGATTTTTAAAAATTTGTTGAGACTTGCTTTAGAACTGGAATATAATCAATTTTTGTGAAAGGTCCACGTAAGATGGTAAATACTTGTGGCAATATTCTTTGCATTTAAAATAAATCAAGATTTTTATTTGTGTAGTTCAACTATGCTGTATGTCACTGGATCTAGTAAATATTAAAGAAATGTATTGATATCTCATTTTTCAAGTGCAACTTTCTTATAAGAAAATATTTTTTAAATGTTTATTCATTTTTGAGAGACAGAGACAGAGAATAAGCAGGGGAGGGTCAGAGAGAGACAGAGACACAGAATCTGAAGGAGGCTCAAGGCTCTGAGGTGTCAGCACAGAGCCCAATGCGGGGCTCAAACCCACTAACTTTGAGAGCATGACCTGAACTGAAGTCAGATGCTTAACCAACTGAACCGCCCAGGTGCCCCTCAAGTGCAATCTTCAAATTACCTATGGATTCTAGCAAATGTAGATAGTTGAGTAGTATATTGTTTGGATAAATGAATTTTCACTAAGTTCCTGAAACAAATTTAAAGTTATTTGCAAGTTCTTCTTACTAAGGAAAACTTTCCTGGTTTTAATAAAGGTATGTTAATGAAGAATATAGAACACTAAAGTCATGTTAATGTAAGTTGAGTGTTTATAGAGAAGTTCACTTCTCATGTTTATTATGTTTTAGGGTATATTTTAGCTCTATTTCTTTTCCATAGATTTATTACCCTTTTAGATTTATTTTCATCACTGATATATTTACATTTAAGTCCATTTTATTTTTGCTTTTTGGGCTTCCTATTTTTGTGCCATTTTACCTTTTTTGTATATTTTGTGTATTTCCTGCTTTTTTCCTACTCATTGGATCCTTGGTTATTGTTGAGTGAAGTGATATCTCAACTTCTTCTTACATCTTACATTTGCTCGAGAGTCTTAGTTTGTAAATTTCTAAGGTCAGTCCTGCTCCATATTGGCCATTTGGTCCACATATATATATTTTTTTCCTCAGGCTTAATTTATTTAATCACCAGCTAGAATTAAGATCACATGGCTCCTGAGAATAGAAGTGATGTCTAACATTGCATATTTCTGATTCTTTTGAATTTAGTTCATGTTTTTTGAGCCCAAACGTCTCATTTTGCTAACTGTTGAATGGCATGCTGTAGCTTGAGTTTGAATTGAAAACTGACATGAGTGGTTATTAAATAGTCCAACAGAATAGTCAAAACGAACATCTCCTGAAACAAATTTACATTAGAACTGTGTAGGTTTCATTCTTAGATGACACATCCATATCCACGGAGATCATTCTATTATTTTCATCTCTGCAGTCAGCAAGTCTCCAGGGAATTTTTTTTTTTTTGTATTTTTGGCAGCTTTTGAGTACATACTATGCCCACTATGCCTCTTATTTAAAGGATTCCTGTCTCCTTCCAATGTGAGCAATCCAGATGTTACATGTGGCTTTGAATAACTTCTAAATCAATGGTTTTTATATGGAATGTCCATTAAGCACAAAATCTTGGGTTAGCACTCAAAAAAGAAGTTTTTTTACCCACATAATTCAATTCAATCTAACTTGAGATTGAGAATTTAATACCTAGAATTTAATTTTTAAAAAGATACTGTGATTTTTGTTCCCATACTGCAAAATACATTAAAAGGAGTGCAAGTCATAACAGTAACATTTCTTAAAACCCCTTTTCACTTTTCTCTAACCCTTTCACATCCCCCAATCTTGATCCTTTTGTGCTAGAACCATAAAACGTTCTCTTACTTTTCCACTAGCTTTTCTTCTTTCTCAACTTTTTCTTTTTTATATCTATATTGACTTACATCATTGCTTCTAGAATCTTCTAGAATCCTAGAAGAGACTCTAGGAGTAGACACAACATAATAAGACAGAGGGAGCATAAACTGGGATGGCAGTTTTGGGGCAGGAGACTTTGAGCATTTCTGCAATAAGATTCTCTCACATTTTATAGACTTCCACCTAGTTAGGACAGAGTGGATCATCTCCTAGTGCTGGTTTTCACTGTATTTCCAGAAGTCTCTTGCAGAATTCAGAGTTTTCTCCAGTTGACTCACATAAGCCCCATCTTATTCCTCAGTCCTTGCTGCTGCTTCAGACTTGGGGTTTAGAAGTTCTCCTGCAATTCTACCCATTTATTTCCCAACTGAATTTAGAATTACTCTGCAGATGAGATAGTCTCATCTTTCCTGCACTTGAAGGACTTTCTAAACATATTAGATTTGTTCATTATATTCTTGCTTATTTTTACCGGCATTTTCAAGCATGTTTTCCTTCTTTGATTATGTCTCTGGGAATTTAGAAGAGTAAGGAGTTGACTGTGTGTCTCCAGTCTCTATATTTAAAACTTATCTGCAATAAAATTTTATATCACTCACTAAATTGCTGCGTATATATTCTAATAGTGTTAACAAAATGCAAAAGCATGAACAATCTAAAAACATGTCTTGAAATTTATGGCAGTTTTCTCTTTCTTTATGGTTGTAAAGAGTTATTGATTCAAATAGATTTATGGAAATTGATTCATATGGAGACAAGCAGAAATTCATAGAGCAGATTGATAAAACAACATTTCCATTTTAATTGCCACCTAATAATAAACCTCTGCATCCTGTGCTTTGCTTCCCAGAGCCTTTAGAGTATCTGTGGCCTAACACAGGAGCACAGACCTGTTTTAGGACCTGAAAATCTGTCTTTATGAGTAAAATCTGAAAGCATGAACTAACCACTATTAGGAATGGTCACAGCCAGTCTTCTGGTTGTATGTACATTGGAGCTATCTCTGAAAAACTTGTTTCATAGATACATATTCAACCATTAAATGATTGGAATATCTACTTTATAGAGGAAGAAGAGGGTGTTTAAATAATGTTGAACACTTGGATGACACATGGAAAAAAACTCACAAAATCTTTCAAAACTACTACATATCTTTGAAATAATGGAAAGGTAATATTTGAATAGTTGATCAAAATTCCCACCAAGTTTTAACTCCTACCAATGTAAATTATTTCACATCAAATAGACGTAGAAAAGCTGAGGGGTTCATAGAATTTAAAGATAATTGGCATTTGTTAAAAAAAAGATAAATCTTGCTTTGGGGGTCACTATTGTCAGGAGCAAGAATTCCTGTCCTCTCAAAGGTCCTTTCAGCTGACTGAGATTCAAATTGACATGAGACAGATTAACAGGAGAAAATAAAATTTAATAGCATACGTACGAGGAATCCACACAGACATGGAAATTCCGAAGACAGTCAGGCAAAATGAGGTACATATGTCATTTGAACCAAGAAGCAGGGACTAGGGGTCTAGAACTTCAGAGGAAAGGAATGCACTTCACAGGGTGATAAGATGAGCAGATGTTTGGTAATTAGATGTTTGCCCTGCCATAGAGATGGGTCACTCAGATAAAATTTATCTTCCCTAATAACCCTTTTCCTGGAAATACCCCCAATTTAGATTCTTCTTGTTAAGCCAGGGTCAAAAGTTTCTCTTAAGCCTGCAGGGTCTTGATTGCCTTCAGCACAAATAATTCACATGCCAAAGTGGCACAATTCTGGGGAAAACCTTTTCTGAACCCCCCTTCACTCTTTTAAAGCACAACTTTACGGAGTATCATATTCCAAAGAAATATATGATGTTACTGCCTCTGCCAATTAGAAAATAACATAAGTACTTACTGAAGTCTCAAGAAAAAGCAGAAATAAAGGGGTGGGGGAGAGGTTGGTGACCTGTGTTTTTAACACAGTCTTTGGCAAACCATCTTAAAAACGTATTAAGGCATGTCAAGTTCCCATGTCCTGTCAATTTGCCTAATATTCTCCTTTGTACTCCTCAAGACTTCAGCTTTTTCTCTATTTTCCCTTTCTTCTTTCTTCTGGACCTAGTCTTTTTTTCAATAGAAAAAGATCAAAATGCCTGTGAACACACCCAGCCTGGACCTGTGCAGTCCAAATTTATAATTGAATAGCATCACTTTGTCACTCAATACTGTTTCAGCTTTTTATTTTCACAGACATGCATTTAAATTGTAGCTTTGCTACTGGAATATGGGAATAATAATACTTTCCTAATAGCTTCAAGAATAAATGCAATACTCAGTTCAGTGACTGAAACAAAATTTGTGATTAGAAAACAAAAGCTATTATTTGTCAAATAGATAAATGTGATACTTTTTTATAAAAATGAATTTATAGAAAAATCTGTATCTAAATTTAAGTTTCAAAAAATTACTGGGGCGTCTGGGTGGCTCAGTCAGTTAAGGGTCCGACTTCGGCTCAGGTTATGATCTCACGGTTTGTGAGCTTGAGCCCTGAATGGGACTCTGTGCTGACAGCTCAGAGCCTGGAACCTGCTTCAGATTCTGTCTCCCTCTCTCACTCTGCCCCTCCCCCCATTCACGCTCTGTGTCTGTCTCTCTCAAAAATAAATAAATATTAGATTTAAAAAAATAACTGAATTAACGAAGGCAAGTTAATATTTAAAATAGCTTTTTTGAATATTCTTCATAAAGCAAGTATTTTTTGAGCAAATAATTATTTTACATGATCCCGATTTGGTCAAGACACTTTGTGGTGTTGTATAAGTGACTAAGGGTTCTTTTTCAGAAATAAAATTAGAACCTTGAAATTTACAAGTGGTCATGATCTCATGAAATCTTCAAAAGAAAGAAAGAAAGAAAGAAAGAAAGAAAGAAAGAAAGAAAGGACATTTAATATGTAGACCAAGTCTTAATTACTTGAAAACCCACAACACACACAGGACGTTTGATTCTAAATCTAATACTTTTCTCCTGTGCTATTGAACCAAATCTGTGTTTTCCAAATGTGGCTTATTATCAAATCACCTGAAACCCCTTGGAACAAATTTGATTTTTGTGCCATGTCCCAGGTCTGCTGAAGCAGAATCTACAATAGAAAAGGTCTGGGAGAAAGTACCACACGTCCCTAGCAATTGCAATGAGCAAATTTTGGGAAACACTGGGCTAGATAACTTCAAAGTCCCCTTCTAGCTACTGATTTCTGTCTATTTAAGGAAGGAAATGTTAATTTTAATGCCTCACATTTGATTAAACTGAGTTAAATTTTATGGCAATTAGATAATCAAACTCTTTGCAAATTAGAAAAAAATCTATGTTATAACAGGAATAGAAGCAAAATTCTCAATTTAGTTATGACTCTGATCACACATTTTGGTACAGCAATCAAAAGGGAAAAAGTGGTGATTTTTGTTTTGCCTTTGAAGCTGATCCATATGTCCTTGGAAATTTGATTACAAATATGGTTAAGCTGTCAGTGGTAATCTGCTTTTGAATACTTTTCTCCTAAAATATGGAAAGTGAGATATGCGTGGGACAATAAAGTTGTAGAAAGCAAGATGGAGTCACTCATGCCAAGCCGGGGCCTGTGTCAAGTAATGACACAAGCAGTTAAGGGTACTGCAACTACACCAGATATCCCTGGAACCAGGGATGAACACTTAAAAAAGGCAGCTGCCACGGAAAGTTCTGTCTGCTCTCTGAACACAACTGAGCACTTTCACTGCTGGAACATAACAAGCAGTAAGTGCTAAGAGCTGAGGGGACTGGACCAAGGCCTTATCTCAACTGCGCATCCACAGACTGACTTTCCCTTTGGTTTGTTAATGTCCCACCCGCTGTGTGATCTTGTTTGTTCTGTGACTTGTCTTGTGTTCTGCGTTGTGTGTCCTGTAAGAAGCCAAGGTAATCATGTGGTGAAACGTCACTGAGTTTGGAATCCTGAACCTGCTTTGTAATGATGTTAACCTTGCTTTATGACTGAATAAAGCTGACTCTGTACAAAGACACAACTTGTGTGTGCCTTCATAACATGCTCATGACAGTTGTATTATTTACAGTATTGTTTCCATTGAAATTTCCTTGATTTGTTCATCACATCCCAACCTATCAAAATCATATTAGGTTGCTAGTAGAATTAATTGCTTTAAATTCTAAGCACGAGCGGTTTTGATGTTTTACTAGCTTATATCTTAAAATATAATGCATTTTCAACTATTAATATAAGTGGTCAACCATATGTGAAATTTAATGGATATGGCTCCTATATCTCCACTAGCTAATTACAAGAAACTCTTTTAGTTTAAAAACTACACACATTATATCCACCCTTCTCAACCAATACAGATCCTCAATATTTTCACAGACTTTTCACCTAGTCTTCTTGTTTAATTTTATTGGTAATAGTCATTGACACTTACTTGACAATCCTAGAAAAATACACATAATTAAATAGCTGAATTCAAAATAAAAGTAACAATTACCTTAGAACTCATATTTAGCTGAGTAGTGCTGAAATCATTATAATCATCAAAATTTACTGATGATAAAGATGCTTTTTCCTCTTTTGCTAGTGAAGTACAATAATTGGAATTCTCATCCTCAGAACTGAAATTGCTGTCCTCCATCACTTAATTGCCAGGACCACAAACAAAAGTGGAGGAAGAAAAATTCTCCCTCTACACTTCAAGGTCTTCCAGCTGTACTAAAAATTAAATTTACCTAAGACAGGTTAACAGGAGAGAAAACCGAAGTTTTATTATGTGCACATGGAGGTCCAGTATTGAATTGAGACCTAAAGAAATGACCAAAGCAGACAGTATTTATACATTTTAGACAAAGAGACAATAAATATGTGAGGAATTGACAGGATAAGAAAATGGGCATTTGGGAGCTTTCACTAGGGAATTTAAAGCAGAATTCCGGCTGAGGTAATAGATTAGGGAAAAAAAAGGTTTATTTCTACAGCTTTCTCGGCTTTAAAGTTCTATCTCTGGTAATAAGGATAGTGAGGGTATTGGTCGTAAGGGAGATTTGTTTGCTGCTTTTAGTTGAACAGAGAAGGGACTGAGTGTCCTTGCACTGCTGTATATAATCAATATACATATGCATATAATCAATATGCCAAAGTGGCACATTTTGGGGCAGCCTGGCCTTGGGCCCTTAAAAGGCTTCTACAAAACTGTTATACTGTATGCTCCAGAAAATTCTTGCTTACTAAAATAAGACTGCAAACCAGTAAATAAGGTTATCCCTAGCTTCAGGAACTTCCCCCAAATCCATTTATCCAAACAATAGATTGCTCAGCTAGGCCCCTTCTCAGCCTAATAACTTGATGATCTGATTCAGTCACTTTCTTTTCAGGACAACTGGGCGAAACTGCTCCCTTATCAAATAATGCTTTACTGACCTAAAGTGGCTCAAACATCCCCAACCTGATATTTCCACCAATCCTAAAGTATTATATCAAGAACTTAACCCAATAGGAAGCAGATTCCTGCATTGAAAGATCCACTTTAGGCCATTGCAACTCAGACCTTAGAAGTCTTCTGAGACACTCCTAAGATTCAGTCAAGGAGGTATTCTCCCTTACTGCAGTAAGAAACTAAATCTTGCTTGATGGACAGGTGTCATAAACTTTCCCTTTCCTTTCCTTTCCTTTCCTTTCCTTTCCTTTCCTTTCCTTTCCTTTCCTTTCCTTTCCTTTCCTTTCCTTTCCTTTCCTTTCCTTTCCTTTCCTTTCCTTTCCTTTCCTTTCCTTTCCTTTCCTTTCCTTTCCTTTCCTTTCCTTTCCTTTCCTTTCCTTTCCTTTCCTTTCCTTTCCTTTCCTTTCCTTTCCTTTCCTTTCCTTTCCTTTCCTTTCCTTCCTTCCTTCCTTCCTTCCTTCCTTCCTCCCTTTCTTATAGTCTTTTAGGGAATCAGCAGTTGATGATCTTTTGTTTTTTATTTAATAACATAAACATATTCTACACAGACTGTGTATATGATTTGTCACATTACTGAAAAAGTGTATTACATTTTTTAAAATTTGTTTTGGTTGCTTAAGACGACATACAAACCTATCAGGTTTATAAATTTATGGTTCATTCTTTTTTTAAATGATGAAATAATCATTTGTTCATTAATATTAAATATATTAACTAATCAAAGAAACTTTTTTACTATATCAATAAAAGCATAAAACTGTGATAAATCTCAAATACAATCTATCTCTCTTTAAATACTTCTACTTATATACATACAGGTCAAAATAATAGTTAACATGTTGATTAATGTTTTAAAAGAGCAAAAAAGCCCAAAATCTACAAAAATTTCTATGGTTTTGAGTTCTAAATAAAATTTGTTTTCCTTTTTGATGATTGTACATTTATACTTTTCTAATTGTTTTAAGGGTTTCTTTTTTTGTTATCTTTAAAGCTGAAGATAGAGGATGATCTCAGTTCTATAAACTCTATTCTATAGATCTCTATCCTAACTGTAAGATTTTTATTTTTAATTTTCTTCTTTAGCATTTCGTATTTTATCATGATTTGCAATAAAAATATATACAGTTTTAGAAAATTATAAATATTTAAAATAAATACATTTTAAATGTATAATTAAACTTAAAATAATATTTTAATGAATAATTGAAATGTCATGAAACATAGAAAATTATTATTTTAATGTAATAAATAATAATATAGTTGCAATTTTTAATACAAGATGATTTGTAAATATACATACATAATTATTTTTCAATGTGGTCTTCTCAATAATATGTTAATAAAAATATTTGCAATCTATAATAGAGGATTTAAAATGGATATAGATACTGAAACACAAACCTAGTAATTTAGCCACAATAGAAATGGAATAACATTACTACAGAGGGAGTTTACTTAAAATCGTTCACAATAAATTATTTTACAGTGGAGATTAATGTATTAGAAATTGATTCTGTTATGATAGGGCCAAATCCCTGTATAGTTATGAATAATGAGTTTCCGTGATGATATATTTCATGTAGAAAAAGTGTCATTATCATCTTTTCATATATATTTAGAATAAGAATTACTTAGCATATTCATTCGTTTAGCTAACACTATTGATTAACTCTCCTAGACACGTGGGAAATATCAGTCACAGATCCTGAACATTACGGAGGATGTGACACTGGAGGAAAAATGGACTCTTATTCAGTGTTTGCTATGTGCCAGGCACCATTCTAAATGTTTTCCACATATTAAGCCATTTATTCCTCATAACATAAAATAGATACTATTTTATTTTATTTTATTTTATTTTATTTTATTTTATTATTTTATTATTTTTAAGTAGGCTTCATGCTTAGTGTGGACCTCAACAAGGGGCTTGACCTCACAACCTTGAGATCAAGACCTGAGCCGAGATCAAGAGTCAGATGTTTAACAGACTGAGCCATCCAGGCAGCCCCTCATCTTCCATATTTGAGAGATGAGGAAACTGAAGCTGAAGATCAGACAGTTTAAGGGAGTCCCTGAGGTCATATAGCGAATGAATGTGAGCAGGATTCAAACAGTGAAAACAGGGTGCTCCAAAGATTGTGCTCTTAAATGTCATGCTTGATTGCCTCATTTTTCATGGCAAATAAATGCTGGATAGTTGCTAAAGTTATTTTCCAAGTTAAATATTGGTATTAGACTGAAATTATTTAAAGCCTACTTTATTCTTTTGGTTGCTTCACTACCATCTTGTATCAAAAGAAAATAAAAGTGCACATACATTTTTCCCTTGTGTCTTTTATAGAAGTTGAGAGCTTTATTGTACAGTATCATTGAAAGGACAGTTTTCACTGCTTTTATTTGCAAAGAATTTACATTTCAAAAAAGACCCAGATAATTGCGTTTTTTTATATACTACTGTGCATCCAATTCATTTTGTCTATAACTAAAATATAAAAGTGTAGCAGAGAATTGTCTCATGATTACTGACACACAATAGAATGAATTTTATCAATATTACAGGAAATATTTAATTGTATTACTTATTAGTATACTGGTATAAACTACTAATTAAAAAGACCTAGGAGTAACGGTTAAGTATGTTTTGAAAATTATAAATCAAGAAAAAATACTCTTCCCCATATACACTTACATATTTATTAAGATACCTCAGATTACCTGAGTTGTGCAAATATTGTTCACTCATTGTACACCTATGGCTTACGCTGTGCCTAGGGTCATCCTGCGAAGGTGGAGTCCTGAAGGATATGCCAGATCCTTGTAATTCTCAACTTTGCTGGAAGGATTCTATAAACGAAATCAATTTGTTCATGTAACATGTACACTGGGAGTTGTAATTTCTTTGGAGAAGATAGCAGCAGAGCTTTGTTGTCCAGACAAAAGGAAGAGAGCCTAAAGTAACGGCAGCAGTTTTTGCAGCTACCATAGCAGCCATGGCTAGTGAATGGTTTTGACACCTGAAGAGCAAGTGGTGGAGGGTCCACTTCCCAACCTGCTGTGTAGTATCTTCTGGGAGGTCCACAGGATTCTCCTGGTACCCGGAGGGGAACCTTGGCGTTATAATGCATTCCTGGCTTGAACTGCATCTGGTCCTGCAGTTGTAGAGGTCTGATGTCATTTGTACTGGCCTCTTAGTTATACTGGGAAAGGTTTTAGATTATTAATCCCTGCGTTTGATGTCAAAGGGAGCGAAGCTCCCATTTTGTTAATCATTACATATTGGTCCATTTAACAAAGATCACTGTTTTTTCTCCTGACTGTCAGATTAAAATTGCAAACGAGAGCCCAGAAATCACACCAGCACATTTGTTAATGAATCCATATAGTAGGTTAATTCTATTTAAATGAATTTACCAACTAGAGGGGGAAACCTAACATGACAAATAAAAAAAAATGTGGTGACTAGATAAATGAAGAAAAATGTAGATATCTATAAAACAAAATTGAAGCAAGAAACATATAGTATGCAGCTAGAAACGATTTTTGAATCTTATGATTTAAAATTGAAAAAGAATGGTGCCTGCTGGAAACTTGGCTGGGTAAAAGATACAGTTTTTAGAATACAGAGGAAAAAATACAAAGAAATGAATAACTGAAAAGCAAAGTGACTTGAAGGATACTTATAATGGTTTATAGTTTCCTTTAATCGAAATGGATGACACTTCAGTTTAAGGGCCAAGTACAGATTTTTAAAGCAGAACAGGCTATATAGGAATATAGTGGTAGGGTGGCATTCAAAAATCTTAAGTGATTCAAGCAAAGCACAGGAATCGAGAGTTGGAAAAAAAAAAAAAACAGATGATTTTTTTTTTTTTTTTGGTAGTGGTATAAGCATTATTGTTGAAGTGTGAGGATTTCTCTGGGATGGTATAACATAGTTTGAGAAGCAAATATACCATACTGATGGTAGTCAGGGAATATTTTTAATGGAGCAAAGCTAAGAGTTCAAGAGAAAAGATGTGAGAAATTAAAAGGTGACCTAATGTTATTGGAGAAAATAGAAAGGAAGAAGGTCAAGAGATGAACGTGGAGAACTAAGGAAGGTCCAAATCATGACTTTTTTAAAGGTAACATTTTAATACAACAACTTGTTTTCAAAATGGAAATTGCTTTGTAGAAACACAAGTGCTTAAACAAAACAGTGGCCCCCAATGGATACATAAAATTTTCTTTGTATGCACATGCATCACTTCCCACCAACAGGTGGTATCAATTTCCCCTCCCTTTATTCTGAGAAAGCCTAGGGGCGCCTGGGTGGCTCAGTTCATTAAGCCTCCTAAGCCTCAGACTTGTGTTCAAGTCATGATCTCACTGTGAGTTGGAGCCCCAGGTCGGGCTCTGCGCTGACAGCTCAGAGCCTGCAGCGGGCTTAGGATTCTGTGTCTCCCTCTCCCTGTCCTTTCCCTGCTCATGCTGTCTTTCTCTTCCTCTCAAAAAATAAATAAATGCTAAAAAAAAAAATCTGAGGAAGCCTTGTGACTTGTTTTGATCGGCAGCATGTGGCACAAGTAATCCTGTCCCAGTTTAAGTTCCAGGCATTGAGAGACCTGGTAGCTCCTTTGGTGTTTTTGGAACCATGTAAAGTGGTCCAGCTACCCTATAGAAAGAGAGTGATGTCCAGCCTTCCCTGTTATCTCAGCTGAGGTGTCAGATATGGGTGCGAAGCCATCTTGGACATTCCACCTCAGCCGAGCTCACAGTTGAATGCAGTTATGTGAAAGACCTTAGCTGATACCACATGGAACAATGATGGGTCCTCCTGAATATCCCTGCCCAGGTTGCAGACTGGTGAGCAAATGATAGTTTCTCCAAGCTACAAGATTTTGGTGTGGTTTCACAGCAATAAAGAACTGAAACACCAAGTAAATATATTTAAGACATGTTAGAGAAGTAGAATTCAAATAAGACCTGACTTATGAAGGGTTGGAGGAACAAAGAAATGTATTAAAAAGAGATTCTTGGATTCTGGCTTGGGGATCTCAGTAGAACAACAGTTCCAGTTACTGAGATGTGGAGGAGAGGGATGGAAGAGGTTTGATTGTATAAGTTTGTAACTATTGTTTAAGGTTTAGAAGAATGTTTGAGGCTGAGGCATGTATTTGAGAATCATCACCATACTGGTGCTGGCTGAAGTCACAAACTGGAAGAAAGCAATCTGACATGCACATGAAAATCACCTGTCAATCAAAATGTCCACCTTATTTTGTCCTCTTAGAAGTCCTCACAAGCTACTATTCCCAACTTTGGTAGTACATCAGAATACCCTGGGATGATTAAAATTAATCCTGTTATCCAGGCTGAACCTTAGACAAAGTGGGAATGGGATCCAAGTTAAAGTGTTTTTTAAGCTCTCCACTTGACTGAAATGTGCAGCCAAGTTTGAGAAAAGAGCACTATCATTTATTGAGGGAGGGTCAAAGTGAATAAAATACCTGCCTAGATCATTTTAGAATGCCCTTTATTTGCTTGAAAAACCTGGATGTGAACCATCCAATTGGACCTCCATAAATTAAAATTGTTGTAGTTAGTCAAAATCAATACAATGATTTTTTAATTTTTTTTAACGTTTATTTATTTTTCAGACAGAGAGAGACAGAGTATGAATGGGAGAGGGTGAGAGAGAGGGAGACACAGAATCCGAAGCAGGCTCCAGGCTCCGAGCTGTCAGCACAGAGCCCGACGCGCGGCTCGAACTCACGGATCATGAGATCATGACCTGAGCCGAAGTCAGGCGCTTAACCGACTGAGCCAGCCAGGCGCCCCTACAATGATTGTTTTTAAATGATCTGAATATAATCATCTGAATATGGTATACTCAGAAAATATTATTTATGCCTAAAATATATTTCCTTTCTATTATCTTTTTGAAAGTTACCTTTGATATATGATTTTTTGCCATTATCTTTATCTTGTTTTCTACTCTGCCAATGGCTAAGTTTTAATTAAATTTAAATTGAAATAAAATTTTCAGAAACACACTTGATCCAAATTCAAACGCCAAAACGAAACCGTTTTCACTTACCCTCTTAGTAGTGATAATTAAGATAATTTAAGGGATGCCTGGGTGACTGAGTTGGTTAAGCATCTGACTTTGACTCAGGTCAGGATCTTGTGGTTCATGAGTTTGAGCCTCAGATGAGGCTCTGTGCCGACAGCTCAGAGCCTGGAGCCTGCTTCATATTCTGTGTCTCCCTCTCTCTGTCCCTCCCCTGCTTGCTCTCTCTCTCAAAAATAAATAAACATTAAAAAAAATTTGTAAATTGAATTTTGTGGATTTTGTGTCTCATAAGGGTAAAGTAAAATTGAGCTCTTGGCATGCTATAAATAGAAAGGTAGGACGCACAGAGGTTAATAACACATGACCACTGGAGCCAGATGAATCGGGCAGAATCCTAGCTCTACCTAGTTTCATGATTTTGAAGCAAGTTGATGTATTTCTTTGTGCCTCAGTTCCCTCACTTATAAAGCAGAGATAAAATTGGAATAAAAAATACCTATCTCTGAGGATTGATGCTGGTAAAGTACTTAGAACAGAGCCTGCCCAGTGTAAGCCATAATGTAAAGGGTAGTTTTGCTATTTTTGACTTGCTGAAAATTATTAAAAATTCTGTACAGTCTTCTTTACAAAATGTCTTTACAGTAGTTCTTTACAGAAGTTCTGTAACTTCTTTACAGTAGTTATTTGGGTGGAATTAAATGTTACCTTTAAGGTTATGATTGTTGCTAAGCTTGTTTTACCTGTTTGTTACAGGCAATTGTATTCTCATTCCATGTATGTGTAGTAAAGTGTGACTGATCATTGAATTTACCTTATGTAAATTATAAAATACACACCAGCAGTGTTATGATTAACTATCTGTAAAGAACCTTTATATCACCCCTTTCTGTATGTTCACAATATTTTCCTTGCTTTTTCAGAAAGCTTCATATCATTCTGTCTTCACAATCTGCCTATATGCCCAGTGGAAAAATAAACTGATCACATGTTGAGTCCAAGAAAATGTGAAATGTTTTTTCAACGTGAAGAAATAAAGATAAATGTGACTTGGTTGTTGCCACCAAGAAGCTAACCTTTATCTCAAGTAATTTAATCTCAACTACTACTACTCATGTTCAGCCATGGCCTTGATACGGATGGAGTGATCATACATCTCATTTTATATGTACTTGTCCCAGCATCATTAATATTTCTCCTGCTACATACTTCAAAGGTTCCCCAGTTTGGATAATTAATTATATGGTCAACCTAGGTAATGGGTACTACCTACACAAAAGCCCTTCCGGTGAAATTTGGTTTAGGAATTGTACATTAAGTTAATGGACAGAGTTGATCTAAAATACTGACTGATTTAGTAAGAGGCCAAGTTTTGTCATCTGAAGAGATCCAGGATATGGTCCTCTCCTGATGAAATGCCATGACGCTGAAGCCTGAACTCTTATAGAGATTCATCCCTATAGCCTATATCACACACACACACACACACACACACACACACACACAGATTGCTTTTACAGTATTCCAGCCAAAAATACATCCTTAGAATATAATCATAGGGAAACCTCGGACAAACACAATTTGAGGAAAGTTCTATAAATTAACTAGTCTTTAAAAAGACATAAATTAGTCTTTAAAAAGACATTACCATGAAAGACAAAAGAAAGTCTGAAAAACTGTTCTAGATTAAAAAGATTAACAGATAAATGACAACTATATGTAATATTATGTTACTGGATTGGTTCCTGGACAGGAAAGGGTTAACTCAGCAGACCTGTTTGCTCACATACTGCACATTCCAAAGACAGTTCCATCTTCAGGACTAGTGGTTGGTTGGCTTCTGGGAAATAATCTCAGAGATATTGGAATATTCTGCTTGATAAGAATGTTTTTATGTGCCTGAGGGCTTTGGCCATACTCTATCAATTTGTCAGATAAGTTTATTCTGATAATGTGATTTATGGTGGATACCTTTTTTTTGCTGCTGTGTTGGGGCACTGGGTAGGAAGAGTGGAGTCTGAATAGCTGAGGTCAATCAAGCAGGTGGTACATTCCTTTGTGACTGACCCCCAGTAAACCCTGAACACCAAAACTTAGGTAAACATCCCTGGTTGGTAACACTTCTCACATGTTATCATATATCGTTGGTGGGAGAATTAAGTGTGTCCCTACATGACTCCAGTGGGAGGAGACACTGAGAGGCTTGCATTTTGTTTCTCCTGGAGTTTGTCCTATGTGTCTTTTCCCTTTGCTAATTTTAATCAGTAACCTTTCAGTATAATAAAATATAACCATGCATATAAAAGCTTTTATGCATCCTGTGAGTATTTCTAGAATCATCAAGCCTGAGGGTGATCCTGAGAATCCCTGACATAGTTTCTATATTGGAAAAAATTGCTATAAAGGATATTATTGGAAAGATTGTTGAAAGTGGAATATGGATTGCAAATTAGGTAAAATATTATATCAATGTTAAAATTCCTGAATTTGATAACTGTAATGTATTTGTGCAAGAGATTAATTATCCTTGTTCTTGGGAATTACACATTGAAGTGTTGTGGGGTGAAGGGGCAAGATAACCACAACATACTAAAAAATGATTCAAAAAACATGTGTGTATACAACTAGAGAGAAAAATAAAGTAAGTGTATCAAAATATTAAGAATTGGTGGATTTGGGCAAAGGTCTATGTGAGTTATGCATATTATTCTTACAACTTTTCTAAAAGTTTAAAATTTTCTTAAAATACAAAATTAAAATATAAACCCCTCCAAAGGACTTTGTGTGTGTGTGTGTGTGTGTGTGTGTGTGTATTTAAACTTTGTTTATAACTTGATGTGAATTCACTATTCGAGCTTTCTAAATATCCACCCAAGAACCACATTAAGTAAATAGAAGGTGGAGAAAAAGCTCATTTAACAGACAGAATTAAATTACTGGGCAACTGGATGTTGGCCTTAAGGTAGACATTGTCACCAAAAAGACAAACGGAAGGATGATGAGTAAAAATGTGAATTATCAGAATGGGTATGTGGTCTCTGATAAAGTGGGCCAAAGATAAAAGTGATAGACATTGGGATGGAAACAAAGTCTTTAAGGTTAAGTTGGCAGAAGACAGTGGTGACAGTTCAGTTTCTCTGGTTAAGCATGGGATTCAGAGGATATGACAAGCAATGATCCAGAAGTGCAGAAGGGTCATGCTGGGAAGTCTAGCACGAGATAAATGATGAGTTTCCAGACAAATGACAAAACATAGCTATGGGGATTCAGTATTATATAAATCTTGAGGAAATTAACAGGCATCAAAAGGTGACGAAAAGTTTAAAAACACAAAGGACTCTAGGCCTTAGATGTATTGCTGAGAACAGGGAATAGTATTAGGCTTCAGGCACCAATTAACAGGACATAGTCAATTTGGTAATTAAGTTTCCTGAGGTACAGAAATCCACAGGATTAACAAGATGACATTTTGAACAATCATTGGCCTAGAGCTTCTTAAAGAGAGGGTTCCAGGGGCGCCTGGGTGGCTCAGTCTGTTAAGCATCAGATTTCGGCTCAGGTCATGATCCCACGGTTTGTGGGTTCGAGCCCCACATCGGACTCTGTGCTGACAGCTCAGAGCCTGGAGCCTGCTTCGGATTCTGTGTCTCCCTCTCTCTCTCTGCCTCTCCCCTGATCACACTCTGTCTCTTTCTCTCAAAAAATAAACATTAAAAAAAAGTTAAGAGAGGCTCCCAGCTGCTGGGAGGGGACAGAGTTTGCAGGTGGGAATTAAGTGGTCTCAGCTGGGAAATTTGGAGAGCTTCAGGAAGAGAGTGCCAGGCAGCCATTGAAATTACTTTTTCCAAAAAATTTCCTAGGGCTGCGAAATAAAAAAGATCCTAAAGAGGAGTGTAGAAGAAAATGGATTTGGGATTCATTTAGATCTTCATTTAAAATTTGTCTCTACCATTTACTATCTATGTGACCTTTATCAGACTTTGTAGTAGTCAGAGGACCACTTTTAGGATTAAAAGGAGTAAAATATGTAAAGCTCTTGGTTCAGTGCTTGGCAAAGTTGTGCTTAGTAAATGATTTAATTACTATGAATGGAATGAGGGATTGCGTAACATTTTCTCTTTCTTTTGCTACCAACTGATAAGTGATAGGAGAGGCAGGCATATGGATTCCTAGCCTCCCTGGTCAAAATAAAAATCATTTAAGACAAAAGTCTTCTTGTGATACAAAAATTCTGCATAGTGTTAGCCTGCTTCAGAAGTTTGCTTTCTAGAAAGAGATAGATACACATGCAATATTGACCTTAAAGTCTATCAGGTGGATTCAAAGTAAAAGTTAGCTGGTGTCTCAGCTGTTGTAGGGAGACTCAAATGTGAAATCTTATATGCTGCAAATCTGAGGCCCATAGACTGCTGGGAAGAAAACATCAAGCCATATGATAATGAAGTTAGGTTGAAGCTTCTAGTTGTAAATGCCAAAGAATGTCATTTATATTTACATGGGTCTGGAATCTCATCCAGCTGGGAATCTGACAGAAATAGAAATCTTATGCAATTTAAATATGTAAACTGTGGACTGAAAGTGAGAGAGTAGAAAAATAATTACAAAATTAAGTCAATCACAACTGTATCACCATCTAAACAAGGCTTTATCTGTCAAAATTAGCACTTTTTTTTCCCTTGTTCTTCTTCAACTCTATTTCATAATTGTATATTTGCAGTTACAAAAACCAGCGATCTATTATTGCTGGAAATATTTATGTGTTCACAATTTCTTTTTGTTCACACTATCTCATTTGATTTTTGCAGCAACTCTGTGAGGTGGGAAGGGCATCTGAAATTCCAGTTCTATAGATAACAAATACGAAGCTCAGAGAGTTCATATGAATTGTGCAAGGTCACATAGGAGAGAAACAAAAATCTGGAATTGCATTTTCTCACTCCAAAAGAAGCATTCATTATTCTACCACAGTTCCTAATAGGTAAAGGCCATATGCATAGATGTCCCCCCCCCATAAAGTGCCTGCCTGAGAAAACCCTAATCTGACAAAAGAATTTACTGTTGGTTCCAGACAACATGAGGATGGGCCTCTGTATCCCAGTCTCTGTTGGAGAGAAGGAGCCTAACTTAGAGGAGTACCAGTAGTCAGCAGATGAATTTCACATGGACCAACCTGTACCTCCAGCTTTCCATAAGTCTTCACTTCCCTGACTCTACTGAGTCCCTCCTCACCCTCTTCTCTATTCCTTCATTCTTCTTTTATAATGCCCACTCACCTCTGCAAAAATCGAAGCTGAATCCAATTCAAACTGGTCGGAGTCTTTCCCCTGTTGCGATAGTACATTACAGATTAAGACCTGTCCGTACACTCAAACTAGTGTCCAGCTTTGTTTATCTTTGACAATACCCATTAAATTGAGAAGAAGTAAAACTTTTAAAAATAGTAAGCATTGATAAACATGGGAAGCAGGAAAACACATCTATATGAAAGAAAAGAAACTCAAAGGAATTTAAAAAACATGGGAATGTATGAGTGTGGGCAGGGGGAATGCTGATTTATGCTTATTTTTTCTTAAGATATATATATATATGTGTGTGTGTATACATATATGATATATATTTCAATATTTCTAACTTTTAGACAGAGATTTAAAAAATCCAAAGATTTCAATAGAATTCAAAAGAATTCAATAAGCTTTATCATTCATCATTTTAAAGGTTTTTATTTATCCTACTAGTTTACATTGATTAGGGAATATTAATATCTTTCCATATTTTTTAAATTTCTATTTTAGGTTATTTTATATATTTTAATATCTTTACTATCCTTCTTCTTAGCATCCAATTGTTTTTCACATTTCAGATTCATATTTGTCTATTATCCTTTATGAATTTTGAGTCCTACTTTATAGGGACTGTATCTTACACTATAATAATGTAGTTGTTTGATAAAATTTATTTACTTTCTTACAGTAAATCATTTCCACAGCTTACATTTGCTCCAAGTCTCCAAGGTGGTATTTCCTTCATTTGCCTTGAAATAATTCTTCACAGGCCTGTGTTTTAACAGTTGTTAGTTGTGTATTTGTTTTTAATATCCCCAGTGAGGCAGAGATTCAGCTAAACTCTGCATATTCTGTCATTCAGGTTGTTCAGATGGTTCTTTGTTCAAGTTTTTTGCTTCGTTTTATTTTCTCACATAGGCTTGTTTCATATCTGTTTAAGACTTGCAGCTTGATAGCATATTGATAATCACAAATGAATAAGAATTCTTTAATGTTCCTCATAGAATGACTAAACTTTTTTTTTAATGATTATTTGAGAGAGACAGTGAGAGATTCTGAGAGCAGGGGAGGGACAGAGAGAGAGACAGACAGACGATCTGAAGTGGGCTCTGTGCTGACATCAGAGACACAACGCAAGGCTCGAACTCACATACCATGAGATCATGACCTGAGCCAGAGTTGGACCGACTGAGCCACCCAGGCACCCCTCAGGTTGACTAACCTTTGACCAGACTTCTTCTTGACTCTTGGCTCCTGCCCTCTTGCCCCTTTGAGATATAAACTCTTGCCAGTTTTAAAGTTCATGAATGTCTTTTTTGAGGATCTGTGAACATCTCTTCGAAATATAATAATGAAGAAAAAAAATTGCCAATAGGAGCCTAACTCCCTTGCTCCAAATTGTAAAAGTACCTCCTGTCAGGAAAATATCAGAAGGTTTCCTCTTCCTTGGGATAAGGCTAATTAGCCAACACAGAAGGCTTATTATGATCCTCCAACCCAACCCCCTCAGTGCTTAAACTCTATCCTTTGTTTCATTAGCATTGAGCTTAGGTCTCTCCTATTATGATAATCTACAATACAGTCTTGCTTGCTTGATCAATTTTCGTGTAGTTTTTGCTTTGACATGTGTTATAGCTCAATTATCCTAAACTTTCACTTAGAAAGGCTGACCTCACATGAGATTGTCACTCTGTATCACTGTAACTAAATTGGAGCTACATAGGAGAAGTCCATGAGAACCCAACAACCCCCGTGGACACTGCTGCCAGGCTGTTTTTCATTTTATTTTTGGCCTACACAATTCTCAGAATGAAATTTAGCGCTCTACATTTGCCTTCCTTGTCATCTGAAAGGAATAATCTGACCAGATGCAGAAAGAGGTATTGAGTCAGTGTGGGAACTCTCTAACTTCCTCTAAAGCTTCAGTTATATAGCAAAGGAACAACAACAACAACAAAACAATTTTCTTTTCTTCTTTCTTTCATTTTAATTTTTAGTTATATAAAGCATCCCTAATGAGATGAAGAGCTGCATATACTTAGGCTCTAGGATGTTCACACGTGGGATATAACACACAGCAATTTATCCCTGCCGTTGTAAGCATGTGGGTCACTTCTGCAAAATGATCAGAACTGAAAACATCACGGTCTTGAGAGGTCCAGCTGATTTAGGCTTACATTTAAATCAAAGTGAGCTGGGATATCTCAAAGACGGCAGAAGTAGAACGGAAGTGATCCCTGACTAGGAATAGAGGATCTTTTCAGTTTCCATCATAATTATACAAGTGAGATAATAAAGGCTTTAACAAAAGATTGGAAACGGGAATGGATAAAATGAGGTGGATTCAAGATGCTTTCGAAGGTAGATTTGGCATGAATCTGTGATTAAATTTGGTGGATCAGGGAGTAGGAGGCAATAATTATGTCTAAAGTTTCCAGCTGGGGTCATGGTAGATGATCACGAACAAAACAAGAGTCAGTATGTGGTATATTGGAAAGATAATTTGTTTCTAATCTTGGATCTGCCTCAACAGATTGTGTGACCTTATAAAAGTGTATTATCAGAGACTAGAGTCTCTGAACCTTTATCCAGTTTATCTCTCTATATTTCCTTTTGCAGGAAAGATTTAATATGTTTGAGGTAAATCAATCACCAGCACATGAATGATGTCTTTCAAATCATGATAACAGGCATTGATCAAATATCTATTGTATGGTCTTTATAACCCTGAGAATTGAGAGAGACACAGATTAAAGACAGTATATGTACAAAAGCAGTGGAAGAATAATATTTACTTGCATGATACATTTATAAAATAATAAAACAATTTAATTTTCAGTGTTTATGCTATAAAAGGTCAATACTATGGAAGTTTAATTATTGTAGGACGAATTAATAAAGATGACTATCTTCCGTGAAAAAAATTCTCTTACAGTCCACAAAAAGGCTGCTTCAAAAGATGCCAATTATTTAGGAACTGAGATATAGAGAAGAACAATCACAGCGTATTTTCTAAGTTCTGTGACTGGTAAAGAGAAGAGAGCCAGGTTTAAATTCAGACATGTCAGGGGAGCCTGGGTGGCTCAATCAGTTAAGCGGTCAACTTCAGCTCGGGTCATGATCCCGCAGTTCCTGAGTTTGAGCCCTGTGTTGTGCTCTGTGCTGACAGCTCAGAGCCTGGAGCCTGCTTTGGATTCTGTGTCTGCTTCTCTCTCTGACCCTTCCCCACTCACACACTCTCTCTCTCTCACACACAAATAAATAAACATTAAAGAATTAAAAATAAATAAATAAATCCAGACATGTCAGAGTCCAAAACTCATGTACTTTGTTACATCTAAGCATTACATACTTTACTTTCTTTTTTTTTTTAACTTTTTATTTAAATTCCGGTTAGTTAACATACAGTGTAATATTAGTGTCAGGTGTACAACACAGTGATTTAACACTTCCATACATTATTACCTGCTGCTCATCCCAACAAGTGCCCTCTTTAATCCCCATTGCCTGTTTAACCCATCTCCCCACTCCCCCCCCCCCCGTAGCCATCAAAGAGATTGTTGCCTTGTTACCCAGAGCATAACAAATACATTGGCAGTGAGATAAAACTAATATTTTAGATGACCAATATCTTATTTCAATCTATTTTTTTGGTCTTTGAAGTTGTGAAACAAGTATCAGTCGTGAAGAAGAAAATCACCAGTTTAAATGTATTTTATAAGAATTGAATTATGCTGCCATCTAGTGATCATTTGGTTGCTGATACATGTTTCCCCCGATCTCTGAAAGTGGAGTGTTCTGAACTGCCATACATTGAAGAAACAGTTATCATTAAATTATATTGAAACAATTTTTTGCGTGCTCCCAGGCCCCCGAAATCACCTCTGTTAGGCTTTCCTGATACTTTAGGTCACAAATTGCTAATGGATGCATAAAACAAATATAGATAAAGCACAGATGTTCACACAGTTCAAAGCTCCCGTGGCTTGATGCTGAGTGTAGTTCCAGGGGAAGGGGCTTGGCGGCGCCACTCCAGCTACCCAAGGTGCACGCAGCCTCTGTGGCCTCTGTAACCTTTGCAGTTCCCTGCAAAACAAATGCTAAACACTCCTTTTGCTATTTGCCTTTTTTTATAAAAGCGAAAATCCTCTCCAGAATTCTTTCTTTCAGTTACCAATACCAGGGAGTAATGCAGGTCTTTCAAAAAAGTGAGTGGCATAACATAAACTTTAAAAAGTGGAGGATACCAGTAGTACTTGAATATTTAAAAGTATTAAACATTTTTGTATGTACAAAAGGTAGGCTAACAAAGCCAATACATAGGCTGACACAGATTTACATGGTAAATTCTATACCAATTGAGATTAGGGCAAAAAATAAAATAAGGAAAGGAAGATATTAATACAAACTTTATAATTTTTGAATTTTTTTCTTCTTAAAAATGGAATCTGCATCAGCTTACATAGAAAGTGTGATTAAATCCCTTGAGTAGAATTTCCACACCTTTTATTTTATGGATGCTAGGGGCTTTTTTGTCTATTTATTTTGTCTATTTATTTTTTGTCTATTTACTTAAATATTCTTTATAATTTAGATTTGTCTCAGTTTAGAGAAATTATATTTCAGGGAAAGCCAGACCTTTGTACTTCACCTGGAGGTCAGAATAGGAGTTAAAAAGAATTGAATAAGAGAGGTGAGCTCCTGAGGGTCATGAGTAGAGGAGGAAGCAGAATAGAAAGTGGAGAACAAAAAGTATTCGTTCTTAAGGTCAGTTGAGCTCAGTGTCTGGGGAACTCAATACTTTCTGGGGAATGTTTAAGAGAGCATTTAATGTAATGATAACCAAGCAGTGGAGGCCTCAAAGCACTATAATTTGGTATATTATACAAAACAAACATATAGGATTTCAACTCCAATGAATCATATCTGAAAAGTCTCTAAAGCATATTAGGTATCAATTCTTATTTACATGTGACTCGTACATGAATATTGAGATCCATAGGCTTAAAGGCTGGAGTAAGAAAAACAGTAGTAAGAACAGAAAAAAATCTTCCATTCTAAAGTGTATTCATTTACTTGTTCCGAGTGTTGAAATGACTGATAACATATGAGATGCTAAACTCTGTGTTAACCATCATTGAATATTAAATTCTCCCTGCCCCTAAAAAAAATTATAACTAAGTGGCAGAGAAAGATGCTTATAAATTATTGAATATGCCCAATGTGGAGCGCATAAGTAGAAGACAACTTGTTTTTGTCTTCTAACACTGCCTAAATACCCACTGGATCTCTTTTCCCAACTCCTTGGAGATATTTTTGGCATATTTTAATTCTCTGGTTATATGGTGTTCTTAAAATTTTATTTCAAAGTATAAACTAATCAAAGTTAAAATCTTATTCCCTCACCTAGTTCAATGTTCTTTCCCCAAGATCAGCTTAGACTTTAAGTGGAACAGGAAACAAGAAAGGAGAAAATGCAGGGTCATTCATTCATTCACTCACTTACCTACCTACCTTGTTATTTATTTTTTAAAATTGTTTTAATGTTTATTTATTTTGAGAGAGAGAGAGAGGGAGAGCACGAGGAGGGGAGGGGCAGAGAGAGAGAGAAGGAGACACAGAATCTGAAGCAGGCTCCAGGCTCTGAGCTGTCAGCACAGAGCCTGATGCAGAGCTCGAACTCATGAACCCTGAGGTCATGACCTGAGTGGAAGTCGGATGCTTCAAGACTGAGCCACCCAAGTGCTGCCCCTACTTGTTATCTATCTATCTATCTATCTATTTACACTCTCCTTTCTTGATTTCCTTTCACACCACCTCTTCTCGCATTGACTTCTTCAGGAAAACATCAGGAGAAGGGATGATAGAAGTTAAAAAGAAGCACCTTTTCATTTGGTTTGTGCTCTTTGTACTGTCTATTGGGGTAGGCACACAAATGATGGCACTCTACCATGGTAAGCTTTTGGGTACTTCAGTCACACCCCTGTTCCACATTGTTACATGCAAGACCACCTTTTTAATCTGTAACTTTAAACATTTAATATTGCTCACCCTCTTGTCTATAAAGCTGTCTGAGGGCAGAGATGGGACATTCTGTCACTGGCCTATGCTGAGCACTAATGTAATGCTCTGTTTATATCTGAACACTCTGAGAATCAGAGAACCATGGAACTTCATGTTGAAAAGGGCTTCAAAGCAAAAGCCCTTTAGATAGTGGTGATGGTTTCATGGGTGTTCACTTACATCCAAACTCATTAGGCTGAATACATTAAATATGTACAGCTTTTGTATGTCAATTATGCTTCAATAAAGTGGTTCAAAAAAAGAAAAAGGAAAATATACAAAGAAGTCATTGAAAGGGGAAAAAAGATGTTGACTTTTGCAAAAGAAAAAGCAAGAAATAGGGGCGCCTGGGTGGCGCAGTCGGTTAAGCGTCCGACTTCAGCCAGGTCACGATCTCGCGGTCCGTGAGTTCGAGCCCCGCGTCGGGCTCTGGGCTGATGGCTCAGAGCCTGGAGCCTGTTTCCGGTTCTGTGTCTCCCTCTCTCTCTGCCCCTCCCCCATTCGTGCTCTGTCTCTCTCTGTCCCCGTTGAAAAAAAAATTAAAAAAAAAAAAAAAAGCAAGAAATAGTATTTTCCCTTTAAGTTCCATGGGTTTCATTATAAATGAAGTTATTCATCTTCAGCCTTCAGTATCATAATATAATCAGAAGAAAAATGTTGTATTTAGAGTCAATCAATTTCAGAATAAAATTTCCACAAGAAGAATAAAAGCAAAGTATTATTGAGTCTCAGGCAGGCCTTTATTTATAAATACACATTCGCAAATATAGTTTCCATCCAATTTGGCCACAGCTTCTGGGAAGTTGTTTGGTGACAGATGTCTGTGCTTGAAAAGCTAATGAAAAAGTGGAAACAGAACTGCTTTTTATAAAGCTGCTAAAATGATATAGACACACAGGAGAAAGGAACAAATTATTTACTTTCTCTAAAGGTTAAACCACCAGTCTAGAGATGATAACAAGTTTCAGGGGTATTGTTAATATCTCATCTATATGTTTTCATGTATGATTTATCCTCCCTGTTTTCCTTCAATAAGGTGAATTTCTTTCTCAGTGAAGGGTCATTAGGCAACACCTGCACTGGTTATCATAAAATATAAATCTAATGATTAGAGCAAATGTGCCAGCTGAATATACTCAATACAAGCAAACATTATTAGCAGGAAAGAGAAAATGACTTGATTGTCTAAATGCCTTTTATGTTACCTGTAGTATCAAGAGAATGTGCTTAAAATGCAAAACTTGTTTCTTTAACAGAGCTTGGGTTTAGCTTTAGAGGAGAGGAAATGCTTGCCCCTTCATTTCCAGAAGGTGCCCTGACTGGAAAGATTTTTACCCTGGGAGACAAATAATTAAAACCTATTATCTCAAATCAGGAACTTTGGTTTGGGGCAAGATGATGGATGTTGATGTTGAGATTGATTTTAGAATACAGTTTTCTTTTTAAGAGAAGGGACCAAATTATATTCTCCTTGCTTCATGTATGTACTTACTTACACAATCATTGCCATTCAGGTGTATGTGTGTTTATATAAATCAATATAAAATCCCTGTATAACTCTCCTACTACTGTGATGGTTTGTGGAATAACTAACAATTATTCTCCTTCCTAGAGATACGGCGTGGAAAAGAAATAAGTTTGGCTTGAATTATTCGTATGATCATTTCTACTGGGAGAATCATTATACCATGTAGTTTTTGTGGGTGTACACCTTTCAAGATTTATGGCCACTTAGCCTTTGATCATCTGATTATGTTTGGAGAATTCTTTAAGAATGTTGGCAGAGGATAAAAAATGCCCTCCTTGTCTAAAAACTAAAAATGCTAGCTATTCACTATCTCAACCTCCCACGTAGCCAACACTGACTCAATAGCTTGTAAACAAGGTTCTCTTTCTCAGCTAGGGAGAGCAGTGTTTGATCATGAAAGGTGACATTTATGAAAACGGAAGTGTCTGGTGCTCGAAAGAATGCTCTTTAACATACTGGTTCTGCAGTGGGTTGTGTGTGTGTGTGTGTGTGTGTGTGAGCGCGCGCGCGTGATCCCTGGCAATTAATTTACAGCTTGGTTCTTTGGTCTTTCCAATGATTCTTTTAATAAACTCGCTTTCTTCCATTTCAGATAGAGCTAGTTTCTGTTCATTGGTTTGAAAACTTGAGCTGTTCCCATTGTATACTTCATTTCATTGTGACTTCCCTTTCTTTGGGATTTGTAGAGAATAAAATCTTTGTGTGTCTTTTTCCTCTACTTACTCATAAACTGTTTGATCACAGAACTCTTGGTTATTTATGTCTTGTATCATCTATAGTATTCAGCAAAGTGCCATCTTAATATAGATGATTGAATGAACATGTGAGTACACAGAAAAGGCATAGGCCTGAGAGATGCTGAAGTAGATAGTACTCTGCTAAAATCTTTGCATAAGTCACAGCATATCTCTGGGTCAGAGATTCTTCACATATAAAATAAAAGGTCAGATAAGGTTTATGGTTCTAGAAATTCATATTTATATAATGTGTGTTGGTCCATTCTTTTCCGCAGATCTTGAAGTGAAGGGCCCTTTCATGTGCTATTCCTTCATAAGATTTCAGGAGCAGGAAATCTTATAAAGATATATAAGATTTAATCTTATAGAGATGCACAGCCACAATGTAATTCAAGTTTATTTGTGATATTTTTCTGCCCAGAAACTAAGGATTGGCTGAACAGAGGCCAAAATACCCTCAACGTAGGAGAAGAGAATTAGTTTGAGTATGTCTGTTACAGGATAGTACCACTTTCATTCTCATCTCCCTTTGTTATCTCTGTTCCTCCAGCTTCTGAGCAAGCTCAACCATTATAGTAGTTTAGTATCCTCCAGATCTTCCTTTCCTATAATTATTTATCTGTCTCAGCTCCTCAGTTGCCATTTCCCAGCTGCTGCTTCTTTGCGTCTTTGCTTGGGGATGGAACAGTGAGTGGCAGGCATATCCAAACTCTCCCTCTCTGTATCTCAGCAGACATCACTAATGAATCATGTCACTCTTTCTTGCTGAGCCTGCATATGTTTGGCAATCTTCAGGGCACCACTCCAGGAAGCCAATACCAATCAGGGTTGGCACAGTTTGTTGCAGACACTTTATATTAGCTCACTCACCACTCATTTCCATGCTTCTTAGTCTTACTTTCTTGAACAGTAGAGGCTGACAACTCACAGGTGCATTTTCCAAACCTCCTATCAGGTAGAATGCAGGTGTGGGACTTGGGCTCTGCCATGCACGTGAACCCTCATGAAGCATGGATGAGGAAAATAAAAAACACGAGGCAGCTGTTGCATGTGGGTCTCCTGAGGCAGTTGTGCCAGAATGTCTAGTTCCCATTGTGTAGGGGCAATGGCAATGTTTTTCCTTTCTAATGACCTTATGGTATGATTGGGCATATTTCCTGGATATGTTATCCTTACGTATACTTCTGGAAATGTAGTGCCCAGGCTCAAAGGCCATCCCAACAATTCTGTTCGATGACTTCCACTAACCAATTATTTAATGAATAAGCCAGCTAGATTAGTTTCAGGTGTCCACAACTAAGAATGAGGATCTATAGAAAATTGAAACGTACTTTTTATTTCTGGCAATTAGTAGCAGAATACCCAATTAACGAGGGCTTAAACATAGGGCTTTTGTTTTCACATACTGCTCAAGGATGTCAGCCAGGAATTATCTTCAGCACGCAATTTCTGACTTCATTGTTACAAGATGACTTCTGCATCTCTCTTTTTTTCTGCACACAAAGTAGCAGATAAGGGTGCATCAAAGCTTCCTTCTAACATTCTTTTATTTGAGAAAGAAGGTCATAATCAGGGACTTCTGTTGACATCGGCTAGCACTGTTGCATGACCTCTCTAAAACATGAACGCTGGCATTTCATTGTCCTGCTTTTAGAAGAGACAGGCAAAGAAGTAGAAGTCAGAAATTGTCGAATGAGATATTCTACAATGTTTCCCACACCATCATTGTCTTAGTCGCTGTTGTCACCCAGGGCTCCTCTGCTGAGCTCCAGCCAAAGCTTACTCACATTTTTGAGATGAAATATTTAGTTACCATTTGATGTTATTAAACATACCAAAAGACCCATCCTTTCCAAAGTAACTTCCCCTTATCATCAAATGTGAATTTTCTAGTTTTAGGATCCCATATTTGGATTAAGATACTTGTTGTCATGGGATGCCTGGATGGCTCAGTCAGTTAAGCGTCCAACTCTTGATTTTGGCTCAGGTCATGATCTCATGGTTTGTGAGATTGAGCCCCATGTAGGGCTCTGCACAGACAGTGAGGTGCCTGCTTGGGATTCTCTCCCTCTCTCTCTCTCACTCTTTTTCTCAAAATAAATAAATAAATTTTAAAATAAGATACTTGCCATTCAGAGAACATATGCTAGACTGTATATGTATTATTTAGTGATGGTAGCTCAAAAACCCATGACCGCTCATTATCTTGTTACCACAGACAAGATCATTAAATGTGCATGTGTATCCTCATGAAGAATAGAGAAGAACAGTTTCATGTGAGGAAAGGAGGCCTGCAAGGACGACTTGGCATCATGAGCAACTGGATTCTAGGTATGATGAAGTGAACTAACGAGGGAAACAATTACAAGTACATTGTTGCGTGCCGGCTTTAATTAGGAATACATATTAAATGATTACTTCATATATGTTAGAGTTCTAGAAGGACAACTCATAGCATTCCTCTCTTCTCTGTTTGAGGTTGGAACAAACCAAGAAATGGAAAAACAGGAGAAAATTATAATATCAGTTTTTCGCTCATAATGGTCTCCATATTTTATGCTTAAGTTTTTGTCCAAGTGGCTTTGTAATCCTTGACCCCTGAATTCTACCTACTAACTTAACCCAGTCACTGGCTCAGCTGGACAACCCCCAAGCTTCACATATCCACACACGCACTGGGGCAACACCTTTTATCACAGGCAGCCAGAACCGAAGAGGAACTAGAGTGAGCCAAGCTACACATGGCCCCTTCATTACCCCATTTGCCCATTAGATAAGTCATTGCACTCACTTCAGGTCAGTGAACATGGGAGGTGGATGAGAAACCAGGAGTGTTGTTCTGGTGGAAGACCCTTGCCCAGAAATGTGAAAAGGTGGGGGGTATGTATGATTCTTTAAAGTTAAAGCGAGACAGTGAGGGAAGAAAGTGACAAAGCCATTCCAGACAATAATGTCATCGTTATTAGTATTTCATCATCCTAAATTATTTTTAAAAAAATTTTAATGTTTTTTTTTTCCTTATTTTTGAGACAGAGAGAGACAGAGCATAAGCAGGGGAGGGGCAGAGAGAGAGGGAGACACAGAATACGAAGCAGGCTCTGGGCTCTGTGCTGTCAGCACAAAGCCCGACGCTTCACCGATGGTGAAGTCATGACCTGAGCTGAAGTCGGACACTTAACCGGCTGAGCCGCCCAGGCTCTCCTTTCCTAAATTATTGTTAAGAAGATAATGATAATTCATATTTTGCTGATGTCATTGTGCCTTTCCTATAATATTTACAGCAAGAACATTTGTAAAGGGAAAAATCCACTATGCCTCCAGGTACCTTCATGTTTCCACAAAATTTTCATTTTGTGAGCCAAAATAAGAGATTAAAAAATATTAACAAATTGACGCATACATGCCTTTCCAGCCTCAATGCCATCTTGTTCTGAATTTACTTTATAGTCTAGTAAAAGCAGTCTGCCTGAAATGATCATGGAACATTTTATACTATTCTATGCCTCTGCACTTGAGCTTTTGCTAGTTCCTTTCTCTGAAATGTATCTTCAGGCACCTTTTATCTAACATTAAGCATCCTTCAAATCTTAGTTCAAGCATTATTTTATTCCATGAAGAATACTTTCCTGAATCTTCTGAATACAATAAGTGACCATCTTCTGTGATCTCATAATAGCACTTTTCACAGTACCGTATTTGAAATTATATGTCATGTATTTGTTAACTCAATTGAAATACAAGAGGTCTAGGTTAAGGATTGTTGTTTTCATTAATATTTGTATCTTTCTAACTTAGCACAGACTTGTTCTATAGTAGGCAGTTAATATGTGATTTTTGAATTGTTGAGCTAAGGCAGAGACAGACAATGGAGTTATTAGGACAGAAAGGATTTTCAGAGAAGAGCAAATTGTGCATGAAGATACATTTAGCTAAAATATGTGTTAGAAGTTTGAGGAATGGCATGGTTCTTTATACAGTAGATCTTTACTTTTGAAATGTCACATTAGTTTTTTAAAATCTTAAAGTGTGATATTTTGACATTTAAAAAAAAACACCATCAAATGACACTGAACTTTTTAAAAGTAGTTCCAAAAGAATAACAAGAAAAGTGACTTCATGAAACTGTTGTAAAATTATTAGAGTTCCTAATATGTGTTTCTACTTATTCTTTTTTCTATCATCAGCATCATGAGATATTTAGTAATTAAATTATAATGTACATCATTATAATTCAGAATGCATCAATTATGTATATATATACATACATATATATATATTAATTCAAACATCAAAATGAAAAAGAATAGATGATTTTTATATCTGAAGGTATATCCTAAGCAACAAATATAGAGCATTAACCAAAACTGGGATATTTTTCAGCCATTCCTGATTATAGCAACATATTATCAAGTCAATGACCTGTTTTTTGAGGAGCATCTTTGAATATGCTGTGTATTATATGTGGATAAACTGTGGATAAAATCCTGTCTCTCAGCATACATCCATAAAGAAAACCTGATAGAACATTGCTGGTCAGTAAGAGGCTAGGCTTGGCTTTTTACGTCAGATTTCTGAAGATCTTTCCTCCTGTGCAGATCTGATGAGGTTGACATCTTTCTGTTCATTTCTTCAGTCTGAATTCTATAGAAACAGCATTCCATTTCTATATAACCATATTTAGACAAAACCAGTTGCTGGCTACTGTCATTATGGAGGATTCGAAGTCACACATCCTAAACTTTTCTGTTTGTGTTTTAATATTCTTGAGTTCTAGCTTAAGTTCAGGTTCAGTATCTTAATTCTGTAATTCCATGTTTTCTGGGACTTATTTAAAGAATAAATAAAAATGTAGGGCCAAAAACACATGTATAAAATTGCTACAAATATTTTTTGACTTCCATAAAACATTATGATTTATTAGATGAATATTGATTCAAATTTTATTTTCTAAGATTTGCGCTTTACTAGGACCAAACTGGATGCTTTATAGTTAATGTTTATTCATATAAATCAACATGTAATCCCCTTCCTCACTTAGCAATGCCAAAATAAATGATAAAATTGGTTTCTGCCTACTTAATCATTTCTGGAAACAATTATTTATTTGAATTTATGTTTTCTCAGTCATTCATGCACAATTAATCATTTTCAGAACTGCTCAGTCCCAAAGAGGTTTGACAAATGTTGCACTTAGAAACAGCTTTGTTTTCCAAACTGCATTTTCTGCACCTCTCTTTTATTATATTACTAACAATATTTGCATAAAAATAGTATCAAATTAAACAAGTTGCCAATTTCACTTTAGCAGATTTAAAATCCTCTTGAAATTATTACACATCAACAAAATGTAAAACCACTTGCATTAGCATATATTAGCATTAGCATATATGTGTTGAAGAGCAAACATATCCAACATTCATCCTGGGGGTACCTAGGTAAAATTACTGCTTTATTCTATTATTCCAATAAAAGATAAAATATTGCCTAAAAACTACCTCAGCTAACCTTGAAGTTTCTGCAAGTGCAAAACAGAGCATTTGATTTCATGAAGATTAAAATGAACTTCTAGTAGATTTAAGCCACTCCATCTCTCTGAGCATCACTATGTAAAATCACTTTCAGATTAAGTATAAGCACTACAAAGAGTCATCACCTGAAAACATACTAAGAATGTAACCAAGGTAATTTTTACAGCTTCCATTTCTTGGGTTTTTGTTGGTTGGTTGTTTGGTTGGTTGGTTTTTTGTTTGTTTGTTTTGAGAGATCGCACCTGCTTTCATGCAAGTGAAGGGGGGCAGGTAGGGAGAGGCAGAAGGAGAGAGAAAGAAAATCCCAAGCAGGCTCCCGGCTCAGCACAGAGCCCCAGGCGGGGTTCCATCCCACAACCCTGGGATCATGACCTGAGCGGAAATCAAGAGGCAGATGCTCAACTGATCAACTGACTGAGCCAACCAGGTGCCCCATTACAGCTTCCATTTTTACAGTTTCTTCAGTCTTGTAATTTTTATTTTAGTTTTCTATATAACAGTCATTAACACCTTAGAATAAATATGAAAACCACATATTTATTCTTGTTAACATCCTCTCCCTTCATTTCTTTATCCATTTGCTATTTGCAACTATTCAGGCTAATATAGACTTAAACATATTGGGAACCTATTTTTCTCAGTTGTTTACCAGGTACACTTTTACTTTTGAAAGTATAGGGGCGCCTGGGTGGCTCAGTGGGTTGTCTTACTTCAGCTCAGGTCATGATCTCATGGTTTGTGGGTTTGAGCCCCGCATTGGGCTCTGTGCTGGCGGCTCGGAGCCTGAAGCCTGCTTCCGATTCTGTGTCTCCCTCTCTCTCTGCCCCTCATCACTCATGCTTTGTCTCTCTCTCTCTCAAAAATAAATAAACATTAAAAAAAATTTAAGAACTGGCTACAGCCTTAACCACTTTCTAGCTGTGGAAACTTCTCCATCGTTTCAATTTTTTTATGTATAAAAAGTGAAACTATTATTCATTGTAAAGGATTAATGTGACAGTAAAGAAATATAACCTGTAATGTGTCTTACATGTAGCATCCCCTTAGCTGTTATTATTATTCTTAATATTGATTTTCTCACTTTTATATAAACTTAATATAGTAGAGGGACTTGTGAGAATCAGTTCATACTATAGGGAATTTACTTAAAACTTAAAAAAAAAAGCCACTATCTTATTTATAGCTGGTGGGAGTTGGCAGGGGATGTAAGTTGGAATAATTTCTATGGAAGATAATTATATAGTTTTTGAAAATTAAAAGTTGTCATATCTGTTAACATTTTTTCTTCTGAGTATTTATTCTCCATATATACATGAATGTGTTTGAAAATACCTTGTACCAGATAGTCACTGAAATATTATTTGTGATAGCAAAGAAGGAAAAATAAACCTAACTAGCTACCAATAGGGAATTGGTTAACTAAATAGTGATAAATTAGACAATTAAATACTGCCAGACCATTTTTATTATTTTTAATTAAAAAAAATGCTTATTTATTTTTAAGGGGGGCGGGCAGAGAGAGAGAGAGGGAGACACAGAATCCGAATCAGGCTCCAGCCTCTGAGCTGTCAGCCCAATGTGGGATTCGAATCCACCAACTGATCATGCCCTGAGCCAGAGTCGGACCCCACCCAGGCCCCCCTGTCTGGCCATTTTTGAAATGAGGTGACCCATATACATTTCTAAGATATATTTAAGTAAAAAATTTGAGGTTTAAAAAAAGGTATAATGTGGTCCTATTCATATAAACAAAAGATATGTATGTACAGAATATCTATGGAGGATGTAGAATGAACAAACAACCAGTCACATTATCTTTGGGAAAAGGAGCTGTGTTTGGGGATAAACAGTTAAAGCAGGGTGTATTTTCCATTATATTTCTTTTTACAAGGGTTTTTTAAAATTTGCTTAAATTTTTATTTATTTTTGAGAGAGAGAGACAGAGTGTGGGCGGGAGAGAGGCAGAGAGAGATGGAGACACAGAACCCGAAGTAGGCTCCAGGCTCTGCAGTGTCAGCATAGAGCCCAACGCAGGGCTGGAACCCACGAACCTCGAGATCATGACCTGAGCCGAAGTGAACAATTAACCGACTGACCACCCAGACACCCATCCATTGTATGTTGAGATCAATCTTATTTTTTTATTTTTACCACTTAAGTGTGTTTTCTACTACCTAAAATAGATGAAAGGAAAGATGATGCACCAGGCATACTTTTGTCATGATCCTGTCACCAAAGTGATAGTTATGGATAAATGATTGCATGACATTGACGTGAGCTTTTCTGATACACTTGAGGGTGATTTTTATATATAAAAGAGCAACCTAGAGTAACTATTTTTGTTTCAAACTAAATATTAAAATTGTTAAAATTAAAAATATATTTCCTTTGTGCCTTAAATTTATTCTACAAATTTTTAATTCTATTTCTAACTTTATTTGATATTAATAATGATTTCTAAGGATGCTTAAGTAATGTTTGCTTCTGTTTCTGAACTTAATCAAACTTTAAACAATGAAATTCTAAATTTATTATATCAGATTTCTTTTCAAAATACTTAAGCTCTCTGGGTAAAAAAACATATCCTAAGTGTTGGGAATGTAATTACAGCATGATGGCTATAGTTAATAGTACTTCAGTGCATATTTGAAAGTCGCTACACGAATGGGTCTTTAAAATTCTCATCACCAGGGAAAACTGTGTAACTACGTGTGGTGACAGATGACAATTGGACTTACTGTGGCGATCATTTTCTAACACATATAAACATCAAATCATTATATTGTTATAATGTTCTAAAACTAATATGTGAATTATACCTAGATACAAACATAAAACAATCAATAATAGAAGACAAAACACTCTGATAAGTCCAATAGATTAAACATATCACTAATTAAAAATTTAGTAAGGCTTCAATTTAAAGTCACTAGTCTAAATCAATTACTCAATTACTTATTTTGAAAGTGTCTCTTAAAAGACTGTCACTCTAATAACCAAACTGTCTTAAACAATGTCAGCCCAAGAATACTAATGACTAGATGAGGTAAAATCTTGAGTAGGTTGGGTATTTATTTTATATGTGCAGAGATGTTAAGCAATTTGACTCAATTCGTATAACTAGAAAACAGCAAAATCGGATCCAAGTTTATCTTATTCTAACCCTATAACTTTCACACTGTGTTGCCTGTTTTACCAGATACCAGAGACTGGCAAAAAGGAATTTTATTCACACATGTGTTTGAAAGTTCAAAGAGTAGAGCTGACTTCAAGTGCAGTTTGATTTGGGTGCTCAAAAGATATCTTCACCATCCAGTTTCTTCCTCATACTGTCTTGCAGTTTTGTCTCCTTTTTGTTGGCTACATTTTTTGCTGTAGAAACAAGCCTTATATCTACTCCCATCTAATAAAACGCTGGTGTTTCATTTTTCTGAAATTCTCCAGGAAAGATCTCATCACCTCCTATTCATTTTTCAATATCCATGTCTCTGAAATATAATCACTGGCTAGAAATAAGATATACTAATTCACATAGAGATAAATCAAGGTCAGCTTCTGGGCATGAGATGTTCTATTTTACCAAATCATGTGGATTGGGAGTGGCAAATAGGCGTTATGTACAATGGAATGCTAGGTTTGCAGAAATGCAGGTGAGGAGAGGAAATGTGATTTGGAAAGGGGATTCTGAAGTGAATTCTACCTCTATGTGCCCACTATGTTATTTGAAGACTTTTCAGAATTTCGGAATCACCTATTAAAGCTGAAACATCTGCTTTAAGTTTAATAAGTCAACACCTTTAGTGTGATCTGGGGGAAGGAGAAGAGAGTAGCTTATTTTTCAGCAACATACGTTTTCCAGGGTAAATGACACTGAATTGGCAGATAGCTAGTTTGAAGAATCTTGAGAGAATTGGACAAAGGATGCAGTGAAATTTAGAGTCAGTGACATTTCCCTCAGCAGGTATCAGAGCCCTGGTTAAAACTGCTAGGTATTGGTTGAAGGCTAGGAGACTGTCAATAATACGAGCGAGTTCCTATGCCAGTGTCAGGGGAACTGTCCCACGTAGCTTGTTGTTAAGATGGAGAGTAAGGGCAAGGTTCTTAGCACCAGAATTTTACGAGGCAATGACCCGACTTGGCTGGACACCACCGCAGGAGTCACAGCTAGAGTTGTAACATCATACTTCACTACAAGTGAGAATGTTGGGTTCTAATTTAATTTTATCCTGACTAATGTCAGTATTAGTTCTGATAAAAGCCAGTTCCAGGCAAATGGCTTCAGATTTGAAGAAAGGAACTTGGAGAAAAAGGATCTGAACGCTTCCATTCAAGATGCCATATATCCTCAGGATTGCTCCCTGGGTCCCTTCACTTAGAACATAGATTTCCTCCTTCCTTCCCCATCCCCCCACCCCAAACACCATCACGTCTTATGCTTTACGTCATGAGGATCTTTTCCATCTTTACTGAGATAAAATTGATAAGAAGCACTGTGTAAGTTGTTTCAAATCATGACATTCTATATTTGACATATTTATGTATTATGAAATGATTGCCACGATAAGGTTAGTTAACACAACTATCACCTCACATAGCTACTTTTGTGTCTGTGTGGTGAGAACATTTCAGATTTTCTCTCTTAGCACATTTCAAGTATACAATACAGTATTGTTAAGGATAGTCACCATGCTGCACATTAGATCCTCAGAACTTACATATTATAGCTGAACGTTTGTACCCTTTGATCACCATCTCCTCATTTCCTTCACCTTCCAGCCACTGGCAACGACCAATCTAGTCTCAGTTTCCATAAGTCTGGATTTTTACGTTCCACAGATAAGTGAGATCACAGAGTATTTTTCTTTCTCTGGCTGACATTTCACTTAGCATAATGCCCTCAAGTTTCATCCATGCTGTTACAAATGGCAGGATTTCCTTCTTTTTTATGTAGCTGAATAATATTTCATTTTTTATATCTATATTTATCTATACATCACATTGTCTTTATCCATTATTCCATTGACACTTAGGTTGTTCCCATGGCTTGGCTATTGTGAATAATGCAGCGCATGTGGGGGTGCAGACATCTCTTCACGATAGTGATTTCATTTGCTTTCAATATATACCCAGAAGTGAGATGACTGGATCACATGGTGGTTCTATTTTTAACTTTTGAGGAAATTCCATATTGTTCTCCATAGTGGCTGTAGCAATTTAAAGTCCTACCAACAGTGCAAAAAGATTCCCTTTTTTCCACATTCTAGCCAACAGTTGTTTTGGGTGTTTTTTTTTTTTTTTTTTGGACAATAGCCATTTTAACAGCTGTGAGGTAATATGTTATTGTGGTTTTGATTTGCTTTTCCCTATTTCTCTGATAGTGATGTTGAACACCTTTTCATGAACCTTTTGGCCATCTGTATGTCTTCTTTGGAAAAATGTTTATTCAAGTCCTTTGGCTACCTGAGGATTTGAATAATCAATTGAACGTATGTTTGTGTTGATGTGTTCTTATGCAAATAACATTTTTAGGGATTAGTGTAGGCAATCACAAATTAACTGAAGAAAATTGATAATGAATAGTTAATTATCAGAGTATTAGAAATGTTAATATGTAACCTAAGTACAAAAATACCCTTGGTCACATACAAATTAGTTTAAAAAGCAATTTAGATTCTTCATTCATTATTGACTATAATATGGCTAATATTGACTATAATACGACTGTCCTTTTTCTGAAAAATCCTGGTCAAATTACAGAGCCTAGACCATCTATCTATTAGGTACATAAAGTAAAGAAATGATAATAAAAAAAGAAAAGAAAGAAAAAGAAAAAGATCCACAATGATGGGAAGGGGATATGTCAGAGGGTCACAGGAGCCAACTGAAAGGGCTCCTAATGGCCAAAGCTGAAACAATTCAAAAACACAAACAAAAACAAAAACACACAGACCTAAGACAAAGCTGCAGCAATATATAGTGGAAAAAGTGTTAGGTTTGTAATACGGCAGTTCAGTTCTGATGTTAATTCTGCCATGTTGTAGAACATAAATTCTTTACCTCTCAAACACTAACTTTCAAGATGGTTTACATTAGAAGAGGCCTCTTTTCCCATTGCTCGGGTTCTCATAAAAGGAGTATTTTCCCCTAAATATCGCTAGCCTCTTGCCCTGCTGCCCTTATTTCTTTCAGCGGTGGAATCAATTTTCTTAAAGCTGGATAATTGGCATTAATTCAAGATTCTTGACTGAAGGAGTATAAGCTAGAAATGGTTCTAAATGGGAGGTATTTGGTGCCTTATCCTTTCTTCTCTACTCTGGATCATAGTGGGGCAGCTGAAGCATTTGCTGTTTTGGCAAAATGGTCTCTGGAGATTCACTATTTTTCTTTCTTCTTTATTGGTTCTTTGCTAAAAGAACCACCAGCACACTATATACAAGCTAAAGATTCTGCCTTCCAAGTCCTGGGAAAGTAAGTAAGTTCTTCCAATTTTATAAACTCTAGAAGAGGTGGGTGAGCAAGCAGTGTATAATTTGGTTGTTCTACACCTAGCCCCAGGGCATAAGTCATCCCATTTGGGCTTCACATTCTTTCCCATACTTTTCTCATATAGGAGATGCTTTGAGGAGTTAGTGCTCAATTGGTTCACAACTTAAATGAAAAAAAGGGGGGTGTTATTTGCTGAGGCCCTCCAAACAAACGTCAGCATTTCATAGAGTCAAAATCATTTATGTTCTGGTTAACTTGAAAATAATAAATTATCATGTAAATATAACTTGTTTTCATAGTAAAATTGAAGCTTTGAAGCTAACAGCCATATGTATTGTACATTATATAAAAAAATTGAATTGTTACAACTTCTGATACTACTCAAAATAATGAAATTCTCAACTTGTTTAAAGTTTGTAGGAAGCGTGCTTAGCTTTATAGAATGGACTCTTACATATTCCTAATTGCCAATTATTTCCCTCTCTCTGCCCAGTGCACGTTCAATATAAAACTATGCTTTTAATTAACTTCCGCTCAGTAAATAGGTATTCAGATGCACATTTTGTGCTTCAAAACTACAATTAAGGCTGTAGGGTTAGTTTTTGCAACGTTATTCTAATTAAAATACTTTTAGCTGTATTTGGCATGCATTAAAATGTCAAGTAATTGACAGCCCATAAGTGAAAAATTGATCCAATTATCAAGCCAACTAGAACTTTTCTCTTTTTTCAACTGCTAAGATTTATTATGGCTATTAGAATTACAGATGTTTATATGTTTGCTTTTAGTAATTGGAATTCATTTAACTTTGCCATGCCCTCGGTGCTGTTTCTGCTCTTCAGTGGGATAGACAATTCTTCAATCTTTGAAATGTGCCTTTAGAAAACGCTTCCCAAATCTCTCTTCACATGGAGTAGATAATCATGCTTTCATTGGAGTGTAGGGAATAGATTTTTCTTTTCATGTCTCCAGATGGTCCTTTTAGTAATGAATCACAGAGGAACACAGCTTGTCCTAAGATATGGCTTCTCTACATCTTATTTTCCAAATTAATAATATAAATCTTTAACGAATTAATTAATTTAAGACATGCAAACAGAATAAAACAGAAGAAAATATAACAAATGTTAATTTCTAATTGCAGCTAGTTGATTAGCCTCTCCTGCAATGTAATAAAAACATTTAATCGTCTCAATAAAAGTCAACCAAAAAGACCTCTAAAATATCAATTTTGTGTAGACTTGAAAGACATTTTAGAACAATTGTTAATAAATAAAGAAAAAAAGGAGGAGAGCTCATATTCACTCAATTATTTATATTGTTGGATGAGTACTGTGGGGAAAGCAATATTTATTGTTTATCAAGAGTCTTCATTAATAAATATTAACCAATTAGAAAAGGAAGTTAATTCAGAGTTTATGTTGTAGGTATTAAACCTATTTATATCTAGATCTAAAAACTATAATGGCAATAAATATTAAACTAATATATTTGTTATGGATGCCATAGACATATTATTCCATTGATAGCATTTTATATAGTATAGAGGAACATCTACATATATCTGAATCCTAAACAAGTCTTCTCTCACCCTAGATCTCATAACAACATTTGTCTATTAAAGTAAACACAAGTTTCTCAGCCCAGTACTCAATGCCTTTCATCATCAGATCATACAGCTTCCACCTATCTACCCACTTCCCTGGAATCCTGACACAGGCCACCCAACAATATCCAGCATCTCTTGGCCAATCCCACTTCTTTGTTTTCTTCCTCTGCTCTTTGCTCCCCCCGTAGCCTTCACTCTGCCTATTCAACTGTTCCCAGATCAGGCTCAAAACTTATTTTCTTCAACAACATACTTTATGAACCTATCCAGAAATTAAATTGTTTCTTATTTTGAATATCACAGTAGTCTTATAGCGGGTACTTCACTTTAAGAAATTTATAGCCGGGGCGCCTGGGTGGCGCAGTCGGTTAAGCGTCAGACTTCAGCCAGGTCACGATCTCGCGGTCCGAGAGTTCGAGCCCCGCGTCAGGCTCTGGGCTGATGGCTCAGAGCCTGGAGCCTGTTTCCGATTCTGTGTCTCCCTCTCTCTCTGCCCCTCCCCCGTTCATGCTCTGTCTCTCTCTGTCCCAAAAATAAATAAACGTTGAAAAAAAAAATTTTTTAAAGAAATTTATAGCCAATTGTCACTATTAGCAGTAGTTATGGTCTATAGAGTCACTGCAAACAGTGAATCGTTGTTTCTTGGTAAAATAAAAGTAAAATAAAGAGTGAGGTTTCTCCAAGCCTCTGGTCAGAACATTTTCCTTAACTGATCAATGGATAATCTTGTTTTATGTGGGTTTCTGTTTCAAGAAGTATTACTTAATATGCATTGCTGATGCGTTAACATTGAACTCATGGACAACGGCACTATACCTCATGACCGAATAAAAGTTATCTAACACACCTATGTTCTCATATGGCACATCACAGCCTTCGCAAATTTCAGAACACTAGACACCACTTGAACACTAAGCTTGAGAGCCGTTTTAAACAGTGAAATCACCAAGAAAAAGTACACAAACGTGACAACTGTGGCACTAAATAGAGCATGAAAAGGGCACTTTTTACATTATGAAAGCTGAAACAAGATGTCAGAGCAAAGCTTTATTTGACCTCAGCTGTGAATGTGTGCGTTGGGCAGCTCAGTTTTATTTTTCTACAGTGTGCATGTGTATGTCCAAGAATGGAATGGATCTGGAAGCTCATCAGTGTTGATTTTGGGGTTACAAATAAATTTTAATGAGTAGGTAAACTCATAATAATGAAATTCACAAATTATGAGGGTAAACTGCCTATTTCTTAGTTGCTTCTACTATTTTATCTTATTTTCAGAAATATATCCTTCCCCCAATACTGATGAAATCCACTGTAGTACCTTTAATAATACTTGCTGAATGGGAGAATAAATTAAATCTTACTTTGACACAAAATTGTATCACAAGCGTGAATATTACTATTCAAATTAATTTGAATATGTAATCTCTGGCCTTATCTCGAAACATGGATTTAAAGGTCTCTGAGTATAATTTATTTAGAACTTAAAATGTAAATATAAAGGACTAAGCCTAGTTATATCAAGTGATAACTTTAGAGGTAAATATAATGACAGAGAAATATTATATCAGTCTTGATAATATAATTCTGAAATAGCTCTCATGACAGAGACTACAGGCAACTATACCAATAAAGAGGCTACTGAATGATCTAGATTTGAAATGATAGGTGGGGAAGTTGGAATAGGGCAGCTGCAATATAAAAATAGGGGTGATTTAAGAGAAAAAAAATTTTAATACTTATTTATTTTTGAGAAAGAGAGAGACAGAGTGTGAGCAGCGGAGGGGCAGAGGGAGAGGGGACACAGAATCCGAAGCAGGCTCCAGGCTCTGAGCTGTCAGCACAGGGCCGAACACGGAGCTCAAACTCAGGGACACGAGATCATGACCTGAGCTGAAGTCGGGCGGACGCTTAACGGACTGAGCCACTCAGGCGCCTCTTAAGAGAAATATTTTTAAAGAATTTGACGCCTTCTCATATGACAATTGTTTCTAGCGATCAATCAAAAATTAAAAGAATTTCTATTCCAGTCTATGTATAGCATGTGATAGAATTTAAAAGAAGTAGAATAAAATATTGTCCTGCAAATACAGAAAAAGAAAATGAACCAGGACACCAAAAAAGAGTAACAACAAAGCTGACATTTGTTACTAGTGAAAAGTCAGGATAATATTTAATATGTGTGATTCCCATTCTAAAAAATCAGAAAATTTAGGTTTCCCTCAAGGAAAATGAATCACATTCAAAATGGTTTTTTAAGCATCTTGCTGAATTCTTTAAATTTCTACTTATAACTATGTCCTTGGGGAGTATAAATGGAACTAGCAGATGTTAGTAAAAATGACTATGACTTAACAAGCTTCTCAAACAAACAACAACAACAAAAAACACAAAGTTTCTGAGTCCATAATAATTGCTTATTTGTGTGAAAAAGATTCTTAATCACACATGCCTCATCTTCTCATCTATTTCTCAACTAAAATGATCCTTCACAGACTGCTCAACATTCAAGATGCTGCCAAATTGAAAACGGAAGTGCTTTTGCTTTAATTTTCCCATGATTTGTGCTTTTTTTTGTCCCTGACAAAATCCAGTGGATAATTGTAATGAACCTGGATTTTTTTTTAAAGTTCCATCATGCTACATTCAAATTTGGCAAAAAATACTATCTCGTTTTCTGTTTCATTTAATGCACATGTTCAGATTGTTCACCAAGAGGATTCATTGCTTCATTTAGGTGATTAATATGTAACACAATCAAATGACCTCAGTGGAATATTCCCAATCATCAACATTATGCTGAAATTAGCAATAGCTGGTTTATTTTATGACAGGTATAAAAAGGAAGCTGATCTCGTTTTTCAATTGCTTCTCTCTCCATCGGGAGGAGCCATTGCCCTTCAAGAAGAGAAAGCATGGTTACAGAGAAAGTTTTATCTTTGTTTCTATTTTCATCTGGTATCAGGACTTTGTGGCGTGGGATTAAAATTCATTCTAGGAAACAGGTGTTTCAATAATATCTTTATTATGACTACCTCCGTTCATAACAAAAAACTCTACAAAGCAGTCCCTTTTCAATGGAGGATGAATCTGTGCCTGACTCAATGTGTCGTACAATACTAGAGAATTTAGTTCTTTCGGAAATAAAAGAGTTACATGGAATTAAATGTCGTTTTGTTTTCAGAATAACAAATAAAATGTTCATTGTAAAGTCATAGGACAAATTGTGCTCAATTTGTATGTAACTCTTTTTCAATTTTCAGATATTTCTTCACCTCTCTCTATATATTTATGCATTAAATAAGCTCTTCTGAAGATGAACTTTAAAAATGGCCTCTAAATATTAGGTTGGCTGCAACAATTATGCTGAAAAACTTGAAAACTTCGAGGATCAATCCTATATTTACTGAATGTGCAAAATGTAAAAGAACTAAATCTAGTTTGAAGGAGCAAAATATACAATGAGAAATTGAGCATTGTGTCTGATATGCTTGCTTAGGAAACGATCTTTTGATCTTTTTTCTGAGAAACTATTAAGGAAAACATGATGCAAAGGGGTAGGCAATGGTGCATAAAGCATCAGCACCAAACAGAGTCATTACAGGATAAAAAGTTTAAAATAAATTCACGATGCAAACATGAAAATACTCAGACCCAATTTCTCTTGGGAATTTCAAAGCATAATCCTTTGTCAAAGGAGTAGACTTCCAGTTGTTTAACTGGAGCAGCAGGTATAACAAAATAAAATTCACTGTCAGTGATCTGCCTTGAAATTTTCATCACTACAATTTAAAGCACAGAAACGACAAATAAATAAATAAATAAATTAAATAAATAAAGCAAAGAACAAAAAATCCTCAACTCTAAAATTCATCCAACTTCTTTTTTTTTTAATTCATCTCATTTCTAATTTAATAACTCATAATAGATAACATTTATGCGGGGTCTATCATGTGCTACTTTATTAGGCTCTTTATATTCATTATTCCCTTTAATTCCTTGAAGAAACCAATGAGGTAGGCATTACGATTTTTATTTTATAGTCTTCAGGATTCTAGGTTCAGAGAGCACAAACAATTTGAATAGAGGAACATGAACTTTTCAAATCTAGGTCTCTATCACTTCAAAGTCTGGATTCTAGCCACTTGAAAACATTCCTCCAATTAACAAAATCCAATCTTCCATTCTCAGAGCTCATATTAATTAACCTTTCAGGGGAATTTCACACAGTTGATCACTCCCCTTGGATACATTTTCTGCACTTGGCTTCCAGACCACGGCAATCTTCGATTTTTATTCCTACCTTACTGATCTCCAGCAAGTCGAGGCTTTTGTTGGCTGTTCACTACTAGATCCTTAGCACATGGAACAGAATGTATAGAGCACATAAGTAGGAAAAAAGATTTTTCTGAAATAAAAGTACTTTTAATTTGTAGAAAATAATGAAAATACATTTAACCCTTAAATATGTAAATATTAAGTAACAAAATATATTAGTGAACCTTGAAAATATATAATCTTTATGCATTTGTCTTCCTTACAGAAAAGTTTACTTAGAAAGGTGATTTTAAACTTTAAACATTGTTTACTGAATACACATAGAGATGATGCTAACAGAAAGCTATAGAAATAGACTTCTTGATATATATTTTTCTCTAGAAGAAAATATTCCTTTACTCATTAATATCTACTGAAAAACTACTCTTCTAGGTTCTATGGCTACAGCATGGGTTAGCATTGGTAAGGCTGTTTTGGATTGGGAAGTCAGGAAAGAAATCCATCAAGAGATTTCTTCATGGCATTCAATCTATGATGATAAAGGATGATCAGTCCATTATTTGAACAAAGACCTAAATGATGGAAAGGTGAGTGCCATGGGAGTAACTGGGAACAAGTGTTCCAGGGAACATCAAATGTGAAAGCTCTGATAAGATTTACTGTAAATATACTAAAGTTGGAAAGGAGAAAGAGTAATCAACTGCCTGAGCAGAGAATTGAGGTCATAGGACAAACAGGTGCTCCAAAAATTGTAGGCACAGAGGTGGATACCTAAAAAGAAGCCCAGGAGCATGAACGTCTGCTAGACCCGGTACTGGGGTAGTAAAACTTAAATTGTAATTGACAAATTGCTGGAAGCTCAGCATGGAGAACCTGAGAGTTAAAAACTCCAAAGGAATCCAGTCATGGGGTGGGGGGGCGGGTCCCTACATTTTCATGAGTTTTATCTCTAGGTATCTTACTAGAAAAATAAAAACAAAATTTCTCTCATGCTTCCAGAATAGGAAAGTAACTGTTTTGAAATGCATCCATAGTATTGTATTTTTAGCAAGGCCTTAACCAGCACAGGCTCATTAAAAGACAGACTTGGACTATGGAACACTTTTCTTTCCCATACAGCTTATCATCACATCAATAGGGCTCCTGTATAATTACAGAGGATTACAACTGAAAGAACTGCATATCTCAGACCTTATTTAAGAATCTCTAGAGAAATCCAAAGAGACAAAAACAAGAGGAAACTTTACCTTCAGACACTACTGTTACGGACAACAGTATGCACAGCCTAACCCCTTGCCAGATAAACATAAAACCTCATACTAAAGGCCTATTTACTTCAGTTCTTTTTACCCAGTTCATCATGTCCCACTTTCAAAACATTCACAATTAATGCCAAGAGACAAAATAGCTGCATTTAAAAAACACAGTTTGGGGGCGCCTGGGTGGCTCAGTCGGTTGAGCATCTGACTTCAGCTCAGGTCATGATCTCACAGTTTGTGGGTTCGTGCCCCATATCAGTCTCTGTGTTGACAACTCAGAGCCTGGAGCCTGCTTCGGATTCTGTGTCTCCCTTTCTCTCTGCCCCTCCCCTGTTTACACTCTGTCTCTCTCTCTCTCTCAAAAATAAACATTTAAAAAGATTTTAAAAAATAAAAAATAAATAACAAATAAAAAACACAGTCCAAAGAGATAGATCAAGCATCAGAACAAGATCTAGATACAGCAGATATGGCAGAAATTTCTAGCAGAACTAGCCCTCTAATTAATTATCAGAACAGGAATCTAAAACAACTATGATTAAATATGCTAAGGGCTAAAATAGAAAAAGTGGAAGATATGTAAAAGCAGATGGGTAGTATAAGCAGAGAGATGGAATCAAAAGGAAATACTTGAGGGGTGCCTGGATGGCCCAGTTAAGCCTCCGACTCAATTTCAGCTCAAGTCATGATCTCATGGTTTGTGAAATCGAGCTCCCTGTCAGGCTCTGTGCTGACAGTGAAGAGCCTGCTTGGGATTCTCTCTTTCTCCCTGTCTCTCTGCCCCTCTTTCACTCATGCATGTGCATACTCCCTCTCTCAATAATAAATAAATAAACAAAAATAAAAGGAAAGGTTGGAAATAAAAAATACTGTATAAGAAATGAAGAATGTCTTTGACAGGCTCATCAACAAATTGACACAGTTGAAAAACAAATTGGGGCGCCTGGGTGGCTCAGTCCTTTAAGCGTCCGACTTTGGCTCATGTCATGATCTCGCGGTCCGTGAGTTCGAGCCCGGCATCGGGCTCTGTGCTGACAGCTCAGAGCCTGGAGCCTGTTTCAGATTCTGTGTCTCCCTCTCTCTCTGCCCCTCCCCTCTTCATGCTCTGTCTCTCTCTGTCTCAAAAATAAATAAATGTTAAAAAAAATTTTTTTTAAAAAGAAAAACAAATTTAGCTATTAAAGAAATGCCAACAGAAATGTCTAAAATAGAAATGTGAACAGGAAAAAAAAAAGGTGAAAAAGATGGAACAGAGTATCCAAGAGGTGTGGGACACTTATAAAATGTAAACCATATGTAAAATGAGAATTACAGAAGTAAAGGGGAGAAAATAACAAAGGAAATGTTCAAAGTAACAATGGCAACGAATTTTCTGAAACTAAGGACAGACACCAAAACACAGATCTCAGAACCTGAGAAAACACCAAGCAAGATAAATACTAAAATGTCTTCACTTGGGCAGACATATTCACACCAGAGAAAAAAATCACAAAGAGAAAGTTGTGAAAGAAATTGGGGGAGAGGGGAACAGAGAAAAAAGGATGAGAATGAAATCGAACATTTCTTTAAAGGAGAGTGCTGGAAAAGGAACAATAAAATCAGATCATGTATTTTTTCATCTTAATTGATTTAACAAGAAATGGTTTGCTTAAAATAATAATAGCAATAGCGTATTCAGTGAATTCAGCCTATGGATAAGTGAAATGAATTACAGTAATGCTATAATGGCAGAAAGAGAGGAATTTAGGATACTGTGGTATAAAGTATTTGTACTGCTTGTGCACTGGTACAATGGGTTTTGAAAGCTGACTTTGTTTAATATAAACGTATTCGGTGAACTAAAGGACGATCATTAAAAAAGTAAAAAAGAAAAAAATGTGAAGCTGATATGACAAAAAGGAGAGAAAAACAGAAAATATGAGGTGGGAAAATTATAAGGGACCAAGAAAGGCATTACACGATGAAAAAGGGGTCATTTCTCAAGAAGACATTCCAGTCTTTAAATGGGTGCATGGCAAACGGTAGATTGTCAAAATACATGAGGCAAAAACCAATAGAATTCTGAGGGATCAATCCACTATTATGGTTGGAGACTTCAAGAGATCTCTATTAATAATTGACATATGCAGCAGGCAGAAAATAGGTAAGGATATATTTTAATGGAACAGTACCACCAATCACGTGGATCTAATTGACATTTATTAAATACTTGACCTCACAAAAGCAGAATACAATCTTCTCGAGCTCATGCAGAACATTCACCAAGAATAGGCTGTATTCTGGGCCATAAGACTTTACACATTTTACAAGAGTAAAGATAATTTTTAAAAAAATAGAAATAAATAGAAAAAAATTTAAAAAATAGAAATTAAAAAGAAACCAAACAAATTACACTCTCCATGGAATTAAACTAGAAATCAGTAACCAAAAGCTAGCTAGAAAACCCCCAAATGCTCAGAGATTAAACAACACACTTCTAAATAACACATGGGTCAAAGAAATCTTAAGAGAAACTTAAAAATATTTTGAACTAAATGAAAAAAGAATACAACTTCTCAAAATTTCTGAGACGCAGCAAAAAAAAGTGTTTAGAGGGAAATTTATAGCATTTCACATACGTATTAGAAAAGAAGGAAGATTTGAAGTCAGTAATATAAACTTCCATCTAGAAAGAAGAAATCACAAAGGAATATTTTTTGACAGAAAAGAAACTAACTACCCAGAATCTAGATCAGTGAATTTTGGATATTTAGTTCTTAGGTAATATCCTGGGATTAATAATCTTATATGTATATTGTAGAACACATATTTGATTATTTACCAAGACTACTTGCACAGAAGTAGAAGTGTTAGATCCAAGCATGGGTTTACATATAAGGCTAATACTACAAATGGCTACTAAGAATTCAGGAAATAACACTGGTATCGTATAAGGATGCCAAATTTCTTACACTCATGTTAAAACCAAACACTTTTAAGCTTTTTTTTTTTTTTGGTTGCCAATTAGAGAAGCAAATACACTGTATCATAAATTTTTATTTTTCTATTGACTAAGTAAATCTAATTATGGATTCAATCTATGCTGGAAGTACCAATCTAAGCTTCTAGAATAAAATTTAAAGTCTAAATCAGTGCCACTCAATATATAGTTCACAGACCAGATTAGCAACATGAGCATGGTTTGGGAGCTTGGGAGAAATGCAAATTCATGGCCTCCACTCCATAGCTCTGAATTCAGATTCTCTGGAGGAAAGACTAAGAATCAGCGTTTCAATGATTTTCATATTCATTCATCTTTGAGAAACATCCTTTTGCACCTTGTACCACCAGCCATCCTAAGTCTTATACTTAAAAGCTTTCCCTGAACTTTGCATGCCTTTTCTCCTCTGTCTTGTAGAACCTAGGGTCATAGAGTATGTTTCTGACATCCAGATGATTTCTATTTCTTTCTAGGCTCTTGGTCCACCCCATATGCTAGACTATACGTTAACTTTACTTCTTTCCTATGTTAAATGTTCCGTCAGGGCATGTCAGGGCATAAGTATGTTTTTACTAGCTGTATGGAAATCTGTCAATACATCCATTTATATTTTAGTTTTCTGGTCAGTTTTCTTAATTTGTGACTTTGTATGTAATCATTTTAAATGCTCAGTTTTCTGTATAAGTTATACCTAACATACTTAAATAGATTCTTAGACTCTATTCTTTACATGTGTTTTACTTTCCCTAAATGATATACTTTGTCATTACATATTTACCACTATTTAATACTTAAATAGATTTTTCCCTAGGGGCACCTGGGTGGCTCAGTCAGTTGGGCGTCCAACTTCGGCTTAGGTCATGATCTCACGGTTTGTGAGTTCAAACCCCTCATTGGGCACTGTGCTGATAGCCCAGAGCCTGGAGCCTGCTTTGGATTCTTTGTCTCCCTCTCTCCCTGCCCCTCCCCCACTTGTGCTCTGTCTCTCTCTCTCAGATATAAATAAATGTAAAAACAAAAAAAAATTAAATAGATTTTTCTCTCTTGTTCTGTCTCTCAAAAATAAATAAATGTAAAAAATTTTAAATCGATTTTTCTCTTATTTCTCGTGCAAATTATGGTTTTCAGTTTGATGTTTTCTATTAATTGTTCATTTCATTTATCCCCCTTTGCATCTCTGTTATATTAAAACTGTTTTATAGCAGTTTGTTCCTTTATATCAGAATGCTTTTCATCAATTAACATGTTCAGATTCATCATTTTTATTTTGCACTTGATTATTTCTATAGGTCCTTTTTAGTTTTTAATAATCATTTTTAAAATGACAAAAGAAAAATCTTTTACAAATGTCCAAATAAGGAGTTCGCAATTTCTCATTATTGTATTGTAACTTTCTGAATAGTTGTTATAAATGGCAGTTAAAATGAATATTATCAATTCTCAACAGGAGCCTAAAAGATGTCTTTGGCCACTTCAATGCCAATGGATGTGAAAGAGAAAGAGTGGAGAGAGACAGTGCTCTTAACCAATAGCAATTAAAATATCTTACTTTTGCAAGTTTTACAAAAATACTTGGTCATGTGAATACATTGACAGGGACCCTCCCATTTTTCTAGAAGGTGACGGTGCAAGTGAACCCAGGATTTTAAGCTTCAGTTGCAATTGGAATTGCAATTCCGATTTCAGTCAAGAATGTTTAATTTCCCTGATTGTGTTACTATTTTATTGTTTTTCCCTTAGATTCTTTGCAGGTTCAAAAACTCTATGTAAGATATTTCTATGTGCTTACTTTATATGAATATTACAGAAAAGAACTACCAGAGACACGCCTCTCTGCCTCCCTCCCTCTTTCTGTCTTTCTCTCTCTAAGGAATTTTCCTATACAATTAGAAATTAAAATTCCTCAGTGACTATAGGCTTTAATTCTGTAGTTTAGATGAGAGGAGATAAAATTAGCTCTACTAATACCTAAATTCATATGGAAATAAATTTCAAGGGTGCCTGGGTGGCTCAGTCTGTTGAGTGACCCTTGATTTCAGCTCAGATCTTGATCCAGGGTCTTGACATAAGCCCCGCATCAGGCTCCGTGATGAGGGTGAGCCTGCTTAAGAGTCTTCCTGTCTCTCCCTCTACACCTCTCCCCTACTCACGTGCGTGTGTGTTCTCTCTCTCAAAATAAAATAAAATAAAATAAAATAAATAAACTTCATAATGAAAGAATTATGTCATTGATGTTGATGTGGCTGTTTTGGAAACAAATGTCTCTAAAAGCCCTTTATGACCTACCTGGTCCTGTTTCCTCCTCTACCACCATTACATTTATCTGTCTATTTCTTTTTCTCTCTAATATCTAGTTGGGTTATTACTGGAGATTTTCTTAGATGGCAAAGAATTATGGGATGATTGCACTAAATAAATATATGCAGCTTATTATAAAAGTCTCTATACAATAAACTATTAAGAGTGCAACGCTGGCATTATTCTTCAGTCCTTAGCTAAATTTAGTGTCAACTCTTAATGCTATGCTGGCTTTCAATATGCATTCAAAATGTTGAAGATAAATAATTCTGACTGAAACCCTCAAGTGCTCTGCTCTAAGAAAGAATCTGAAGCCGTCCCTATATCCTTATATTTCTTGAAAAAGAGGTATCCTGTTTTCTGTTCACAGGTAATACCCCTGCTTATGTTGTGGATCTGATGTCCCATCATTACTTTGAGACCTTATTTCCTGTTAGCAGTCTCTCTTTTTTTCTCTCTGTGGTTTCATTATCTGTAAAGCCTAAAGGCATATTCAAGTTAACCCCAGTTCAAAACTAGGAGAAGGAGGAGGAAGGAAGGTGGAAGAGAAGAGGAGGAGGGGGATTAGGAGGCAAAGAAGGGAAAAAGGAGAAAGGACCAAACGTCTAGGTTTCATTACCTTTACGTACCACTGATTCTTGATATCTTCTCATAGCCATTACTTGACAATGTTGTTTACACATTAATTGACAAACTCAATAGATGCTTTACCTTTATTTCATTTTGTTTCTGTGTCAGTTGCACTCTTGGACACTGATTCACTTGGAAAAAATCTCTCTTCCATTGGCTTTAGAGATGCTATTTTCCCATGTTTCTCTTTTTTTGATTTTTCCTTTTCATTTTCTTTAGAGTTCTTTCCATTAGTTGCATACCCTCCTATGTCATGTTTTAGAATTCTGCCTTTTTCCCCTTGTTATGCACACTACACAGTTGATCTAATCTTTTTATTATTTAAGTATAATTAATATATAATATCTTATTAGTTTCAGGTATACATCATAGTGATTCATTTTTTGTATGTTACAAAATAATCCCCATGATAAATCTGGCTACCATCTGTCACTCTCAACATCTTAATAAATATCTGGATAGACTTAAAACAACAGAACTCATAATATGAAATACTATCTGCTAATCAAAAGCAACTCTCTGGAAGGACTTTTATTCTTTATTGGGAAGAAAATCTTGACCATAATAAATACTTGACTAAGTATTTCACCAAAGAACACCCAGGATTTTTATTATAAAAACAATACCACCTAACTACATACTGGAAATTATTTCATAAATATTCTACTGTCAATCATTTGACTCACAGAACAAGTATTAGTAAAAACATAATTTGTACAAATATCTTTTTATTTTGAGATAAGTAAAAGAAAACCAAAATGTCAATTTCCTTCATTTCAAACATCTACTTCATATGTAGGAAAGGACAACAATTCTCAGGAAATAAATAATCATAACCTGGCTGATATGTGGTTGAAAACATTCTAGAAAGTGATTTATACAAAAGTCAAACACTATAGGCAGGAAAGAGAGATGAAAAATCTCAGATTGTAATGTTTCTAAGAAATGTAATTCTTAGCATGTCCTTGTATACTTGATTGGGTCAGAGTTCCTGAGTACAAGAAAACTGAAATTGAATAAAACCCTGAAATGAAGACAAATGTTTTCTACTGGTAACACTGAGAATGGACAAATGAAAAAAAAAAAAAAAAAGAAAAAAGAAAAAGAAAAAGGAAGAAGGAAGGGAAAGAAAGAAAGAAAAGAAAGAGAAAATAAATGCCTTTGAGAAAACACCGTGAGATGAGTGGATGAATGGGGAAGAAACTATTAATTACCAAGAAAAATAAAAGGAAGAAGAACACAGTTATAAAAAGAATGTACTGCAAAATTTATAAGAAAACATTGGAAACATTTTTATTTGTATTGCCCACAGAATTAAGAATGGGTTGGGCTCTATAAAATAGGAGAAAATAATTCTTAGGACAGAAGCATTGAAATGGAAATTCTTTAAGATGAGTTGAAAAAGTCAACCAGATGAAAAGATGCTTTCAGAATGAAACAGTAACTTGACATGATTATGAAAGACTGTAAGAATACCAACAAAATGCAAAGACAAAATTAAATCCTCATGGAATTAATACAAAGTGAAATTTACATTAAGGGAAATCAAATCACTGACCACTGGTCAAACTTGAAAAGTTCTCCAAGATTGCAAAGGAAAAAGACAAAAAGATAAACCAGATGAGAGATCATATTAAATAGAGAAAAGGGAGAAGACAAAATATTCTAAGGAGAAATGAAAACAAATAAAAAATATAATCTAGGTAACATGATTTAACATTTTTTGAAATTAAATAGAATCTGTGTATTCAAACTGGTGCTGCATCTCATTCAAGAAAAAAATCAAAGAAAAATATTTGGAACTGTTTTGGAATGTTTCTGAATGACAAGCATAACAAAACAAAACTTTATAAAGAAGCCCTTAAATTAAAAAACTTTTTCTGCATGGGCATAAATTTCAGGTGAGTTTAGGACAGTTGTTTGCAGAAGACAAAGGAGAAGCAACTATGCAAGAAATATTATTCAGGTCAAGAAGTACACCTCCATAATTTAAAAATATCATAAAAAAATTTAATGGATCATACAGCTGAATTAAGGGATCAAAATAACAGTATAGAAATTTTTGAGCAAGGTCTTTGATTTCTTTTGTCAGAGTTTCATAGTTTTTTTCAGATAGATCTTGTTCATATTTTGTTATTTTTACCTAAGTATTTCATGTTGGGGTGCTAACAGAGCTTTTTTAAAAAGTATGAAAAGATGGAATTGTCATATTTAAAGACTTAAAAAAGAAAAAAATATTTAGGAGAATCATACACAGAATTACAATATGTTCTGTTCTTTGTTGTGATTTTCTCCAGCGTTTTGTAATGAGCAAGTGTCATTTGTACAAACATTAAATTCATTATTTAAAAGAAAGTCGTGGGGGTGCCTTGGTGGCTCAGCGGGCTGAGAGTCCGACGTTAGCTCAGGTCATGATCTCACAGTTGGTGAGTTTGAGCCCCACGTTGGGCTCTGTGCTGACAGCTGGAGTCTGGAGCCTGCTTCAGATTCTGTGTCTCCCTCTCTCTCTGCCCCTCCTCCACTCGTGCTCTGTCTCTCTCTCAAAAATAAACATTACAAAAAAAAAGTCATCACATAAAATAATGAACTAGAGTCCTGATTCTATGAAAGAGAGTTTAGATAATTATTTTAACCTGATGATAAAATGCTGCAGTTCTCAAAAATTATTACTGAAAGAAGACATATATAAAACAGTGAACTGGTACCTGGGTGGCTCAGTGGGTTAAGCATCCCACTTTGATTTCAGTTCAGGTCATAATCTCACAGTTTGTGCTTGCAGCAGAGTCTGCTTGGGATTCTCTCTTTCCCCTCTCTCTGCCCCTCCCTTGTTTGCACACACGCTCTCTCTCTCAAAATAAATACTAAATAAACATTTTTTAAAAACCAGTGAAATAAGTATCTGTATCTAAAACACACTTTTAATTTTGAGGAAGCACATAGGTGAATAAGCAAAGATATATAACACTGTAAGCTTTTAATAGAGCAATATTAAAAGTTATTTTCTCTCTTTATTACTAGAGAAATATAGTTTTTTAGCATATTTTTGAACAAGTACAAAAGAAACTTCTGGTAAATATAGAAAGAGTACATATAAAGTTTTTAGAAGAGTGGGTAAGAACATAATAAAATACAGTCAATATATTACAAATACAAAAGAGAACTAATAAAGGAAAGGAGTAAATAGGTAGAGTTGCAGGTTACACATTTTCTTTTCCTGGTGCCCATTCACTATTTAGCTTATATTTATTTTGGGGAGAGCACAAGCGGGAAGGGGCAGAGAGAGGGGGACAGAGGATCCCAAGCAGGCTCTGAGCTGAAAGCAGTGAGCCCAATGTGGAGCTTGAACTCACAAACCATGAGCTCATGACCTGAGCCAAAGTCAGATGCTCAACTGACCTAGCTATCCAGGTGCCCCTTCTTAGCTTATACTAATCACTAAATTAATATTTGTAAAGAGAAGAAAAGAAGAAAGGGAGGGAAGATAGTATGGCAATAAATAGGAGGTGAAAATGACATTACTGAGGACATTTTTTTTAAGTTTATTTACTTTGTGTGTGTGGAAGAGAGAGAGAGAGAGAGAGAGAGAGAGAGAGAATGCATGGCATGGGAAGGGCAGGAAGAGAGGGAGAGAGAATCTCTAGCAGTCTCCACTCTGTTAGTGTGGAGCCCAAGTCTGGGCTCAAACTCGTGAACCATGAGATCATGACCTGAGCCCAAATCAAGAGTAAGACGCTTAACCAGCTGCGTCACGTAGGAGCCCCACTGAGAACATTTTTAAGGAAGAGTAATAACGAAGTTCATCAGAGATGTCCTTTCCTTTAAATTTCTTCTTTAAATTTTTGTTTAGGAACTTATAAATTCATATTTGGAAAAATATCTTAGAATAATATCTTCAAATGGTATCTTGGAATAATACCTGGGAATAATATAATATATTTAAATATGCAATATATTTGAAGTTTTCCTAACTTCCTTTCCCTCCTTCCTCAAGTAGTCTTGCTTAGTACCTTCAAACTTGCATAAAGTTTCCTAAGCTGTTCCCTTATACAAACATATTTATCACCTGTACTGATTTTAAGAAGTAAACTCCAGCCTCCTTAATATGGCAGTCAAGCTGCACTATCACTGTTGGGATAAGATGTAGAATTGATGTTATTTGTAGTGAGAATTGTCTCAAAAATATCTTTGAGATCTTCATACTGACTCAAAAATATCATTGAGAAATACTGGAAAACAACTGATACACTGAGTTACTTCTAAGAATGTTGAAAGTTTTAGGAGAAATTTGACACATTAAAAGGCTCAGAAATGAAAACTGTAGAAATGAAAACTGGAAGAAAGCACGGGAAAACTCATGCTCTTAAACATTTTGTGCTTTTAAAAAAATCCAATAAATGGCACTGTTTCTTGTGTATAGAAAACATATCTCATTCATTTGTATCAATGTGGAAACCAGATTTTTTTCTTATAAATTAAACTGTGACTCAGAACCTAACATATATAAGGTGCACCACAAGAATAAATTACTTAATGTAAGTGTTCATTCCTTTCAAATATATATGCTCCAGTAAAGTTAAATGAATTTAAGAGAATATTAAATAATTGATTTTTCTTTTAGCTATTTTTTCTGATACTATATGTTTTTTAAGTAAAGTAGAAACATGTTAGGAAATGTGGCTTAATTGGCTCTTTTTCTGTATAGTATTTCATGAATGGAAGGAAAAATTCCTGCAGCCCTTAACTGTGAAGAACACTGGTGCATTAGCCATTTATAACTCGTAAAAACAATTTCAAGTAAAATTTAATGAGAAAAAAGGTGCATTCATCATGTCCATTAAGATGATAATTTCTTATGAGTTACACTTGTGAGCAGAATAAGACACAGTGACCTTTTCTGCAAACTATTTGAGACAGCATCAGTTTGTGCATGCTCTCTCTCTGGGTTGTAGAACTGAATGATCATCAGCTTGAACTCCAAATTACATGACTGTAATTAATTATATCACAACTGACCTGCTGGTCTGATCCTCAGTTCTCCATTTGCACTTGCCAACCTGAACCAATAATTTCCAACTAACAGACAAATTGCGTTTTGTACTCTTTGAGTCAGTATGATACCAAAAAATGGGGCTTAGTGACAAAATGACACAGATACATCATACTCATTGGAAAACCAGGAGAGTAGGTAAAAAAGAGAAGCTGTTCAGACTCCAGACTTTTATTTTTCTGGGTGTTCAGACTCCAGACTTTGACCTGCAGGTCTGCCCCTATCCACTTTACAATGTGGGTAAATCTAAATTGGCTCATCTAAAGTAAATATGTAGAAGATACTTCTGGCAATGACTACATTTTAGTGTTAGCAATTGATTACTAATTAGTAATAACTTTATGCATTTTAAACGTATTAACCCTGTATTCTTTATAAATATTTCCTAGTTTATCTCTAGATATGTTTGATGGATTGAAATCAAAAGAAATTGTTATTTTTAGAAGGTAAAATGTATGAATTCATTTCATTCATAGTAACAAATAACACACAATACCTAGATTTATAAACTAAGAGTATTAGAAAGAACAGCCCAGAACACTGCCAAAAGACAGAAGGAAAAAATAGTCTTGAATAAAAGAAGAGAGATAACATGTTTATGAGTGGAGATATCAATAACTGATATGGCTTTCATATCTGATATGACTGATATGACTGATACGACTTTCATAGTGGAGTTTCACTAGGAACACCCTGAAAGGAAGACTTGTTTGAAGGCAGTTTATTGAGGAGTTTATTGGTAACAATACCTGTGAGGGAATGGGAAGCGGGATTAGGTAGAGAGAGAATTTGAACCCTTTAGAAATGTCTTGAATTAAGGCAAGGGGTCTGGACCTTTGTCCCTGTACCTTCACCAGTCTGAAAAAATAAATAAAGGGAACTTTATTTAAAATGGCGTCAGGAAGCTCTGAGGAAGGAGCTGTCACACACAACCACTGTTTGCAGCCTGCATAACCCGGGGAAAGAAAGAAGGTAAGAATTAGCTTGACAAAGGAAGCCATTTTTCCAGATGGAATTTCGTCTTCTGCTTTTTAGAAAAAGGAATCCCAGCAACAACGGATTAACCACCACTTGCAACCAATGACAGATAGCCACAACCATGACCTCTTGTTCTCCAGTGGACTTCAGTTTGAAACAACCGTCCCCAAATTCCTCCTAAAACCTAATAAAAATTGACTTTCCCTTTGTCTCTTCGGACTTACCTATGGTTCACCTTAGCTTGCATGTTTCAAATTGTAATTCATCTTCTATTCCTGAATAAACTCATCTCGTTAGTAAAATAACTGGTTATCTTATTTTTAAGGTTGACACCAGTCATTCTGAATACGTGCCCTGGGGGGAGGGGGGGGTTAACCTTGAGCGACTACTGGGGGAGGAGTCCAGGTGTAAACCGTCAGCAAGCAGTCTTCTTTGGCAGCTTGGGCAATGAGAGACTTAGCTCTGAAAGGGGACCCGGACTACACACCTTGGCAGCACTAAATGGTCAGATATTAATTACTCTCTTACAGTGCTGTTGGCAGTGTAAGTTGGTATAAATTTCCTGTGAAGCAAGTTCGGAAATGGAAATGGAAGTTTTTCCCCCCTTGCTTCTAGAGCTTTTTTCTAAAAAAATAATACATGACAAAGATTTATTTATTAGGCAAATATGTAAGATTTATGTTCTTATTATTTACCTATAAATAAATATAAATACATAATATATGTATATACCATACAGTATATGTATATACTATACTATAACAGTATAATATACTGATATTATATATCAGTATATGTATATATACAGTATACAGTATATATTATATATCATATGTATATATGTATATATTCAGTCTATATGATATATCATATGTATATATACAGTACATGGTATACAGTATACTGTATACAGTATATATTATATATCAGTATATGTATATATACAGTATATGTATATACTATACTATAATATATACTATAACAGTATAATATACTGATATTATATATGCATATATATTTCATATATATATGAAGGAAATGTGCAGAATATTTATATACATTACTCCTGGATTATGGAAGTTTGGTTGATAATTTTTTCCTACCATTTATTTTTCTATGTTTTTTAAGTTACCTATAAAAATGAACATTACTTTATAATTAGAAAAAATAATTAACCATGATATTTAAGCTTTAAACTGTCTCTTGGTTTTTTCATATCAAACACATAAGTAGACCAACCTCCTAAGTCATACAAACACATGGAATATATGACTCTACCCCAAAAGATGCCTCACTAGAGAATGTTGTAAAGTTGTTCCTGATGGGAGATAAATTGTGCAGGTACTTTTCAAATTTTGAACAAGTTATCTGGAATCACCTTGTTGTTGAATTTAACCTTGTTAGGACAGGCAGTGTTTGTGAAGGTAAGAGCATAGGCTTTAGCATTCAACAAATGTGATCCGAACTCTTAGCTTTCACATTTGCCAGCTCTGTATTCTGGAGAAAATAATTTAAGATCTCTACTCCTCAGTCTCATCATCTGTAAATAGGGGATAAAGTGGCTTACTACAGAATGCTGTGCATGTTAAATGAGAGATGATATGTTGAGTAATTCCTCCTATTTCAGTCAATTTTGCGAAATACTTTAAGTGATCAAAAGTGATGGCTACTTTCTTATTACTCTATGGAATTTTTTTTCTTGTAAAATCTTGGACTCTAATTTGAATACAAACTGAAGGAATGAAAAGTATGAAGAGGACGACAAATCACAGAAATCGTATAGTGTTTTGGTCTAATTACTATCATTTTATGGGTGGCCGACAATAGTTTACTTTATTCAAAGTAGAGGAAAAAATAATTTCTATCTAGTAGCTTTGAGGAAACTAGACTATCACTACTGCAAATTATTAAGTTTACAGTATTAAGTTATGGAAAAGTTATTCTGAAAATGTTCATATATGTGTGTATACACACACACTTTTTTTTGACTCACGTTGGAAGTATACTGCCCTTTGCTGTCAAATGGTACAAGAATGCTATATGGATGCATTGATGTGTAACAGGAAATCTTTTTACACACACTAAAACTTGGTTTTTAGTACTCAGTGTCCAATGACCTGAGATGAAAGGAGAAGTACCTATACTGAGGATCTGGAAAGCTGGCCCAAACCTTCATTAACAGCAAGTTACACAGAATTCTGACAGGCACAGGGCCACCTGAAAATGTATTTTGCCGTATCAAGGAATTAAATCAGTGCTTATCCCCTTAATAATAATTTAGCAAAGCTGCCAAACAATTTTATCATGGTTTTATTATTTTTTTTCATTTCAAATGACATATGACTAATCAGAATCATAGTCTTGTAATTCAGGATGAATGAGATGTCTTTTTTACAGACATATTCCTTGGGAAACTATATACTAACGATTTTGTTTTTTCTCAATCCTTGTGCTAGGTGCTTGAGCCTCTTCAGTCTGGAGAGTGATTAAAATTGAAAGATAACCTAATAAGCAATTTCACAGAGTGCCTGAGATGGAGATTAGCAAGGCAGCCTTCTTCAATTAAACCTGAAGGCTAGTGAAATGAAAGGGTACTTGATCCATTCATTTCCACCTACCATCCAACTAGGACGTGAGCAAATAAATTCTCTGTCAACAAATGCAGTGTGCATATCACAGTTGTTTTATTTATAATGTTAAATTGTGAAAAGCAATTATTTCTTCATAACCCTTCTGGAAATGGATGATGGTTCAGCTCAGATTTCTACCTTATTTTCAAAGTGGCTCTTTGTGTAATGTATTTCATAATGGATTTTAATGGATTTTCATGAAAATTTTTCCTCACCGTTATAACATAACTGCTGCTTTATTCATTCCTTCTTCATGGTTTGAGTTTAAGAGATAACCTATGCTAAATTAATCAGATGGCCTAGTATTTCCTACTGTAATACTACAGATTGATTCAGACATTCAAAAAATCTTTTTTATTCTTCTTTAAATGTAACAATTTATTGAAAAGGAAACATTAATCAAACTGAGAATCTGGAGTCATGGACTTGAGTCCAGGCTTATTTCTTGTCTGTGTAATCTTGAGTAAACTACACTGGGTTCTGCATATTTTCACTTACTAAATATGGTGAAATTATTTTTTTGTTCCCCTAACTATAAAATTCAATATTTTTACAAGGTGTATACACTTTGTATTAAATCAATTAAGTATTAAATCAGTTATCCTGGAAACCTAATATATGGTGATCTATTGTCTTAGAAAACACAGCACAGATCATTTCCTGGGTCCAGTGAGAACCCTCTGGGATTGGACCCCATATAAAACTGTATTCAAGAGTTTTCCCCTTTTCTCTGATTCAGGTATAGTTGTTCACAGGTAAAGGTATACCTGTGTCACCTTATTAAATTGTTTTCGTTGTTGTTGTTGAGGGCTTTTTTCTTTTGGTTAATAAAGATTTAATTTTAGGGGTGCCTGGGTGGTTTAGTCGGTTAAACATCTGACTCTTGGTTTCAGCTCAGGTCATGATCTCACAGTTTGTGAGTTCAAGCCCCCATTTGGGCTCTGTGCTAACAGTGCAGAGCCTGCTTGGGATTCTCTCTCCGTCTCTCTCTGCCCGTTCCCTGCTTGCTCTCTATCCCTCTCTCTCTCAAAATAAATAAACATTTTTAAAAAGATTTATTTTTTTGTATAATATATAGAAATTTTAGAACTGGAAAAGATGTAAAGATAAATGAGACGTTTTCACTTATTTCCCCTATTATGGAACATTTGACAGCAGAAATAAAGGAATCAGAGAAACATGACTAATATGTCTATCCCTCAGTGTCTGCTTCTTTTGAAAATTAGGAAAACTTACTCATCTTTAAGTTTCGATCTCCTTGAGGAAAATAAATTGTTTTCACTATATGCTTTTAAAAATTCTCTTTAATCCTACTACAAACATAATGTAATTACCTACAGATTTTTAAATAAAAGCTACAAAAATATTTTTACCTTCTTAACTCAGTTTTATTTAGGTGTGAATCAACTTACAAAAAAAAGCCTCCATCAGCCAAGTTAGGCGCTTTGGAGGAAGGAGTAACAGAGTATGGAGTGGTAGAATATAAATTTGAATGCTGATTTAAATTTTTTTTTTCAACGTTTATTTATTTTTGGGACAGAGAGAGACACAGCATGAACGGGGGAGGGGCAGAGAGAGAGGGAGACACAGAATCGGAAGCAGGCTCCAGGCTCTGAGTCATCAGCCCAGAGCCTGACACGGGGCTCGAACTCCGGGACCACTAGATCGTGACCTTGCTGAAGTCGGACGCTTAACCGACTGCGCCACCCAGGCACCCCTGAATGCTGATTTTAAACCTGTGATTAGTAGCCATGGGTACTGATTTTTTGTTGGTAAAATTGGTATATAATCTTTATAACAAGATCTCTACAAAAATCAAATAATACAAATTATATCCTGTTTAAAATGTTATGTAAGCCATGAAATAGCTTGCAAATGAAAGATATTGTTTCAACAAATTTAAAATAGAATTCAGACCTTGTTTACATAAGCCATATGTGTCCAAATAGTTGGTTGATCCAACATATATCTCCTGGTTTTCATATTTCTAGAAACTGAACCTGAAAGAAATTGATTAACTCATTCTTATGTTTCATGTCATATCATATTGAACTAATCATTTGGTCTGTGATGAAAATCCATTTCCTGAATAATTATGAATATGTTTTACACTAATGTTTTAAGCAAAAACTTTAAATGCAAATATAGACTTTAAGTAAAATGATGTTATATTAGGATAACAAATCAAAGAAAATATGAAATGTAAAATCATAAAGTAAAATGTAAATATAAAAATGCAAAAAGAAAAAGAAGCATAAAAATAAGTATTCCAAATCTAGAAAGACTTAAAGGCATGGATGGGTGTTAAGAGTAAAAGGTCCAGACAGGAACTCTTGGTGGCAGAGTATGTGTTGATATACGCAAAATTATAGAATTAGCCAGGGGAGAATCACTTCCTGGTTTGTAAGCAATGAGAACCAGCACAGGCTTTGTTTCTTTGTTTGTTTTCAAGGAGATCAGAATGAGCTATGGAAAAGACTTCTGAAGAAAAGCTAAGCAAAATTCTGGGAAAGATAGGTAGTATCAAGTTAAAGAACAGTTGAATCCAGAGGAAATAACATCACTCTAACGTTTAAGAGTGACAAAACCTGCAATGGGATTATTAAGCCACTAAAATGAGTTTAAGATTGTTTCACAGAAAATCAGTGTCTTAGCACCTGAAAAATCAGAGTATATAAGCTACTATAAACAGGAATTAGTCAAAGGAAGTTTCCCTCACTTCTTTACCTTTGTGTGATTTGCACTCAATTTTCTTCCAGAGTTAAAATAATCTACTTTGACTAATATGAATTGCCTTGAAGAAGCTGATGCCTTCTTAAAGAGAAAACAAGAAAGAAGGACAGTGTCCCAACTTGATTTTATAAACTGGCAAACAGTTTTGCAGTGATCCCCACCACCTACCTTTTATTATTAAGAGAGAGGGAGAGTGGGAAGAGGCAGAGAGATAGGGAGGAGAGAGAATCTCAAGCAGGCTATGGGAAGAGGGAGGGGTGGGGGCTCGATCCCAAGATCCCACTACCCTGAGATCATGACCTGAGCTGAAATCAAGAGAGGCTTCACCAACTGAATCACCCAGGTGTACCCCCGACCCTCACCACCTTTTTGAAAGCTTTTTTTTCTGTTGTTTGCTTTTTTTCATACTTAACACATCCAATTTCTTCTGCTTCTTTCATTATTTTACTAGTTTTCAAAAATATTTTACCCACTAATTTCCCTAAATTCTGCAGCTTTTCATGTCATAGATTAATCAAATAGAACTAGCAGAAAACAACAGTCATCTTAAACCTGTTTTATTTTGTTTTGTTTTTTTTCTTCATAAATCAGTGCTAATTATTTAGGTCCATTGAGGCTGCAAAATGTTAAGCCCTGCATAATTGAAGGAAGTGTTTGATATTTATCAAGGTTTTAAAGAACCAGTGCATAATTTTAAATCTGATGTAACATTTTATATTTTACTGGCTATACTTTCTTATAAAGCCAAGTTTCAATTCCGACTAATTCCAAAATTGTTATGCAGTTGAATGTTCATGATGACCTGGTAAAATTAATTATGGAAAAATATCTAGTGAATGGTACAGTATTTACATTATAACTATTCTTTAGAGAATTTACATTTTCCGACAAGCTCAGGTAATTATCCGTGATGGAAGAAAGGATTAATATAGGTGTCTATCTTTTCAATTTATGTCTTGAACTAATATATACCAAGAGAACTAGAATATATTTCAACAGAACTAGTTGAAACTGTTTAATTGTTTTGAGTGGGAATAAAATAGTTCAGAAAATATCGTTTTAGATGCAGTTGTATTTCCATCTATATTGTGCTTAGAACAAAATATATCAAATACTATTACATTGAAAGCTTTTGTACTTTCACTATATTGCTGCTAAACGTTTACAGTGTTCTTTTTGTGTAATTTTTATACTGAGTCCTTAACTTTCTGTTTTCCACGAAATCAACAGATGATCTAATTTGGACATGGCAATTAACGCTTCCCTTCTTTCTCTAATTTAGTATGTCAGGATAGTGTTTTGTTTTGTTTTGTTTTGTTTTGTTTTGTTTCAAGTATAATGACCTGTGCTTTTTCTAAATATACTTGCTCTATCTCAAGCTGAAAGCTCTGCTTTGACTTTCCTTGCCTTCTTCATTGAAGCCTGTTGGAAATCAAGCATCATTTGAGGTCATTGGTACTTCCTTTTCTTTGTAGAGGGTTGAATGATTATGCTCACTGTCTAGGACAATAAACACCAAAAAAAAACAGGTGAGCAGCTCTGTGCATGGCAAAATTCTAAGTGCGTCATATGCTTTATTACTTTTGTTTCTATCAGCCTCATAAGTTAGGTCAGCACCAATAGTTATTAAATTAATTAATTAAATTAATTAAATTAAATTAAAGATGAGAAAGATAAGGCTAAGTGACTTGCACAATGGCACAAACAAGTAAGTGGCTGAGCCAGGGTTTGGACTCAAACAGTATTTCCATTCTCTCGGCCGTAACAACTGTACTTCCTGTAATATGCTGTATTGTTTAAGGGAGCCAAGACAGACCAACAAAGATGGAAGGTGAGGCTGTTTATAAGGCTTTAAACTGTATAGCTGTTCGGTTAACTTGGGGACAAGACCCTTAGTACTGGGGCATCAAACTCAACAATGATTCTAGTACTCCCATTTATCATGGAAGAAGCATGTAGCCATTGGGGACTTACCTACTGACCACAGGGCCTCTCAAAGTTATAACTTTCCAAGATAGAATAATGGAGGATAGAAGAGATTAAGGTTTAGTTGAATATAAGAAATGGATATAATTTACAGAGGAATAGGAGAGGCAGGTTTGTACTTTATGAGAACAAACGAAGACATAACTCTCAGCATTTGCATCCTTCTTAACAAAGACAAGTTTTAACGTGACTTATAAAAATTATTGTATTGGCATAATATCCATATGAAGATATCAAACAGAAAGCTGAAAACTCTCAGCCTTAGGGAATATGTTGGGACTGGTACTGTGATTTGGGATGTCTTCACACAGATGAAGGTTCCTTACAAAATCATATAGTACATATGATATTCATTGAGTGAAAAATCTAGCCTTTCTGTTATTACTGCTCTTGAAAAACTATAAGAAAAATGAGAAGGAGGGTATAAGACTTCTCATAAATTTCAGGTATTTTCTATTTAGCAAAGTTGAGGTGATCCACTGAATATCTATGAAAGTTGAGGCACCTGGATGGCTCAGTCAGTTGAGCTCCAACTCTTGATTTTGTCTCAGGTCATGATCCCACGGTTGTGAGATTGAGCCCCATGTCAGCCTCCACGCTGGGAGTGGAGCCAGCTTAAGCTTCTCTCTCTCCCTCTCCCTCTGTCCCTTCCTCAAGTATGCTCTCTCGCTCTCTCTCAAAAACAAACAAACAAACAAACAAACAAAAAATAAATAAATAAGTTAACCACAATGCTAGAAATGTAGCTGGCTATATATAGCTTCTTCATGTTTTACATAAATGAAATCATATTATGCAAATCCACATACTAAAATAAAATATATACAAGGACACTCATCCAAATGTTAACATGGATTAACTCTAGGTTAGAAGAGTAGAAAAATGTGGAAAAAGAGTTTTCAGTTTAGATTTCATACCTCTATACTGCTTGAATTTTTCAAAATGAAGCTTGTATTTCTTAATTTAAAAATTTTAAAACCAAGGTAGATTTTGGGCAAAGTTGTAGTTAATTTTATCTGAAACACTGGTCACTGGATTTATAATGTTGAATGCTAATTCTGCCTCGCCACCTCTGCCCCTAATTTCCACCTTCTTAATCAGAATTTGGCAAGATAGACCCTAAGAATCTGCATTTTAACAAGCTTTCTCCATGCTTTTTATGCACAGTAAATTAGAAAATCATTATTTTAGGGGTGTCTTGGTGGCTCAGTCTGTTGGGCGTCTGACTTCAGCTCCGGTCATGATCTCACTGTCAGTGAGTTGTAGCCCCGCATTGGGCTCTGTGCTGACAGCTCAGAGCCTGGAGCCTGCTTCGGATTCTGTCTCTCTCTCTCTCTCTCTCTCTCTCTCTCTCTGCTTCTCCCCCACTTGTGCTCTCTCGAAAGTGAATAAATGTTAAAAAAAATTTTTTTAAAAGAAAACTATTATTTTAGAGGGTAGTTTTAATAAAGATTTAGGGGCAAAATAAATTCGCAGTAGGGAGTGATAAAAAGATGCAAATATTGAGGAAGAAAGTAAAAAACTCTATGGAGAAATCTTGAAGGAAAGAGGAAGAAGATAGGCAATTGTTATTATGCTGGTGACTGTACATCACATTCAGGAATCCTTCATTAATTAAGGAAACAAAATACTCTTAGAGAATCTATCTTTTAACTCTTGGTACAAAGGATTTTCGTTTGAACTCTAACTGTGTAATTGGTGGAATGAGTCTAATGTACTAAGTCAGGGGAGTTACGGTTTGAGTTACACTGCGAAATAAATACCAGGAAACATTTTCTTTTATCTGTGTTTATTTCATTTCTCCAATAAACACATTTTTACATTAGCCATCCTACAGATAATAGTTTTATACCTTTTCCATAAATGGCAATATGTGTATTTTATCCCTATTAATTTAGCAGAACCTGCTATTTTTGCTACTTTCAATATATAGAAGAATTTGCTACTTTTAATAAATCAGAACTTTGCTGATTCTCGTTGGGCAGCTGGCATTCGTGTTTATAGCCTTAAAGGGAATGTGCAAACATCTGCGTTTGATGAATAAGTCCATGTGCATTGTAGTTCCTTCAACAGAAATTGTTCAGAAGTTCGAAGAGCTAGTGATAAATAATTAATGAGCGCAGAAGCAATATTCTCACTTTATTGCCAGACTTAGAGGAAACACATAGTACAAGCTGTAAACCAGGATTTCCTTTCTCTTTTGTCTTCCCTTTGACTAGTCATTTAGTTGATTGCAGGCTCTGCCATTCAGAAGACCTCAGGCTTATAACATATCTTCATTTTATCTTGTCTTTAATTCATTTTGTCAAATGAATATCATGAATATTGAAAGCCTCTGTCCTTCAAATGCCACTGAGACATGACTTCTAGAGGCAATAACTTAACTTGGATGTGGTGGGTATGAAAACATCTGCTTTTTATTTCTTACTTAAAATTTTTTCCTGATTTTGTAAAGGTTTTCTTATGACATTAAAGAAATGGAAAATTGAAAAAATATATAGCAATTAATGGAATAATTCTGTGTATTTATATACAAATCTTAGAACCAAATTATGAATATGTCTGGCAACACAACAGTCCCGCAGGTTGGCTCTAATTTGGAAGGTTTACAAAGGTATAGTACCTGAAATTTAATATAGGCTTTTATGGATACAGTGACTCAAGCACTGATAAAAGGTTCATTTATTATAAGATAAACTCTGCCAAGGGATTATGTATACTAACAAATTAAATACATAGAATCAGGAAAATGAATTCTATTACCTTTAACATAATATACTATTAACTAAAAATAAAATTTGACATTAATTATATTTCAGTTTATACTGTTATAAAATCTGAACTCAACATGTCCCCTAAAATGACAGCCACTGAGACAATAAAAAAAATGGATCAGGAAAGTAAAGCATATATATCTTTATGCCAGGCACCATATTACAAATATTATCTCAGTTAACCCTCCTAATAACTATATAATAGACATCATGTCTGTTTTATAGATGAAGCCAATATAGAAGATAATATAACTTTTTCTAGTTCTCATGACCCATGAGTACCATAACCAGGATTAATATCTTGGATTGTCTTTCTCTAAAGTCCATGTTCATTCCACTGTACTGCCTTGTAGAATAGCTGATTCCACTGTATGTGATATTAATAGTTTACACTTGATGGCATACGGCTGTTTCTTGACATCAAATATTTTGAGCCATATTACTATTCTCTGGGTGACAGAAATAAGATAAAAATGTGCATACTATGGTCCTTGTATTAAAGTTTGGGACAATATTTCCAACCATTTTCATAGTCAAAGTTACTGGACTCAGTAACTTTAATTCTCCCCTATTTTCTTATGGTTCTCTCTATAAGAACCAATCTCTATCTTTATCTATCTATCTATCTATCTATCATCTACCTATTTATATTTATTTTTTTCAGCTGTTTATCTATCTTTTTAAAAAGTTTATTTATTTATTTTGAGAGAGAGAAAAACAGAGGGTTGAGTGGAGGAGGAGCAGAGAGAGAGAATCCCAAGCAGGCTCTACACTGTTAGCGTGGAGCCTGAGGTGGGGCTTGATCCCATGACCCATGAACCATGAGATCATGACCTTAGCTGAAATCAAGAGCTGGACACTTAACAACCCAGGTGCCCCCATCTAATTTTCTTTCTATCTAATCTTCTATCATCTCTCTCTCCCATCCATCTACTCCTGCGCCATGCCTTTATGTAATTTCCTGTTTTCTTAACCATTACTGAATTTATAATGACAATAAGGACTATATTACATTTATGCCTAGCCCAGTGGCATTAAAATTTGTTCAATAGAAAAGAATGTAATCCTTTAGTTATGACAAGATTACACTGGAAGGCAGACTGATGCCCAAGATTGTTGTAAATCAATGCAGCAACAGGGGAAATAAGGATTAAAAGGAATTTGCTGGTTCAGTTTTCAATTTAATGATATTTTGCAGTTATAAAGGGTGAAATACACATGAAGAAAGAGAGATACCTGGCAGAAGAGAAATCATGTTTTTTTGTGATTTATTTTCCAGATAAGAGTCATCCTTTAAACAATGGTTTCTGCTAATACTGACGAATTCTCCCCAATAGAAAAGATTGACTTACTGATTTGTGCTAGTAATAAATTACATATTTTACTTCTTCAGTCAGCTTCGTTTCCTTATATTTATTTTATTTTTCCTTATGAGTGAAAATGTATGGTGATGTGGAAGGAACAGAAGCCAGGAGTAGAAGTCCAAGTTCTAGTTCTGGCTGTTCTAATTAGTAGATCTAACGTTTGGGTGTCTCATTCAGCCTCAATTATCTAATGTGGGGATTATAATATATGGTTTCTCTATGAAAAAATTAACTTATTGAAAATCAGTGATATTTCATGGACAGAGTAACATATGCTATGGCCTTAATGCCATTTAACAATCACTAAGTGTCATATGATATGTTTAGTTCCCATTTCACATTTGATTAAGTTGATCTGATCAATGGAAGTAATAGGATGGATATTCATATGCAACTATGATCCCAAAGTCAGTGCGTCTTTCACAAGTAATGAGTAAATTGATTTTTATTTTGTTTTACTACTGATTATGCTTATACAATTGAAAAAAATTATAATTTACCAAATCAAAACAAAAACCGATTTTCGATAGAATAACCTGTTGGAAGTTTTCCTTGTAGCAATTTTAATTTGTACATTGAATTTCTCTGTTGGTTCTTATGGGATTGCATAAAAGGTCATTCAGAGCATGCTAGGATCTCACAAGCAGAAGAGACAAATGGTCACCTGATGCTATAATGCTTTCAAAACACCACAGGATTGCCTAATTTATGAACATTTCCAGGTTTAGGACATTGTCTTCTTCCTAAAGATCATTTGATTTATAAAAGCTTTTGTTGTTAAAATCAGTTCTTTATTATTACATTGAAAACCTCCAACATCTTTTGAATGTTTGCTTTAGAGTATCTTAAAGTACGCCTACACTTTTTGCATATGAAATCTTTGCATGTATCAAGATAAATATTTCATAATTCATGTATTATCATGGCTAAGCATCCCATATTTATTCAACGGGCTGTCATTTGATAGGGATTTGGGTTCTATCGTCACTTTTTCTGTTTCTTTTTGTTACTGCACCTGAACATGAGTTCAGGTTTTGTCCAACAGAGACAGAGCAGTTCTATCACTTCCCATTTTTTAAAAACATTGTTTTGTAATAAAGTCTAAGAATGACTACTTAAATTTGAGATGACAGCCCATACAATTGATGTATATTAAGCTTACAAGCCACCGTAAATCCTGGTGCTTTATTTCTTTTTCACACAGCCAAACTGTAAGTTCTTATCTTGTACTTGTCAGATCATTTTTAGACTGGATTTCAGGACTCCATATTTATCCCAATTTCTCCTCATGCTTACCCCATCATTCAAACTTCATAGGATCATTTTATCCTATCCAAATTGTTTGTTGTTTCTTTAAAAACAACATCTTCCAAATGATAAGATTTTTGAACAGGCACTTTTGGACATGTAATCAGACATGGTTTACTATTCAGTAGTCTTTTTTTTTTTTTTTAAAGTTTTTTTTTTTTTTTTTTCCAACGCTTATTTATTTTTGGGACAGAGAGAGACAGAGCATGAATGGGGGAGGGGCAGAGAGAGAGGGAGACAGAATTGGAAACAAGCTCCAGGCTCTGAGCCATCAGCCCAGAGCCTGACGCGGGGCTCGAACTCATGGACCGTGAGATCGTGACCTGGCTGAAGTCGGACGCTTAACCGACTGCGCCACCCAGGCGCCCCAGTAGTCTTTTTTTGAGGCAGTATTTCACCAGTTATGAATTCTCCTAACTTTATTCTGATTCTAAATTTTTCCATTGATGGCCACATAATATTTTGATAGACATTGGTAAAATCTTTGACAAAATCCAGATTATAATCAGGGATGCCAAATTTATAGGCGCGGATGAAATTCATAGTTGACATGTAGTTTTTGGACCTCAGGACTTAAAAAAAAAAAAAAAGAAATTCAGTGACTTTAGGAAAGACATGCATTCTCAACTCTACATTGGCCCCTGTACTCCATATTGATTTACTGTTACTGCTTCACACTTTTATGTTCCTGATGTGACCTCTAAAAGCATTTGAGTTTGAGATCCCTGAATGATTCTTCTCATCTATCAGCATTTTATCCAGATAAGTCTTAGCAATTTATGAGCTCACTCCTAGGATTTACCAGTTATATCTTTTCCAAGTACACACACACACACACACACACACACACTGATATTAGAAAATTAATTCTTGAATTTTTCCCTGGTTAGATATCAGTTAAATGTATCCCTGATTAACTATCATTAGTGTTGAATCTAACTTCTCTACCTTCCTGAAAGACATGACTCTTTTTTCCCCATCTTTAATCTCTGCATAGTTATGAAAATATAACAGCTGGTGATAACAACTTTCCATGCGTTTTTTTTTTTTTTTCAGTGTCCTGGGATTTAATTTCTCTGGGCAAGAGAACTTAAATTTCATTTAGAACAGGTAGGAGCAGATTTAAAATTCTGCACCCATCTTGGGATTCAATTCCATGTGAATAATGTTTCCTCAGACTGAAAATGGCAGTATGTCATTATTCCTGAGAAAGAAAAAGGCACAAAATAGGAGACTGAAAACTGGTACTTTATCATTTAATCATTAGTTCCCATTGACCAAGATGGCCTTAATGTTCTCCTCAGCCTGGCTAAATTTTAGACAGTTTTCTTCCTGACTCTAGGCCCCTGACCTGCTTTTCTTAGAACTTTTACCTTAGAAAACTTGCAACTGTAAATTCTTTCTTTGTCCCTTTGAGATGTAAATCTTCTCCAAGTCTCTTGCCAGTTTTATAACCCAAGAATATCTTTCTCAAGGACCTGGGAGCCATCCCTTTGAAATGTAATCATTAAGAAAGATAGTACCCCTATCTTCCAGTCCTAGTGGGGAGAATAAAACACAGATGGACAAATCACACTGACCAAACTCCCTGCTAACATTGGCCAGTACTTTTCCACTTGCTCACTCCAGCCCTTAAACACTCTCTGACTTATGTTTCAGAAGAATTGAAGGAAATCTCTCCCTTTATTGCAATAGTCTTGAAAAACGTCTTCCTTGTCTGGGACAATTTTCCTTTGGCATCATTAACCTAGCTACACAATACACACACACACACACACACACACACACACAAACATATATATATATATATATATATGCACACATAATGTGTATTTCTTTTTTTAAGAGAGAGAGACAGAGCAAGTCAGCGAGGGGGAGAGAGAGAGAGTGACAGAGAGAGAAATCCCAAGCAGGCTCCATGCTGTCAGCACACAGTCCAATGTGGGGCTGGACCACATGAACTGGGAGATTGTGACCTGAGCCAAAACCAAGAGTCGGATGCTTAACTGACTGAGCCACCCGAGTGCCCCGGCAAAATGTATGTTTAAATAGTAGTAACATACATTGTGTACTCTTTGCAACACTGTGTTTACTTCTCATATTATCTTCACAACAATGCCAAAGGAAAAGTTCCAGCAATACCCCTGATTTGAAGATCAGCAAACTAGACTGAAGGCTTTGCTTACTTGCTTGAAACAAAGTAGCAAAAGGCAAAGTTAGATGCCAACCCAGGGAATTAACTCCAGAAATTCATGTATTTCACCATTAGGTTGATCTGCCTACTTTTAAGCAATATTTAACGCTCTAGAATTCTTCAATTCAACCTTATTTTTAAAAATCTTTTAAAATATGCCTTTAAAATCGGAGCTGAATGGAGCTCTTAGTTTCTTCTTCAACTACTTCCATTCCAATGGTGTGATCTTCTCAGGGTCTCAGCCTATGCCCATCTTTATTCTCAACTTTGTAGTCCATCTTTCTCAAGTTTGAGGTACATTTATTACATTCCCCCTTCCAGCTCTCACTAACTTGAAAATGACATAGTCTCTGTCTCAAAAGGTTAAACAGCATGTGTTCATTTTCTAAATAAAGTAATGAGGCATAGAAAGTAAATTGCAGTAGTAATAGCCACAAGATCAGATTGCTGATAAGGGAAGATTTTAGTACTGATATTGATGACACTGTCTGAGGAACTTATTCTTTGTTGGAAATGACAAACAGAACAGCCTCAAAGCAATCCACTAAGCCAGCTCAAATTCATAGTATGTAAGCTGATCATCACCCTCCCTTGGGCATTCAAGGAACATTAGATTTCTATTTTTGATTTCTTTTTTATCTTGTTTAACTCTTTTGTGTTTTTAGTAACAATGTTTTTTTTCCCAAAAAAATGTCTCCTAATTTTAAGCATTATACCAGTTTATAAATAATTTATTGATATTTTGATTTTTGTGCTATTCATTTAAAATGCTTTAGGTGATGTTTTGTTTTATTAATTTTTTTAGGAAAATACCTGTTATTTTTCTTTATTCTTATTTTTTTACTATTTTTAAAAATTTATTTATTTTGAGAGATGGAGAGTGAGAGGGGGAGGGGCAGAGAGAGAGAAGGAGAGAGAATCCTGTAAGGGTTAAATTGTAGTGTGGGGCTAATGCTTAGCTTGAAAAAATAACAGCTTTGTGTTGACACTGAAGGTTAAGAGATAACAGCCTTGCTTTGCTCTGGTAAACTACGCCTCATACCCTTGTAAATTAGGCTTCACCAATTAAGGAAACAAAAAAGTTCAAAGAAAAGAGCATCAGAGGCAGGGTCAAGGAGATCCACTGGTTGCAACTTAGAGGCAGAAAGTCTAAAGTAAACACCTCATTAGGCAACTGTTTCTAACTCATCTGGAACCTGTTTCTTTGTTCTGTTCCCAGGTGATGATAAAACGATGTGATCGGTTATAAAAACTCTGTACCCCGGCTGTTCCGGGCCGCACTCTTATCGGTCGGCCTTGCCTCTCATTGTAATAAACTTTGTTGTGACTGTCACGGGTGCCCCTAGCATTCTGTTCCAGGAGTCGTGTGGATGCAACAATCCCAAGCAAGCTCTGTGCTGTGAGTGCAAAGCCTAATGTGTGGCCCTATCCCACAAACCATGAGATCATGACCCAAGCTGAGACCAAGAGCTGGACTCCTAACCAACTGAGGCACCCACATGCCTCAATATTTTTCTTTTTTTAAAATATTTTTTAACATTTATTTATTATTGACAGAGAGAGAAAGAAAATGAGCATGGGAGGGGCAGAAGAAGAGGGAGACACAGAATCCAAAGCAGGCTCCAGGCTCTGAGCTGTCAGCACAGAACCCAACGCGGGGCTCGACCTCATGAACCATGAGGTCGTGACCTGAGCCGAAGTGGGATACTTAACCGGCTGAGCCACCCAGGTGGCCCATTATTTTTCTTTGTTATTTAAAAATATCTATCAACTGGGGGCAACTGGAGGGCTCAGTCAGTTAAGAGTAGACAAAACAGAGAGGTGTGTGTCTACATACATGTGCACGTGAGCGCACACACACATACACTTCAGTTGTATATAGTCTACCTGAGAGCCTATCACTACCAGAGAGGGAAGCTGGTCTTGTTAATATATACTGTCCCATGTTCAGTCTTTTGATGCCTTTCAAGAAATCTCAGTGCGAAATAATTGAGAAAGTAGAAAAAAAAAGAAAAATTAAATGACTTTTGTTAGGAAAACTTTAACACACTGTAAGTTAAAATCTAATTTGAAAAGGAAGTGTGAAGTCTCATTTGAAGACAGGAAACTTCCTTCTCTCTGAAAATGCAAGGTACGTTTTCTACCATGAAATTTAATAAGCTGATATGAATCAGTATCTTCACAGTCTGCCTAGAAGTGAAAAGCAAAATTATCTTTCTGGCCAAAATGGTGACACATAATTACTCATTCTCAAAAGAAATCATTAACACTACAGCATTTTCAAATGCACATTTGCCTAGACATGATATCTATCTTGGAAGTATTATTTAATGAAGAATATTCTGTCATCCTTTGGAACACAACGGAATGTGCAAATAACCAGAAAGCAAGCTCTGAGTAGAGGGTCAGTACATGTGCTTATGACGATGCCGTGTACTGATATGAAATGTAGAAGGTCATGAATAATAAGGTACAATAATGCAGCCCAAATATTCAAATTGCCAATTTATTGCATTTCGTGCATATTTTCATTGACTTGTCTCATAATATAGGCAATACTATGCCTTCTGTATACATACAAATATCCACATGCAAAAGTAAGAGAAAAAAAAGAAAAAAGAGAGAAAAGAAAACAATTCTCATTGATCTAAGTGGAAAAATATTGAAGATGAAGATATGTGGATATAAACAAATCCAGGTTATAGAGATGATAGCTTGAATTCTATACTAACAGGAGATAAGGACTTATCTACAGCTAAAAGAGAAAATTCATCATTGTGTGACCTATATTCAATGCTTTACGAATCTGCCTGCTCATTTTAGCCATCTCTGCATCATTCCCAAGTAGAGACAAGACGTTTCAACAAGATGTTTCCGACCATAGACTGTGAGTGTATCCTTACTTCAATTACCATCTGATTCTGAAAACTGGTGATATTTTAATGTTAAGTAAATAGAAATTCGTCATGGTAAATCAGGTATCTTGATTATTCAGTTTGGTATTGGACTGCAATAACCTATCATTATATAACTTCTGTTCTGAGGACATAGGTCACAAATTTTTGATGAATTCAATTTTAAAGCTTAGACCAAATATATTTATTTATTTATAATTCAACATAAGAAATCTAGTTTTTGCCATGGATATTAGAATCCTCACTAATGTATGAGTGCATGAAGTATGAATGGAGGCTTACAAAAAGTCTCTAATAAGACAAAAAGTCTCTAACAAGACCATTAAAAAAAAACACTTAGAAGTTATGAGATTACAGCAGCTAAAAAATAAATAAAATTTAGAAAGACATTGTGTAGAGCAACTGATTTATACCTGCTTTGAGAAGGATTTCATATCTTGCTCCAAGTTTCTATGTTATTAATTTGTATTAGGAATTAATAGTAAATGTTTCATAAACATTCTTGTTTAGTTTTTGTGTGTATATGTGTGCTTACTATTTTTTCTTTTAGCCTTTATGTCATTGCTTAACAGTAACAAAATTTTCCAGTCAGTTGGGAAAAGCCTAATATCCACAGGTTTTTGAGGAATCCCAGGGGTTATCACTGCACTTTATTGGCAGAAATTCCAAAAATGCTCATGCCTGCATGATAAGAGAATATGTTGCCAGGAATGATGGATGGGGTAGGGAGGTCGAAAAAGAGCAAAAACTTGGAAACCATTGACATAGGACCATTTACAGAGCTTATTTTGAAGCAATAATCTGGAATCAATCTGTTGAAATGGGGTCAACATTCATGGCTCAAGTATTATTATAGAAGAGTTTGTAAGGGAGACTTTAAAAACCTGATTCTTAGTCAAATTGGGTTGATAATATAATAATGGTATTGACTAGCAAGATAATTTAAACAGAGACCCCAGATATACCTAAAAGGAAAATACACTTAGGAGAACTTACAGGTATTTTTTCTTCCACTTAATCATTCATGAAGTTTTATTCATTGTTTAAAATGTGCTGACAGTCTAAACATACTAACTGCCCTCATTAATTTAATTTTTCCAACAATCATATAACATCTGGATTGGTATTAAACTCATTTTAAGATGGACAACTGGAGCACAGAAAAATACCTTTCCAAGGAAACATAAAAGTGATGGGCCCAGAATACAAACCCATTAAGTTTCACTCAAGACACATTAACTGATCTGCTAAATTGTAGCAGATTTCAAATTGAATTCCTATGTTTGAAAGAAACATTTTCTTTTTTCATTGATCCATAAATCACTTAGAATATTAAACCATATATTAAAATGGACATAAAGAGTATTTTATAAAATGATTTCTGCCTAAAGATACTTATGCAATTATTGAAAAGTAAAAACATTTTTTTTAGATTAAATGTTTGGATTTTAATAGACAGGTATTGATAAAGAAGATACTTCAGAGAAGATAAAGTCAAGAGCACAGAAGAAGAAAAATTCATAGCATACTTGGGAAATAAGAAGATGTTCTATTTTTCTGGAGAGTATAGAATATGGCAAGTAGTCACAAGAGACAACTCTTAAACGGGTTTGGGTTCAAATCATGAAGATCTTGGAAACAAGTTTATAAAATTGGACTTGGATCTTTTGAGAACAAGAGATATTTATGCTTTTGATTAGGACAGAGACTTAAGCATAGACTGTGTGATTTGTGAATACTATTTGGTAGCATCTTATGGTACAAATTGTCATGTGAAAGAAAGATTCAGTTCATAAAACAGCATAGTTCAAAACAAAATTCTTTATTGTGAAATAAAAAATATATATAAATAATAAGGCAGACTAAAAGTCAGGGTTCTGAAAGTAAATATTTGTTTGTATAGAACTTTCCATTTTTAAATATTCAAGTTATCAAAAAGAAACAAATCTTAGAATCTTTGATTAAATTGTGAATGGGTATTACTGATTAATTCCTCAGACAATTTACTAATTTCTATGAATGTCTTGTATTTCTAGACTCTCTTCATATTCGTGGAAAGCACATTAAGAGTAACCTGCATTGATTTAATCAATAAGGAAGAACTTATTAAATGATTAAGGTATGCATTCACATGTATTTTTTCATCTTCAAGAGATGCTTTAGGTCATTATTAATACCTTATTGATAGTTAATAGCTAAATTTGAACAACTTGGTGAAAACATTCTAAAACAAATACTCCATTATATTGTATACATTTTATTTCTAAAAATAAAACAATTATTTTGTATATAATTTTTGTGCAACATATAGAGACTCACGGTGTCTTTTAATTGTTCTAATTCTTGAAATTATTTATTTCTTAGGAGACAAGAGTTTTGTGAGTTTTATAATTTTCCCCAGTACTTAGTATAGGGCACTGGAGATGGTAATTGCAAACCCTGTGTATAACAATATTCCCAAATTCTGCAAGAGGTAGCCAGGAGAGTTCTCACTATCCCATCGCCACCTTCCAAAATTTGAAGTCTATAAAAATTGGGTTTCCCAAATACACTACCAAAGGCTCTTCTTAGAAGATAGAGTTGAACAAAGGCTGTCTTGAAAAGACGTGTCTTGGGGTCCAGCATATACATTTGCACTACTGAATGCAGGGCTTTGTGTCTGTAATTCAATCTCACTTCTGCACTCCTCCAACCACTATGTGCAATTCATTTTCACACGAGAACAGGTCTCTCTGTTCACTTGTTTCTAAAGTAGTTGTGAACACCTTGAGGGAGTTTCTTCTAATTTCAGTATTCCAGAGGCCAAAAATTGTGCCTGGAACTCAATAAATGTATGCTGTGTGGATGAATGAGATGATTACCTGGTTGAAAAATGAGTACAGATGAAAAAAAAAAAAAAAACAGGGTCGATAAAGCTAGAAGTAATGCATTTTTCAACACACCGTGGTTTCACCAGGATTCGCAGAAATGCCAGAGACAACTTTATTAGTTAGTGAAGAATTTTATTGCTGAAACAATATTTCCTTCATCTTATGCCACTGCTTCATTGAATTTTTCTACAAAATCTCTGTTCCAGCTTCATTGCCTCTGGCTAAAGTCAGGCAGTGAAGAGAGGCCATAAATAGCTCTTCCGCTTGCTGCTTCCGCTCTCACTCAGGATGGGGAACCCCACAATTCGCGAGGCCCTGCGTGCACTCGAAGGACTCAGAGTTCCTTCTCAAGCACTGTTTCAATTTCCCAAGGCTATAAGCATTACAGATATGAAGACAGTGCCAGGGGATTATGTGGAATTTGTTAACATAAGACTTTATTTCCAGTTAAGATTCTGGGAAAATTAGGACACCACCTGCCCAAGTGAGGTATGCGAGTAAAGAAAGACATGAAATCCATACGTGAGACTATTCGTGTGGGGAGGAAGTGAGGCAAGATTAAAATAATACTTGACCTAGGGATTTACAGGGATGCCATAATACTACCTTTGACCTTTTACTTCATCCCGGAGGGTCCCCAAAGCTAAGTATAGCTTATAATAAGGCTTTAGTCTCAAATCCTGGTGCAGAGCCCCAGTGAAGATTGACCAAGTATCGATGCCTTTTGTCTTTGCTAGAGACAGGAGGATCTGCAAACCAGAGAGCTTTCGTTTAACAGTTTTTCCTGAACAGTTCTGGCGTCATCTTAGGTTGTAGGCACTTCCAGGACTGTACAAAGAGATTTTGTGCCGAATAGGAAGGAATCACAAAGGAGAAGTTTAATGGCTGGAGTGTCCCCCCCCCACCTCTGATTGAATTCCTGTATCTTTTTGACTACTTTAGCTACAAGGAAAATTTGAGAGGAGTGTTACAACAGATATTTGCTCAGACTTACCTGGGTACAGTGAAAATTCTACCCAATGTCCGTTCCTGAGTATGAAGTTGGATAGCCAAGAACCCTAAGATAATATTATGTGGACTGTAAAACAATTATAGCCTCAAAGTTAGGTTAAAAAAGGACAGTCTTGGAGATAAAGACTCTTTAAAATAAGAAATTTAGAGAAGCCTAACAATATATGACTAGTCTGTAGAACAAGTTAGAAGGGGAATGCACATTATGGCCAAGTGGAAGTTGAATAATAAAGGGAAAATAAAAGCTCTAAACTGTCTTATGAGACAATGAGTTGCAACCTACGGACATTTTGTTAGTTACAATAGTTGAAGAATTATAAAGATGTATGATACACTGCTGCTTTAAAAATAATTGAGGGTTAAATTAGATAATTAGATATTTATGAAATTGTTTTCTAACTGTAAAATTTGTAATGGTTCCCAGTTAGTTCCACTGTTCTTGTTCATCCTTATACCGATGTCATACCCTCTTGATTATTATAGCTTTATAGAAAGCCTGGGAATGAGCAAATTGATTCCTTGACTTTTTTTCTTCTTTTTCAAAATTATTTCTGAGAGGCCTAGAAAAATATTTGTAAAACAGATATTGGATAAGGGACTTGCATCTTGAATGAATATATATATATATATATATATACACACACACACACACACATATATATATATATATACATATATATATACACACTTATATATACACACACATGTATACACACACACACACACACACACACACACATATATATCCCCTTAAAATCCAATAGTAAAAATTTGACAAATAAGCAAAAAATTGAACAGCTTCTTCACAAAAAAAGAGTAATAAATAATATAAAGATGCTCAACATTCTTACTTATTATGGAAATGCAAATTAAAATGGTAATGAATTAGTAAGTTACCACTGCAAACCCACTAAAATGGCTTAAAACAACAACAGCAAACAACACCAAATGTTAGGAAAGATACTAGGATGCTAAACATTGCTATTGGGAATGCAAAATTGTACGCTATTATGGAAAGGAGTTTGAGAATTACTTATAAAGTTGGTGGAGACCCAGAACCAGAAATTCTACTTGTAGACATTTGTTTATCTAATAAAAATGAAATAAATGTCCACAAAGAGACTTGTGCTCAGTGAGTGGTTCAAGCAGTTTTATTCATAATGGCCCCAAACTGGAAATGTCTCAGATGTCTATCAACTGGAAAACGGATCACACACTGTGGAGAATTCAGACAATAGAATAATGGTCAGCAATAAGAAGGAATGGACTGCTAATAGTCCTATAACATGGATGAATTGCAGAGGCATTATGTTAACAGTGACAGAGTCAGACAAAAAGGATTAGACACTCTATGGTTCCTTTCATATGACATGTGAAAAGACAATATTGTAAATCAGAAAATGAATCATTTTTGGGGCACCTGCTGGCTCAGTCAGGGGAGCATGTGACTCTTGATCTCGGGGTTGTGGGTTCAAGTACCACATTGGGTATAGAGATTACCACTTTGGGTGTAAAGATTACTCAAAAAAATTAAGTGAATAATTTTGCCAGGGCCTGGGTATGGGCTGATAGGAAACATGAGGGAACTTTCTTCAGGTGATAAAGATAAATGTTCATGTTTTGATTGTGTTTGTACTTATAATACTACACACATTTATCAAATCTCATCAAATTGTACCCTTAAAAAGAATCACTATTTTGCGTGTAAATTATACCTCAATAAATACATTAAAATATATATTAGTTACACTTTGAAATTTTTTCTACATTGTTTCTTCCCTTAGTAAAGCAGTGCAACTGTATCTCTCCCTTATCCTTTCCATGCCTATTTTTTCTTTCAGCGTTCCTTCCTTCCCACCTCACAGATTTGCCTCCCCATAATACTCAACAAAAATATGTGAACTGTGAACCTGATTTCTATTTTTTCTGAACCTGAATCTTTTATTTATTTCTTTAAAGTTTATTTATTTATTTTTGAGGGAGAGAGAGTATGTGAGCAGGAGAGGAGCAGAGAGAGAATCCCAAGCAGGCTCCACACTCAGCACAGAGCCTGATGTGGGGCTCAGTCCCACAACTATGTGTTCATGACCTGAGCTGATATCCAGAGTTGGACACAACCAACTGAGCCACTCAGACACCCCTGAACCTGAATCTTTTAAAAACAAGCCCTGAAAATCAGTGTCTCCCTGTGACAATTAACTCCCTACTAGGTAATTTTCTGGTTCTCAACTATCAGGTAGATATGACGGAACATAGCTTGAATTTCCCTAGACAGTCATGGGTTTCTGTAGGTTCTCCAAAGAAGAGACTGACCACAATAACTAACCATTTCCCTTGAGTTTAATCTGCTTATGGAAGGAGAAAATGGGATAGAAGAGTAGCGAGTAATTTTGTTTAAAGATAGCAGGTAATCTTGGCTGATTTAGAAACTGGAAATCTTACCCTGATAGGTCCTCTTGCAGAAAGAATACACATACACAGTACCATTTTTTTTCCATTTGCATGGAAATGAGGTTCATGGACATTGTCAAGATTACAGAAAAAGGGAAAGAACTCTATCTATGGGAGCAACAAAGACCCTTTAATGTCCCTGAATACATCTTTCTTTAGTACCTGGCATATCATAGAATCAAATGCATTGATAAGTAATGATGCTCACCATAAGGATAATGACAACTTCATTTCTCAACAGAGGTCACGTTTCAAAACGTTGTTTAATTTTTGGTTTCTATTTCCAAAGTAGCAATACAAAGCAGAAATGAGAACATGATGCAATTTGAAAAACATGACATTAGGAAACGAATGAAAACTCAAATGGCACTTTCGAAGTTGTTGCCTTGCCTTATTTGATTTTCTTACAGATGTCATTTGTTCTCAGCAAAATGTACTGCCACCTGGCAAATAATCGATGTGCAACTGTATGAGTTTGTGCTGCCAGAGACATTTTTCTGAATCCTTACTGATTTTGTAGAGCAACAAAGTGGCCAACAAAGGGTCTATATCTTTCCCGTAGCTAGCACTTTATTTGCCTCAGAAATGTTTTTTTATCAATATTGCTATGAATAAATATCAATAATTGAAAGGGAAATATATTTACTCTTAGAAATAGCAGACTATGTACTTCCATCTATGGAACATACCCTCAACTTACAATTATGCATGAAAATGGTGAACAGATAGTTGATGAACCCAAATATTGACAAATAAGATACAAATAACTTGACAAATAGCCAATTCTTTCCCCATCATTTTTAAGAAGATTCTTTCTTCTTTCTTTCTTTCTTTCTTTCTTTCTTTCGAGCATGCATGTGTGTGCAAGAGGGGGAGGGGCAGAAAGAAAGGGAGAGAGAATCCCAAGCAGGCTCCACACTGTCAGCACAAAGCCCTACAGTGGGGCTGGATCTCACGAACTGTGAGATCATGACCTGAGCTGAAGTCAAGAGTTGGTAGCTTAAGCGATTGAACCACCCAGGCACCAACCCCTGTCAATTAAAAAAAACCTTTTTTTTTTTTCTTAGTGTTTATTTATTTTTGAGACAGAGACAGCACGAGCGGGGAAGGGGTATAGAGAGAGGGAGACACAATCTGAAGCAGGCTCCAGGCTCTGAGCTGTCAGAACAGAGCCCTATATGGGGTGAGAACTCACGGAGATCATGATCTGAGCAAAGTCAGACGCTTAGCCGATTGAGCCACCCAGGTGTCCCATCAATTTTTTTAATCAATACTGCTAAAAATAGCAACCAATTAGAGCAACTAGTCAATAAAAGTAATTAAGTACTGGATATATTGTTATCCCTAATGCATTTTCCTGTGGAATTGCTACTTAAGATGTAAGTAAAAAGTAATCAAAGAGATGGGTCATTGAAATTTCTACTATAAAGAAACACCACCAATAGAACAATAGTTACCTCAGCTAGATCTTTGTTTAAGATTTCCTTTTAGCCTTGTTGAGTAGTTTTTACCAGATTACTGATCCTGTGATGGAAAATTGGAGGCCTAAGAGGGCTTACTGACTTGACTCTATTCCTCAGGGTGACTATTCAGTCATTTTCGACAGTTAGTTCTTCAAACCCTCATTCCAAATTTCTGTACTGTGTCTTCAAAGATTCTGTACCTCTTGGTTTATAGACCAAAGAAATCATCACTGATATCACTTTTGTAAATTCCTTAATTGCTCTGTTAAACCTTTAATTTCCTCTTCTTTAAATTGGGGAGAAATTTTAGAATATCACATGTTTCTTGTGCAGGTTACTGAAGCAATACGTGTAAAGTGTTTAGAGTAGTGACTGGGAACTTCTAAGGGGACAGTATGTTGGTTGTGTTAGTGATATTTTTGCACCCCTACTCATACATTTGTTGGATCTCTCAAAATTTCTCTTAAACGTTCATCCACGTTCTCTTTCTATTTTGCTGCCTTGGTAAAAGAAGACTGTCTTCTTCCCTAATGTCATGTTCAGCTTAATTAAAAAAAAATGTTTTTAAGGGTCTGATGATTTGATGGCCCAGAACAAACCATCCACTGGTGGTTATTTTCCAAGTCTATTTTAAACTTCTTAACCTAGCATCCACTATTTTTATTTCTCTATCTGCCTCAAATTTATACTTAGCAACCATCCCAGAATAGACTTTTTTTCTTTCCCACTTTAGTGCCATTGTTTTTTTGTTTCTCTGCAATACTCTTCTCCCACCAACCACAATCTTCCCTTCACCATTCAAGTAGCCATTCATAGAGTATTATGTGCCAGACACTTTGTGTGGCAGAGATAATTACTCATCACTTAATAATAATATATCCCCCCACAGTTCTCTGCCTCCTGGTATTGATGTGAATCCACGTGACTTGTCCTAACCAGTAGGTTTTTAGCAAAGCATAGAGGAGGCTGTTGAAATTTCCCTGCACACTTTATCACACTGTGGGAAGCTCAGAGACCTTGTATTCCAAGTGCAGCTATAAGGTGTTGGAATTTCCATTAGCCTGGGACCTTGAATAATGGTGGGGAGCATAGCTCCCCCCGCCAATTCACACTGAACACGTATGATGGGAAAGAAATAGACCTTGTAATATAAAAAATACTGACACACTGAGGTTGATGTGTTACCACAGCAGACTCTAGACTGTCCTGGCTATTTTAGACACTGGAGATAAAGCAATGAAAGACAAAATTGCTACCCTCAAGGACCCAACGGGTAGAACTGTGCTGTCCAACAGGAAGCCACCAAACACATTTTAAATTTAAATTAGTTAGTATTAAATAAAATGTGAAGTTCAGTTCCTCTATTACACTGGCCATATTTCAAGTGTTTAGTAGCTCCACGTGGCTAGTGGCTCTCGCATTGGACGTCATATGAATATTTGCATCTTTAGAGAGCACTGGTCCAGAAGAATGGATAGAGGAGGACATAAGCTATTCCAGTACAATTTTATAAGTGATAACAGAGCTCTAGATAGAGAATATTATGAGAAAAAGAAAACAGAGTCTCAAAATGTTTTTAGGGTAATTGAGGCAAATGGAAGTAAATGACACATGACTATAATTTTTTAAATGTATCTTAGTCTTTAATGTTAAGTTTGTTTACTTCTTGTGTGTGTGTGTGTGTGTGTGTGAGAGAGAGAGAGAGAGAGAGAGATGGAGAGAGGCAGGGAGAGAGAGAGAATCCCAAGCAGGCTCCATGCTGTCATCCAGAGCCTGATGTGGGGCTTGAACTTGCAAAACTTAAGGTCACGACCTGAGCTGAAACCAAGAGTTGGAAGCTTAACTGACTGAGCCACCCAGGCGCCCCTCACTCTTTGATTTTTTTTTTTTATGTGTAAAATCGTATTCCAGTTTTAGGACTTTGTTTACCACATACATGAGAACATGTATGTGATGATGTAGGCAGAATTGTTGAACGAAGCATTTGTGTTTTAATGCCGGATGTCTGAATGCATTAGAGACAACTGCATGCTCATCTTTTTGGGCCTAGAAATATAAATACATTACGATACACCCATGGAATAGGACGGTGAGAGGTTTTCAGTATAAAATGAATTGAGGTGTCCGCCTGGTTGGGTCCCACACGGTGAGGAACAACAAAAACCACCATCATCACAGGGTATGTAGAGAGAACTGTGGACACCAGGAATGAAGCCAATTCTGAGCCAGCTGTGAAGCGCTGCCTGTTCTGCAGTTTGAATTTCTCGAGACAAGAAACTCAAGGGGGACTGATCAGCTCTTCTCTTTCTAACACTGTGGCCTATTTTCAGGGATGAAGTACTACATGTGATCATAGCAGTTCTAGGTAGGAGAAAGAATGTCTGGACAACGCTCAGAGGGACAACATGACTGAAGCTATTTGCAGAGTGCCAAGGAAATGCTAGCAGGTGAACCAGGAGCTCTGTCACAGTGTCTGGACATAGGAAATATTAATTAAATAAATATTTGGAACTAAAGGAACTAAAATATATGAGGCAAACGGGAAAAGAGGTCTCACTGATTGATCAGAGAGATTTTTAGGATATTTTACTTTTCAGGAAAATTTGCCCAGAAGGGGCAAACAGAGTCAATAGAGTAAGCAATTTAAGATCATTTATTTGACAAATGAAGTAGGAAATAAGAAAAAAAAAAACAAAAGACCGCATGAGTTAGAAAGAAGAGGAAGCTCCAGCCGAAGTTTATAGTAGGCATGGTAATACATTTCGTCTTCGCCTTAATTTTACCTATTTGTGAATTATACTGGCTTACAAAGATAGTGACGCCTTATGAGATTTAAACAACCTTCATTTTCTATGCTAGAGGAAGGAATCTTAAAAAGAAGCAAGCACTTAATTCAACCCACATATGTTTAAGTTGTCAATTTAACTATTTGTTTTAGTGCATTGAGTTTCATTTACTCAAGCTGAGGGAATGATTTTTCTAATATTCAGCCTCAGCCAACTATTCTAATATTCACTGTGCACTAAATCACTCTGAAACAAGAATGTTCAGTGAACAAAAATTGCAACCCTCTTGTGGGTAAGGGCTCGGGCTTCCATGATTTGCTATCAGTGGTTTTTCTTAGATTTTTTGTCCCCTTAGACATCTCTGATTTCAGGGTTTAGGCAATACAATAAATTATTTCATATACTGTCTCCTGGACTTCCACCAAGCAAAATGCCCTCATTCTGCTATTTTGTACAGTCTATGTAGCATCTCATGATTTTATTGGATACATCAATTGTGCAGACCATTTGATTGTATATGGGCAAACGGGACCATGCAATTTCTCCAGTTTATCTTCTGTGTAATGTACCCTTTAAGCAATCTCATAAATAAACCCAGCCATTTCTTCAGCTTGTCCTCCCTCTGCAGGAGCATGCTGAGAGCAAAATGTCCAAAATTCTTTTCTCACAATAATTTTACCCACCCTGAGGACTAGATGGGCAATTACTTCCCCTTTGAATTAGTTTTGCCCTGTGTTCTGTGCTGGTTAACGTTTACAAATGTCTTCATTTTCTTAGTCTTAAGTCCCAGAATTAAATCCAAGCTCCTGAAAATGTTCTGCCAGCCAGCATATCTGGTCTTGCTTGAATCTCTCTGGTTTTAATTTCATGGATGCCTTTATATGGTACTTACTGTATTCATCCAGGGCAATCTTAGCTACTTAATACATGTAGGAAACACATCATCCTAATCAACTGGGTTTTCCGACAAGCTGAAGATATGCATTTATGGGCAGCAAACTCTTAAAATTAATTTTGAGTGGATATCATTTAGAACATATTATGCTTTTCTTATGCCTGGTTATAAGATACTGAAATTAGAAACACACAGGACAGAAGAACATCATTAGTAATACCAGTAACTGGATGGCTCTAATACATTTTTTCTTTTTTCAGAATTGGCAAAATCTGGGCAAAATCACTTTGACAGTAACTAAAGATTCCTGGGCTTACTGTCAACCTGTTGAATCACTTTCCCAGAAACCACTTGAATGTATGTGTGTGTGTGTGTGTGTGTGTGTGTGTGTGTGTGTTGGGGATGGAGGGTGGGCTTTGAGAGGGGTTACTGGGAGGTTTGCCAGATGCAAAATGGCCACGACCGATCTGATTTTGTAGTTCTTGAATCTGCTTGAAACACTTGAAAACAGTGTTGCTGTTTTCTCTCCTGCTTTGAGGCTGGCAGCTATCATTGCTCACTGATGCCAGTGTAGAGGCTGGTAACAGCCATTCCCCTGCTGTCTAATGTAGCCATATTCTAAAAAATGATAAAAACTGCAGAAATAATAAATTTCTTTGCAAAATCAGAATAAATATTCTGTAAGTACAAGCCCAAGGGTCTGTTCTGTGCATATGTAACCAATTTATGCAATGAGCTGGTAGACACAGCTTTATTTTGTCTTCCCATTGCCTTAATCACACTGTCCTAAAGTCCCCTTTCTGCTCTTGGGTGGCCTGTCAGGGATATACTATAATTTAAGTCACTTTCAGACAGTAAAATATCTGATCCAACCTAAATCAATAGTTTTGCACTCAATTTAAAGCTTTCCCTTTCCAGCAATTGAGGCCTAACCATATGCTATAGGCCTAGCAGAGAGGAAGGAGTGGGGATAGAGGGATAGAATTTAGTCTGTTAGTTCTGTTTATTCCAAATGTCTCTTCTCTCATCCCTATCCCAATAATTTCTTATTGTGGTTCTCCCTCAGTTTTGCAGGTGGCCATATTTGACATATTTCCCACAACATATAAGCAGCTTTTTAAACCCCAACACCTTTTGTTTTTGTGGGGGATTTATTTTCTAGGAGACCTCACATCACCCTCATGCCCTAGCTTGAAGGTTCCCTTGCCCTGGGAAGCAACATTCTTGGACACTGTCTAGAGTTTCCTTTTAGGCCACTGGAAAACTTACAAATTCTTTGTCCCATGAAACGGGAAGTTCAGGTGTGCTAACATTTTTGCCTTTCCACTCTCTTTCCATGTCTTGCATTACAGGTTCATTCAGCCAGGTTTTGAGTTGAGAACTTTTCTAGAGAAGGTCAGATACCTGTTCTTTCTTCCCTTCTAAACACATATTTAGGAGTATTTTCTCAAGAACACGTTCATTCTTTCCCTACAAGTTTCTGCAGCTCAGTTGTGTCTCCTCTATGGTGGAACAACTCCAAATCCTATAAGTAGTCTTAGAAGGAGCCTTCACTTTTTTGAGATGTAGAGGAAAAAGCCTCCTTCCTCTCTGTACCCCTAGAATTGGGAAACAGAAGAGAGGAAATCCCATAGCAGTTTCTATCTCTAATAAATTTCTAGCTTTTTTTTACATCCCCTGGAGACTTTGCATAGGTACTGATAATGACCATTTGGCCACCTGTCTCCTAAGTAAGCTGTCTGGAGTGTGTGAACAGCTCCTTAGAGTTCAGAGCTGAACGTTTTACCCTTTGTCCTGAACTTTGCAGCTTCTCCATCTAGGCAATGGGAATAGTCCCATATAATATCCAGTTGCAAGTTTGTTGTGTGAACTGAGGAGCAAATGTTTTGTAATACCTATTTTAGCTGCCCAGAAGCTTTTTTCACTATGTTTTATTCTTTATCTTAGCGTATTTTAGATTTACAACCAGCAGTGGTGGTATGTATCTAGTTTTTGATGAGTGTGGTGGTGTAGGCTGCCCTGTATAATTTAAAAAATGTTTTAGATTTTAAAAGCTAATGATAAGTGACTCACTGAATTCTCACAGCTTCTTATATTTTAATCAAATAAATATATAAGTCCTTAGCACTGTTTAAAGAAGGAATTCCATATGCATTTATTTATTATCATGAGTTTTTTCCTATGTAAATTTTTCTTCATTCTAACATGGCAATTTTTCTTTTTTTTTTTTTTTTAAATTTTTTGTTTAACGTTTATTTATTTTTGAGACAGAGAGAGACAGAGCATGAACGGGGGAGGGGCAGAGAGAGAGGGAGACACAGAATATGAAACAGGCTCCAGGCTCCGAGCTGTCAGCACAGAGCCCGATGCGGGGCTCGAACTCACGGACTGCGAGATCGTGACCTGAGCCGAAGTCGGCCGCTTAACCGACTGAGCCACCCAGGCGCCCCTAAACATGGCAATTTTTCAAGAGCAAAACTTTGATATTACCTATGTTAACGAGCAAAAAGATTGAAATCTGTGTATGAAATTCAAATGCTGCTTGACCGCTCGCTAGATATGAGATTTGGGGGAAGTTTCTTATTTCAGCTTCAGTTTCCATTTTTAAAGGACAATACCTATTTTCCTTGTTTGTAAGAACTAAATATTGCAATGAATGTGAATTTTCTGGAATTTGGTAGGAGACTCATATATAATAGTACCCTTCATTTACCCTTCAATTACTCTTCCCTAATTTAGGATATTCCACTCTGAGTATCTTCTTTGGAATTGTGGTGGTAATTTCTTACTCTCAGCATAATTAATCTTTCAAAATCTGTATCACAAAACCTTTAAATCAATTATACTTAGTCACCCTTCACTCACTTGTATTATATTATACTGAGAGTCCTTAGAGAGCTATAAAAAAATACATGCATTTGCTAGGAGCAGTGTTGTTGCTTTTTCTAATTCCTTCTGAATTCTATGATGTAATTAATCTGAGCTTGGTGCTCTGTCAACTTCAATAATCCTGACAACCTTATTACACTCTCCAGCGGAGAGATAAGTATGAAGTGAGCACCTGCGGGAATTAGATTCCACTGTCATCATTACCAGCCAATGTTTTTAGAAACCATTTCACCCCTTTGTGTATAAGAGAAATTGTATATTAAACTGAGAATGAACAGAACTGTTGTTGTGTTTGCCAACTCGTTCCTCTAACTGGGGGCAGGGCGCAGGAGGCGAGCTGGTGAGGATTCTAATAAGGAAGAAGAAAATTAACCCGCATCTGTGTAGGTAAAACCGAGAGTCTATTTTCATTATTAAAGCTGTTTGTCATTGCAACAACCCCTGGTTGTTGTCTCAGGGAAGTAGGGTATGTGCCTGTGGTTGTAGAGAACGGCATCTTCTCAATTTTGCTTTGCTGCTTTTGACTTGATTGCGGGATGGTAATGTGATTGGATACCTGAATAATAATAAATTTTGGCATGCAGATTTGAACAGCGAAGTAAAAGGATGAGAAAAATAATGGTGGTGGCTTACGCCCATGTTAAATTTATGCAAAAATATGGTTAGCCAAATGATGAACAGATGCAGCTGAGTATTTCCATCATTTTTGTTAAATATCCTGCAAATGATTCTGGCTGGTTATACAGGAAAATTGCATCAAAATGAAGTGTGTACATGAGTAAAATATTAATGACTGATCTCCATTTAATGGGCTATAGATAATGCAGCTGTTTTTAGCCTCCAGCTGTGGAAACAACTTACTTTTTCTGGGAGAAAAAAAAAAATCAGACTTCCTGTTTTGTTTTATTTCAATCTCATTTACTATTTACTTCTTTTTTTCCTTCCTTAGTTTTCTGATATTCTTTTCAAGAGTATCTCCAACACCTCCACAGTCTTCTCTAATAGGAGCCAGCACTTGTAAACTGTAATTAGACTTCTGATAACATGTGTCATTCATGAGTTGTGGATACCTTGGAGAGGAGCCTATTAGGGTCTCAGTGCCTAAAAGTACCTTTGATGATGGAGGATGTGTTTCTTTGTTGCTGAGTCACAGCTGTCATGGGGCCAGTAGGAGACTGGGGAAACTAAGATTGGCTTGTTCTCATTAAAGTTTGGTCAAACATGGGCAGTGCTGATTAAATCAAGATCACTTTCTTGAGGAATAAATAAAGGAACATAGGTTAATATGGGGGGTAAGCAGAAGGCTGAAAATGTAGGGAGAAGGTACCAAGTAAAACCCGTGAAGCAGAAGTGGCTGCTAATGAATAAAAAATACAAGGGGAGCAAAAGAGAAGAGACATGAAATGACACTTAACAATAATAACATGGACATATGTAGCCAGACACTAGGAAGATTATCTCATATACCAGCTCATTCAATTATCAAAACAACCCTACAAGGATTTTAAGATCTTTCCAAATCCTACAGATGTGAAAAACTGATGTACAGGGAGATTAAAAAAACTGATCAAAGATCATATATCTAGTTGAGTCCAACACTTTTATATCAGAGTCCATACTCTTAAGGCCTTCAGTAACACCTGCAGTAGTGGAAGGACAACTGGGGAAGTTAGGGTTAGGGGTTAGGGGCTAGGGTTAGGGTTATAATAAATAGCAGAAATGGAGAGTAGGGATCAGCTGGTTTTGCTGAGATCAGTTTTATTTCATAGGGTCTTCTAAATCCTTAAGCCTTAATTCCAGCCATGAAACTCATCCTTTTCTCCTGTGAGACTTGATTGTATGGATGGTCCTAAGGCCTTTTGCATCCTTACCCATTGGAGTATTCTAAAATAATGTGGGGAAAGGCCTGGAAAATGAAAAATGAGATGTGAAGATGTGAGGAGAGAGTGGTCCGAATGGAGACACCAGTGAATATAAAGGCTCTGAGATGAACATGGGTCTAGCATGTTCTAGTCTTACCAAGAAATCCAGTTTCGCTCTATTGTCTTAGACATTCTTTCTGTGCTATTTAAAAACCTCTAGAACTTAGAACTGTAAGAGTGACTGACACAACGAAAGGGCTCAAAAACCACTTGTTGAATGAATAAATGAAAAACAGCATGTATGAAAACTGAACATTTGGGCACTGGGCATTGGTGAATGGCAGTCAAACATTACCAAATGGCAGTAGAAGAGGAAAGACAGCTTGAGCATTTAAAATGAGAAAACTTCTTAATTCAAAAATTTTTTCATGATTAGCCTTGCTTTTTTGTTTATATTTTATTCTACCCAATAGCCTCATGCTGTTTACTTGGCTTCAGAGACCTTGTGTTTTTCCAAACATACCGCTCATTAAAAAAGCCATTTCTAGTTTTTCCTGAATGGCAAATAATGCCAGTATTTGATAACTTCATTTCATCAGGCTGTTCATCTATGTAAAATTATTAGGATCATTTATTTCTAAATATATTCTGGATTGATTCCTAAATCAAATAATTGCCAAATTGGCTGCAGATACATTTTAATAACTTCAGTGTCCCCAATTACCCACTCTATAGACATACTCTTTGACTAACTCAAGTTTTATGTCATATAATAATCCATCTTCAATATAAACTGTAATTATATGTAATCGTGCTCTCTGGCTGGGCTATTAGGACTAAAAAGTTCATTGAAAAACTACAAATAAAATACTTGACATCCATTTTTGTCTTCCATTTTGATGCTTCTCAATTTCACCCCTACTCTTGCCATGTGCTTGTATTCCTTTATCCTGTAATGTGGAATCCATCTGGTGTCCTGAGTTCTGTTTCTGGGTCTGCTACTTGTATTGCAGCTGTCAAATGTTGGCATAAAACATGGCAAAATTTTTCTTAACAATTTTTACGTACTTTTACTTTTCAGCGTCATCAGTGAGCATTGGTCATAATTCTGTGAGAATCTGGCAGGATTAATGTGAATTATAAGTACCAGGCTGTATGTACTGAGAATCCGCCCTCATTTCAGATGATAGGTCATCAACTTTAAACCAAATCTCTTGGCATCAACATATAGTTGTATTAGTTTGTGGAGACTACCATAAAAAAATACAACAGACTGAGTGGCTTACACAACAGACATTTATTTTACAGTTTTGGAGGCTAGAAGTCCAAGTTCAAAGTGTCAGCAGGTTTGAGTTCTTGGAGGCTTCTCTCCTTAGCAGCAGATGGCCATCTTCTTTCTGTGTCCTTACATGGTAGTCCTTTTGTCTGTGAGTCCCTGTCCTAATCTCCTCTTCTTATAAGGAAACCAGTCATATTGGATTAGGGCCCACCCATAGGATCTCATTTTACCTTAATTATCTCTTTAAAGACCCTGTCTCCAAATACAATCACATTCTGAGGTACTGGGGTTAGAACTTCAATATACAAATATTGAAGGGACACAATTCAGCCCATAAAAGTAGTATTTCTTCATGACATATCCCCTAAAATAACCTTGATGGCTATGCTGTACTAAATTTCCAAACACAAATAAGGTATCTCAAACTCAAACAAGGGTCTCTGCTACAGGCAGGGTACTCCGGCAGTTTACAGGGAAGATAAAGTGAGGATAAGTTGAGGAAATCAGCGAGTAGTTTTGCTGTTGCAGAGGATAGACACGTTGTTTTAATGAAGTCATTATACACTAATCATATTTGCGTGCATGTGTTTGTGTGTATGTAATTTTTAATCTTTATAATGAACATAAACAGTTGTTTTTAAAACCCCATTGCACACATGAAAAAAAACCTAGGCTCAGAAAAGTTATCTAATATGCAAAATGGCAAGATTATTGGTCATAAAGCTGGGTTTAAAATCCAGATTTCTATAATTTTTAAATCCTTACACTTTGCCATTGCATAGTACTGTTTTTCTAAAGACTCAACTTGGTTTTGAACAAGCTCATGAGACAATTATTAAATGAGAGTGTTAAATGTTCTTTTCTTCTTTCATATTTGTAGACAATAACCCCAGTGCTTTAGTTAAATTTATAGAGGTGACTCAACTGAGAAATTCATTTCAAGTCGACTGAGTGTCAAAAGACATTATAAGATCTAAAATCTTACCAAGGGATTAGCAACTTGGACCACCTGTGCTTACTACTGATGGTAATGGCAGAGTGTTCATGCATCTTAAAGCTGCACTAATTTAGAACCATTCAACTTAAATACAATCTCTATTACATACAGATACAGATTTTATCCATTTGTCTACAAATCACATCTGGTAAAAAGAGCCAGATGGTTTTCCCCAAATTTGGAAAGTACATTTGTAATGGCTTAGCATACAAAAATTCATCCTGGGATCTGTGAGAGAAGTCTCAAGGGATGAGATGATTATCCTATAGTCTAATAGAGACATAACTGGAGGTTATGAGACTGCCCACACAGAGAGACACGCAATACCTATTAAGATGGCATATATATTAACTTTTACCTAGAACCCCCGGATCAACAGTCACCGTGACATATTCTTGGAAATACTGATGTTGGTGACTCAAACTGAGAAGTTAACATTGTTTATTTGGGCAGAGATATTTGTAGCATCAAAAGTATATTTATCAATAGTTACCGATTCTAATTATGCTGGGTAGGCCATAAGTCTTAAATAAACGGCTATACCAAAACCTTTTTTACTTCTTAATGTATTTACAAACAAGTATTTACACCAACCCAAAAACAATTCTGACAACTGGAAAAAGCCTATTAAGACTGGAAGCAGAAAGGATGACTTCTTTTATTAAATAAGAGATGATGGAACAGGAAATTATTTTCAAAATGAATGATTCTGTAGCAAACATCATGATAAAACAGAAAAATATATGTATTCAGTGTATAATGTTAAATGAGATGCTCTAACCCCATGATATTTACATCCTAAGGTTTTCCTTGATTTAAACCTTAGCCTAGAAGGTTCAACTGAGTTTACTGATTTCCCTCACAAGAGTACAGGACTAAGAAAATGAAACCTGTTTTTGAGAGATATCTTGCCTTAGGAGTATATCATAATTGTAATATTTGCTATTACAAAGATTTACAATAAATGTACAATATTTAACTGAATTAATTGGACTGTATATGTAGAAAAAATATTTTTTAGTTCTTCAAACCATGGTTTGTACATTTATATATTTTGCTCATGACGGACCACTCGCTTCTCATATTGCTAAGTCATAATGGAATGAATTACTGATACAGGCAAGCATTTCACAGCTGATGTCCACAGAGAAAAAAGAGAGCAAAGACAGAAGGAGGAAGCTACATAAATTATGTAATTGTATTTTTTCCATGATTAAAAGATATATATAACGGGCAAAGAATTATGATAGAAGAAGTCAAATTGTTATATTTTGCTGACATTTAGTATTTAGTGCAATATTTAGTGCAGACATTGGCAATCCTGTAACAACAATGTAATAAATAGGCCTTTAGAATAAGCAAAGCACTTAAGGTAACAGGTGTAATTCTTGGGTAAGCTCTCTTTTACATAAGCTGTGCTCTCCTTCACATGTGACACAGTAAAGATTATAATTATACTCACGTTTACATACACTTAAAAATATTTTAATAGCAAAATGCATCATCAACTACTCTGAAAGATTTTTTTTTTTGGTTAGAGCATCTTTCTGTGAAATTACTGCAATACTTGGATACATGTTTAAATTACCAAATAAACAAAGAGATAACACACTGCAGAGAAGTAACTTCTTTTTCCTTCTAGAATACATAATTAATATGTATCCTTTGAAGAGAATTAAAAATTCAATGACAGATAACAAGACATTAAATAGAGGGCAACTCACAGACGTTCCACTAGATCTCTCTCACATTAGTGAACATTGGGTATGCAGTTGCAATATTCATATGCATTGACTGATCTGAGGCAAGTAAGAATAAAATACACTGATATTTAAAAAACCCTGACATAGCCATGACTTTATTTAATTCTGACAACATCACTGTGCAGGTACAATGGTAGAAACTATTATTCCTGTTTTAAATGTGAGAAAACATGAGTTTCAAGATGATTTATCAATGATCACATGGCTCTTCTTTGGCAGAACAGGTACTATCATCTTGTTTCCAAGTTTGGGGCTTTAACTCAAATCACAAATTAGTTCAAAAGAAATTCCAATTACTTTAAAATAATCTAGTACATTGATTTGGTCCTTCTGTGAGATTGCACTTGAATTATTTTTAGATCAAAGGCTCTTTCCATTAAATGATGCTCAGAAGCCACTTCACTGATTCTCTAGTTGAACTGTTGAGTAATTGGTTGACCTGTAGCAAAGCCACAGAGTTAAAAACAAAGAAAAAAATCACTGGGGAAAAGTGGGTGACATTTAAAATTATAGCTTAAATGATTTAAAATCTAGTTGTTATTTTCTTAACAATTTGTCTTTGTTCACAAATCTAAAAATGATGTTTCCAATGGTGAATTCTTTTGAAAAGTGATTGTTTAAAAAATTCTATTCAAACATGACATTTATCCATACATGAAATTATCTGAGGCTCTAAATAGATAGAGGATTTGGCCACTATTTGGAAACTATTGTTTGGTTACTAAAAGAAGTTAATCAAGATTTAAAATTGAGTTCAGTTTCCATCATGGCAAGAACAAATATGCCAGGGTTAATAAAACCTTAGAATGATTTTAATTTTAGCAAGCACAACAGTAAAAATAAATGATGGAATATATGAGCACTGCAGGCAAATGGAGAAATGTCTTAAAGCTAGGAGTTTTCTCTGTTCTAGTGGTTAAATTTAATTGTAGCTAAGATTTGTTGGCTACTTTTGTTGTGGTATTGTATGTTTTGTTATAAACTTTTCTTTTGCTGTAATAAGCTACCTGATCATAAGTTTGTTTTTCTATGTAAAACTAAAATGTAAAATTTGTGACTAAATCATCATATAATAGTCCACCCTCGAAACCTAACATTTTAGCTTCTTACGCAAGTTGTGATGATCTCATTCATGCTGTCCCGCAAAAAGAGAAAATAAACTCATCAAATTTTAATTGCCAAGGTGCTTCATAGGAAATGGAAGCTATGAGATGAATATTAATTTATCTTATTTGCCTTTTGTAACCAAATATAAAAACTTCCCATTTCACTGTTTGGATTAACAACGTACTAGGCAAAAAAGGACAAATAGTAGTTTGCTACATTTCTAAAAGATAATTTTAAAATTCTTGATTCTTAGAAAAATTGAATTTGCTTAAAAGTGTGTGATGTTACATTTTTAAAAAAGATAAATGAAAACCTGGAATATACAAATATCTAGTAAGAAGATTGATTTCATAATTGAAATAATGGTAAGAGAATTTTGTTCATCCTTTGCTAAGAACAAAATGAATCCATTGTCTTATTCTTGAATTATATAACAGAACATTATTCCATTCATTATACATTTACTTCTGTCATTATTCTAGCAATATTTATTGAACATCTATAATGTGCTAGACACTGTGTTGGGCAGTATACAAGACAATCTTGTCAGTTCTCATGAAACTTACATTCTAATAGACAATTCTACACCGCGTAAGGAGCTATATTAGGATAAATGGTCCCTGCTTACAAGGACTGTCTTACTCTTGCTCCTCTCCATTAGTAATGGGAGAGGTGAGAGTGATTTGCATAGAGATTTGAGACCCAGGTGGTGGGAGGTAGAGTAGGCAGGGGAGTGCTCCAAAGAGGGGGCTGTCACAATCTGTTGTTCACATACCACATATTATTGATAAGTTTTCCCTGTGATGGAAATAAAAGTCGACAACCAAGATCCCTAAATATCAGATGCCGACTTATTAACATTAGCTGTAATAACTCTTCTGTGTAATGACAGAAGGGTGCCAGAATAGATTAATAAAACCACCTCTATTCAAATAATATTCCAATAGGGTAGAATATATAAAAGAATAAAGACTCCAATTGGTTTATCTAGTATTTATTATAGGTTATTCATTATTAACAGGAAGAAAAATAATCTATAGTACAGTCTACCCCACCCTGCATGATAATAGTGTCAACTGGTCTATAACAGTTACAATTTTTACTACTTGGGAAAGCTATGAGATAGTCCCAAGGGAGCACTAGAGGCAGAAAGTGGTATATTAGGGGCATTTATTAGGTTCAGATTGAAAAAGATAATGAAGCTGCTTTATCATGTGGATGTATAAAATATTTATCAGACCTCCTGTCTTAACAGGGCCCAAAGGGTTATTACTAGAGTGACCCTACATCCTGGTTTTCTTGGGAGAGTCTCGGTTTACAACGGTTATTTAGGTGTTATTGATGGTGCCTCCTTGTCCTTTCGAAAGTATTATGTTTTGGGCAATAAATTATATCATTACCTAGTTAAGGCCCACAGAGTAACAGAGATTTTTAAAAAATAGATTTGAAGGCCAAACTATAATGGGGGTGGTGACAGTAAGTCTTTAAAGCAAGTCGTAAATTTACACAGAAAGTAATATTTGATAATAGTATGAAACTGATCAGAAGTTAGAAACAAAGGTATGCCTTGCATTGGCATATAGTAAAAAATGTACAGTGGATTAACTGATGGAGTAATTTGGGATATATGGAAAAATTAAAGGATAAAGTTATTTGAATCTGGACCTTCCATGCTTTATATGAGTTGGAGTAAACAGTTTAGCTCATGGAATCACAGAATGTTAGAAGTGGAATGGAACCAAGAAATCACTTCATTTAAGCCTATTAATTTATCAGTGAAAGAACTTGTCTGTTTGGGGTCACAGAGTTTGTTGTAGAGTCACAACTGAGCTTACTGTTTGGGTTTTTTTTTTTCCCCAATCTATTACACAAAGTCTAAATCAATTGTTGCATCATTGTTGAATCCAATATTAAGCAGACATAACACAAGCACTTCCAATTGGAAAATAAAATTTAGCTGGAAGGGAAGTACTTCAGAAGCCAACACTAATATTCCTTCAAATTGTAAAAGTAGTTGCTCTGCAAGTAAGCCCTAAACGGTAATAATTCATACAGCAGCAAGAGCAAAAGCAGATTAGCTAACCTTACTCTGAACTGGGGCTTGGTTTAGTTACATCTTGTGTGTGCACAGGCATATGGGCATGCATGGGTGCATGTGTCTGAAAACAGAAAGGGCTGGGAGACTGGAGAGAATCCAGTGGGAGAAGAGTAAGTTTAGGAGACAAAAACACATTAAAAGTAGAGAGGCCATTATGTATTTAAAGCAGCACTCGAATCTTGCAGATGTAAGATTAACCTTGCAGGTGTAAGGTGTTATATTAACGAGTTTGTTTGCTTAGAGTTCTGTGAAATTATATCCCTAATTATGATTTATCTATTTACCTGATAAAATCCAAGTAAGGGATTTATGCCAATATTAAAGATCACCATCTAATGACATTTGCTTTCAAGAGCATCCTGAAAGATGCTCCTGATAGAAATGGAAGGGATACGTGGTTTTATATCAATTAACAGATTTTTTTTTCCCCCATCTACAAGAATCATAACATGATAATTTTCCTGGAGCTTTAAGCTTTCCATTTGAATGGTTCTCTTTCTCTAACACACGGTTCTCTCTCTAACACACAGGTTCCAACTCCTTTGTTCCATCTCCATCCCCCTCCAACAATCCATCCCCAATTTACTCTTCATCTACTCTGACAAATTTATCCTAGGTAACTCTAACTCTAGGTTTTCAGTTTAAATATCACTTTCTCAGGAAAGCCTTAATTTATTCCTGCACTACCCATTATCCCAACTAGGCTAAAACTTATATAGTTTTTATAACTGTGAAGTACTATTGCTATATCTAATAGTAGAAAGAGAAAGTCAGAGTTCATAAAGAATGAGTTACCTTCCCAAATTCACTACTAATAGAGTATCAAGAGACAAACATCTAAGTGCAATGCCCAGCAACTTTTCTCTTCTTATACTTTGCATTTTCTTATGCAATTCACTTTGAGATTTTTCATTAATGCAGATAGTACCTTCCTCCTCCCAAGGATTCTTGTTTAAATACTCCCCATTCCCTTTAGCCTGTATTTTTCTTTCTCCCCTTTTGCTACCAACTGTTTTCCTTCTTTTTCTTCAGTCAGTCTTAGAGCTATCTAGGCGGACCCATACCATTTGCGTTTTAGGCTAACCCACCTATGCTATCTATCAAAGGTTGATGTGTGATTTCTTGGCTGCTAATTTTTTGAATTTGGAATATATTTTAGAAAAGATACAGTATTAACATCTCTGAAATATTTTAATATTATAATCACTTATTTGTGATAGTAATACAGGCAGCATTATCTTTGCAGGTTGTATGGACAGTAAAATTGATCATGCAAGCTGAAACAGTGCAAAGTAATCTTAACAAAGGGGAAGAATTAAGATCATCTAATCACTTTAAAATTTTTTTGTGAAAATATTAAAAGCTTTTATTTTTTTTTAATTAAAAAATTAATGTTTAGTTTTGAGAGAGAGAGAGAGTGCAAGCAGGAAAGGAATGGAGAGAGAGAGAGACACAGAATCTGAAGCAGGCTCCAGGCTCTGAGTTGTCAGCACAAAGCCCCATGCAGGACTCAAACTCACGAACTGAGATATGACCTGAGCCGAAGTTGGACACTTAACTGGCTGAGCTACCCATGCGCCCCTAAAAACTCTTTTATTTTCAGTGAGCAAATGTATGAGGAAGTAAAAAATCATAAAACCAGTATTTATTTATTACGCTGTAAATATAAATATTAGAAACACTGAAAATAATTTTCATTTGTATTAAAATACATCAAGATTAGTTTTAACAGTGCTTACCTTATTCTCATAAATAAGTCATGATTTGGGATGAGGATATTTCTAAGTCTTGGAAAGTTATCATAATCCTTCCTCAGTTTGGATCAGTTACAGCTGTATTAGTTTTTAATGCTGTGTAATTACTTACCACAAATCTAGCTGCTTAAAACAGTCCTCACTTATCTCACTGTTCTCCGGGTCAGAAGTCAGGGCATGCTTGGCAGAGGGGTCTCGGGAGCCAAAGACGAAGTGCCAGCTGGGCTAGGCTCTTATCTGAAGGCTTTGGGAAAGGATCAGCTTCCAAGCTCATTCAGATTGTTGGCATATTTCATTTTCTGTGGGTTTTGGTCTGATGGATACTCCTTTCCTTGCTAGCTATCAGAAAGGCCACTCAGCTGCAAGACGCACCTGCATTCCTTTTCACGTGCCCCGCTTTCATCTTCAATGCCGGCAATGGTTCATTGAATCCTTCCCACACAAATCTGATGTCTTCTACCACGAAATGGAGAACACTTTGCTTTTAAGTCCTCACTTGACTGGGTCAAGTCCAGTCAAATAATCTCCAGGTCAACTGACTTGGCACTTGACTTACATCTGCAAAATCCCTTCACGATAGTATTTAGCTTACTGTTTGGTTGAATAACCAGGTAACAAAAATCTCAAGACCATCTTTAGAATTCCACCTACCACACATTTTGCCCCCTGTGCCCTCAATATTTTGAAATATATCTGATATCCCTTAATGTCAAGTATACTAGTAGTTTCACTTCCTCTGAAACATCTTTATTCTTTTTGTCACATTTTCTCATTTACATTGATAATTTTGCCTTCATTAAGTTCCTCTGGCTGCATACCTTGGGTCTTGAGAACGTGGCCAGTATCACCATTCCCATGGTCAGCCATCTTCTGATCACATCTGATTGCACTTTTAGTGTCACCACCTTCTTTGCTGCACTTTCACTTTTATCATTATAATATATAATTAAACTGTATAATTATAATGGTAAAGGTGAAAGTGCAGCGAAGAAAAAACAAAATAAAGTGGCCCGAGGGCTTATAAATGGGAGACAAGGAGGCAAACACAAACACACACTCTGCTGTCTAAATAAGCAAGCACAGCGACATCACCAACAGACTGTGCTTCATGCTGATTCTTTCCTTTATCTCTTTTTTCCAGTTTGATTAAACTGAGATTTTACCGTATACATTGGTTTTTTTTATTTTACTGGCATTCTTTTCATTTTGAAAAGTTCTATTCATTTCATTTTCATAACTGCATCATCATTATTCTCTCTTGTTCATGTTTGTAATTCCATCCACTGACTTAAGGGTTTAATTCATAGCCTTTATATTCTGTGTTTAATAATTTTATTTACTGGAAAGTAGTACTACATTTGTAGAGATTTAGCAGAAATAATAATCTACAGAATCAGAACTCCTTTCTTGTAAGCAGCATTATTAAATGCAGAATATGATAACTATAAGGGAAATCTTTATTTTTTTACTTTATTTTATTTTTTTAATGTTTTATGTATTTTTTTGAGAGAGACAGAGTATAAGCAGGGGAGGGGGCAGAGAGAGTGCGAGACACAGAATCCAAAGCAGGCCCCAGTCTCTGAAATCTTTAAAGAAATAGATGTTTCTTTCATTGCGAGCTTATATTTTGTGAGAATGTTGAGGGACCCAAATTCTATCACATGGTCAAGAGGTGTATCATCTTGGACACATACTATGTAATTTTCAGGTGGACTGTTCTCTGAGTAGCAGGGTAGATAACTATGTGAAAGCAAAGATATGGGTACATATTCCCAAAGGAAATGATGATGATGATGATAATGATGATGATGATGTTATTTTTATTTTTTTAATTTCAGCTCAGGCCATGGCAGAGACTTTCTTATCTGTTTGCTCTGTAGTCAGGAAGGTCTCTGTCTCTTTCACTCTGCCCATCCTTTCAGTAAGGGTGAAAAGAGTATGTCAGGTGCCTTGTATTTATGTGCAGCATAATGGTCTCAATTTTTGATGATAAAGGCATAATCTCCCATTCTCATCTGAAAGTTTCTGGTATTTGTATGTTCCTCAGTGCAGCACCACTTTCTGTTTTTACTTGTATCTCTGGTTTTTGCTTTTGAGTGTGTGTATATTTATGAGGGAAAGCTGGTGTGTTTCCCTTACTTTATTGGCAGGATAGCAAGACCCTTGTAGTATCTTTGTTGCAATTTATTCAGCCTTCAGATGTTTTGCATCAAGAAGTCTTTTTCCAGTACCTAGATCATATACACATGGAAGGAGAAGTCCAGTTTAGCATTTGGGTATACTTTTTATTACATATGTATATATCCCTAAGCAATATATAGCATTGGTTTGCACATTGTTAAGCTTCAAACAAAAGGTAACAAAATATAAGAATATATGTTTTACTAAGTATTTATTTGTATAGCCCTGGCTATCTTCACTTCTGTATAGTGACTATTTCTATTTTTTATTTATTTTAAATGTTTGTTTATTTTGAGAGAGAGCACCTGTGTGTGCGTGGGGGAGGGGCAGAGAGTGAGAGGGAGAGAATCCCAAGCCAGCTCTGCACTGTCAGCATAGAGCCTAACGTGGGACTCGAACTCACAAACTGTGAGATCATGACCTGAACTGAAATCAAGAGTCTGATGCTTAACTGACTGAGCCAGCCAGGTGCTCCTAGTGACTATTTTTAAATGGGAATTTATATAGCTTTCAACTTTTTCCTATTACAAATAATGGTACAAGAGGTTGACAATTGGAGTATTGGTTATGCTTATGAACTGCAGTATTTCCAAACTGCTTTTCAAAAATATATCAAGTTACAGCCCACCAGAAATGTGTAAGAGTTTTAATTGCTCTATATGACTCTCAGACTTGATATCATCACCCTTTTTTATTTTAACCACACTGAGTGGTATAAACTGGTATTTCATGTTTTTAGTTTGCATTTCTCTGAATCTAAGTAAACTTTTCACATCTTTTTTGCCATTTGAATTTCTTCAAATGAGATGCTCTTTTACTTTGTTCATTTGTAAATTGTGTAACTATTTTCTTAACAATTTACCAGTGATAAGAACTACGGCACTTCTAGTAGCATGTCATAGCATTTTGTGTTTCTAGTATGACAAGGCACAGAAAGCTTTACATTTATGAAAACGGTCCAATATGTCAATCTTTTATTTTGGTGGTTTACTTTAGAAATCTTCCTCTAATTCTATACATACGCTCCTATATGTCTCTACAAAGGTTTGATGTTTTACTTTTCCACAGTAAGTCTTAAATCTACATGATAATTTTTATATGGTTTTATACATAAATTTTTGCATGGTTTTATGGGTAATTCCAGAACAATATATTAGTTTATAATCCACTAATTATAGTACATTAGGATTTGGATTTAGTCATACATCAGAGTAATACAAATGTGCATGTGTTTTTCCGTTTAATTCTGAAATCTTTATTGTTTTTTTCTGCACCAAAACCACACTATGTAAGACAATTTGTTAAAAAGATCTTGTCTATTCTTGCACCTTGCTTTTCATCTAAAACTTAAAATTAGTTTGTCAAATTACACAAAAATATCTACTTGGATTTTAATCAAGATTACTTTCAATTCATATATTTGGAGTGATGATAATGAACTTCCAATCTATGAACACCCTATTACTCTCCATGTATTTGGGTCTACTTCGATATGCCAGAAGAAAATTTTATCATCTTCTCCATAAAACTGTATACCTCTCTTGTCATATTAATTCATAAGACCATTATAATTTTTTTTGCATCATATTGTAAATGTTAAGTTTTAAAATTTTTATTATTCTGATTTTGGATATTGATTTTATATCCAGCAACTCTACTGTATTCTACCATTATTTCCAATGGTATGTTAATAGATTCTATAAAATTACCCATGTTGATATCATTTGAGAATGAGAATTTTTTTTTTCCATTCCTGCTTTTAAAGAGAATACTTCCAAGTATTCATGGTTAAGCAAAGCAACTGTAGATTTTTAATACATACTTTATCATTGTATGAAACTTTTTTAGCCTTTGTTTCTATGTGACTAATAAGCATTTTTAAATCAATAATTGGTATTTAATTTTGAAACTATTTTTCTGTATCTATCAAAATTTTCACATGCTTTTTCTTCAATGATTTTCTGAGTAAAAATCTTTCTTTCCTGGTATTAACCTTACTTGTTGATAATGTTTATTTTTGATATTTTAAAGGAGTTGGTTTGCTAACATCTTCTTTTTCATCTATCTTCACAATACACTTAGCTTATAATCATGTTTTTTTGTCGTATTGTCTATAAAATTCTAAGTAGCTAGTGTTTATGTATCTGGGTAGAGATGAGATTAGTTTTCTTAACTTCTAGATGTATTCATTTGTTAAAAAGATAAAAGTTCCTTGGAGTTATATTTTTAATAGATTTTCCATTTTTTCAATGTTTTCAGATTCATTGCCTTTAAGTTTTCACTAGCATCTCAATTTTTTAATTCTACTTTAACTGTCATTTTGTCCTTTACTCCATTCATTTATTAGTTTAAAAATTCATTGCTTCAACAAAGAGCACTAGCCTAGAACCAGAATTCTACTTTTGCTTCTATTGCTTCTGTATTTTTTTTGAAATATGAGGAAATCATTGTTTTGAACTTATTTTCTCATTTCTAAAATGAATGTACTATTTCCTTTTCAGCACACATTTTTCCAGCAAGGCTCAAGTAATATATGATTGAAAATTTTTGAAAAACATTTTGAAAAATATGGAAAGAGAAAAGCCACACGAGGATTTATAGGTTTATCTGCAATATTTTTTAACAAGTGCATCACTTGTAACAAACGTTATCCTCCTAAGCATCATGGGCATTATTTGGAACATGAATGAGAATTAAACAGCTTGCATCCTCCACAGCAGAGTGAAACTTCTAAAGTCTGATGCTACTCTAACTGATCTGAGAACCAGCACTAACCAAGGTAACTATTTTGAGGACTAACATGAAAAGGTGTTTAATAAAGTGTAAGTGCTGGGCTTTTATTTTAGCACATTAATATACTAATTTTATACTTTTTAAAATGTTTTTCTTTTTTGAGAGAGAGAGAATGCACAAGCAGAGGAGGGGCAGAGAGAGAGGGGGACAGAGGATCCAAAGTGGAGTCTGCGTGGACAGCAATGAGCCCAGCGCGGGTCTCGAACTCATGAACCACAAGGTCATGACCTGAGCCAAAGTCAGATGCTCAACTGAATGAGCTGCCCAGGTACCCCCTTTTTAAAAAATTATAACACATAAGGGGCACCTGGGTGGCTCAGTCAGTTAAGCATCCAACTTCAGCTCAGGTCATGATCTCATGGTCCATGAATTCAAGCCCCTTGTTGGGCTCTGGGTTGACAGCTCAGAGCCTGGAGCCTGCTTCAGATTCTGTGTCTCCCTCTCTCTCTCTCTCTCTGATCCTCCTCTGCTCACGCTCTTTCTCTCTCAAAGATAAACATTAAAAATATATATATATAACACTTCAAAGTAACTCAGATGGGTCCTAAGGAGTTATTATGACCAATACTAAATTATTACTAATGATTACTGTGTGCAAAGAAAGCTCTTCCTGAATACTTAACTAGAGAGCATACTTTATTTTCAGGGTCTTTATCTTTGTCAACATCAAGTAACCATTAATTAGGTTCCTGACCTCAAGGTACATGCTGTAGTTAAAATGCAGTATCCAGGGAGTTAAAAGGTATGCTTTTTTTTTTTCTTTTTAAATATGAAGATCATTAGTTAGAAAACATGAAAAGGAAGAATTTAAAAGTCCTGAAATCAAATGGATCCAGTAAGCATTGAGATCTTGCAAATCCTCATTTCAGAAAATTAGGTTAGCACCAAATACATTTAATTTAAATCTAAACATACAAAATAAAATCCAAAAGTATTTGTTGCAGCTACATTTAAATGTTAGGTGACTCAATACCATGGTACAGGTCCATAACATCCCTGAGGTATTGTGCTGAGATGATTTTTCTGCTGGCCCCATTTCTATCATAATTTTTACTCATCTAAATATTACTTCCAATTTGGGACTTTTTTTTTTTTTAATGAACTAGAACATTTAGCCAACAAATAAGTTTGAACAGCACTAAGCAATATGTATAATTTCTAAGAGAAGTGCTCCACCTCTGGATTACGAACTGAAAGGAATAAAAATTCTCAGAATTACTTTAAAAACAAACTGAAGGACCTAAAGAGTTGGGGTAAAAAAATAATGAAAAGTATTGGGAAAAAAATTACCTTTAAAAAGGCCGACTCATTTTCTGCTATGGATCATGTGTCTTTTGAGAGCAAGGGTATGAGCTTGAAAAGGTGGTAAAATGTATATATTATGGTATCTGGAGTTCCACTCAAAGAGAACTGACTTTCATATTGGACTCATTTAGTGACAGGCTTGGATTGTATTTACTTTACCACCTACTTCGTTTCTTACACTGGATGTTGCAGAAGGCTAAATGTGTAGGACTAGATGGAGAAATAAAGCTGGACAAAGTTCCTCTACTTTGATAAAACTCCCATTCAGGAGAAAATGATAAAGGTTCAACAGCAATTCAACATTTATTTTACTATGTCAATATCTGAAAAACATGTATAATCTTAAAAGATGAACATACAGTCTAAATAAAGTCATTTTTTAAAATTTTATTAGTACTGTTTACCAATGGGGAGATGCAGTTTATTTACACCAGCAGCCATAGGGGCAAGGGGAATACACAGTTAGCAATCTGTATAGGATGGACTACTTATGCAAAAATAATAATCTCCAAAACAAAGGACAGTGGTGAGCTTCACTACACTTCCCCAATGATCCCAGCATGCGATAATGCCAGGCAATGGCCCCTGGACATGCGGTGGTGGGAACTAACATATGGAAGAAAAAGCCACAAACCACAAAAATTTGTAAAGAACCCCTTCCCCCCATACACACACACACACTCAGATACATAATAGAATTACAGGGTGATCAATATACTTAATTGAGGAAGGAAGGAGGGATAGGAATTCTGCTGTTAGAGGGAAGATAGGTAGGGAAAGGGAGAGTTCCTAACCACTGTCAACTATATGGTAGGGAGCATTCACTCCCCAGAAAAGAAAGGAGTTAGTTTGTCCCCTCAGGGCACCTGTTGGACCTAGCCCACTTCATACCCAACCAGGAGAGGCCTAGGGCTACTGCCCTAATAACGGGAGGGCAAAAAACAAAAACAATAACCAAGAGGGAGGTAATATGAACCAATGATTATTCAAAATTACTTTCCACTTCTTCCTCCTCTAACCAAGAGAAAGACCAGAAAGCAAACAGTAATATCACAATCAGAGCTCCCTCCCTGAAGGAAGAGTGGACGATGACCCTACCTTCAGCCTGTTTCTCAGACGTTATTTGGGAATAGGCCAGAGTTTTACTTAGATCCTCCTTTCCCTATGTATCCCCTTAGAAGGAGATGTCTATAAAATCAAGGGCAGATAACCCAAAATTATTTTAGCTCTTGCTGAAGTTTAACTTTCTAAAAAGTTATTACAATTCTTGAAGACCAATCTGTAACTACACCTTAACCCTGACCAGAACAATTCCAGGGGGAGAATGCAATAATAGACAGTCTTGAAGCCAGCCCTATTACTATGGTTCCCTTAATGTCTATATGTAACACAAATCAGTCCATACAGTGCAAACAGTTCCTTCTGGGATAAGGATACATGCACAGCAAGGTTTAGAGAAAACAGATCAGGACCCACTCCATCCCCGTGTGTGTCAGTCAGTCTTTACTGGTCTTCTGCTTAGGTCCTAAGAGGCAGTATCCAAGTGGAGGTGGGAAGATGTAACTCCTTATGAAGTAAGACACAGCAGGAAGGCATCTAGCAAGGCAGTCCTATAGGAAAATGCTTAGGCATGACACTGCCTTTCATATACAAAAAATTATGTTCTCTCCCCATTTTAATCTGAACAGAGGAACCCCTCAGAAAGATTCTTCTCTGGATCTCCTGGAAGAAAAAAAAAAAGAAGAAGAAGAAGAAGAAGAAGAAGAAGAAGAAGAAAAGAAAAACTTAAAACAAGCCAAGGAAAGGGAAACTGGGCAGGCTTCAGAAGCAGGAGCATCAAGAGAGATGAATTGAAACTGGTCAGTGTGAAAGCAGGGTGGCAGGCAGCACCTGGAGTCGTGAGCTGCACCAGATAGGCAGTGGAGCAGGGGACAGTAGGAACACGGGGCCAAGCCAGACAGATGAGGCTGGGCCCCTTACTGGGGCACAGAATGAGGTAAGAAAACATTTCAAATAAAGCAGCACCGTTCCCGCTCACTTTGGGGCTCTCACCCCTCTACACTTCATAAACCCTCGATCAGGGAGTAAAGTGGAGGGTAGTTTTGATATGTGGCTCACATTTCCCATCCTTGCCTATCCCATTCCCTGACTTCTGACAACAAAAGGACAGCTCTTGTTGTCAAGAATGTCCAAATGGGACTGAATGGAAGGGGCTGCCCCTCATTAGGGACAGAGGTGGGGACAGTCTAGATGGTCACCATAACAGAGCTTTGACTGACCAACCCAAGGAACAGGGGCATTCAATAGGATACTGCAGTCAGATGAGAGACAACCCAGTCTTGCTCCTTGGCTCCTAGCACTAACCCATTAACACTGAAGGTAGCTGGAAGAGGTCCCCTCTGGGCTCAGCTTTCAAATCACAGTCTCCTGCATGGCCATTATACTTTTCAGTAATTCAGACCTGCCCCTGGCATGAGAGGCAGGTAGTGACCTGGCATAATGACCAAGTCAGACACACGGACTGGCTAGGTAACACTATAGTAACTCAGAGTAGGAAAATGACTGCCCCACCAAACTGTTGTTCACAGCATCATATATCCAGATATGAATCTTGCAGTTTAAGAGATCGTGCATAGTTGCAGAGGCCCCTGCTACCTCTTCAAGGGATCATAACTAAATCCTCAGCCTGCCCGGATAACCAAGCTGTCCATTTACCAAGCCTATGCCACCGGGTGGGGTGCAAGACAAAGGGCTCTGTTCAGCAAAAGGTTAGCCCTTGTCCCCAAGTCTGTTCAAGTCACTGTAAATGCTGGACCTTTGGGAAACTGGTAGCTTTGACCTTTTCTTCTTGTTGGAGCCAAGATCACAGAGCTTCCCCTACCAGATTCAGTTGTAATTCTTTTTCTTGGTTTTCCCAAATTGGAACTGTTAACATCCAGATCTCATACCTGACTTTCACTTGTCTTGGAGAAGTCCAAATCAGAGGCTCAAAGATCACAGGAGCAGTCCCACTGAGGCCCAGTGATTAAGGCCTGACCATCAGCTATGTCCAAACTGTCAGTAACCGAGAAAGCCCTTGACATCAGGCAGACGGCAAGGCTGAGGAACCAAAGGATTTATATGCTGGGTACACAGCTGCTCACCTGTGCACTGGACACAGTACACTTGTGCACTTTCTGGTGTAGAGCTCGACCTGCACGGTACGGTGCACAGGATGCACAGCTCCTCCTGCCCAGGGTTTCAAAGCTGATTCCAGGTAATATACTTATAAAAGGATCCGAATTCCTAAATTCTCCACTTTGGGTTTTTAAAGGCTAGGATCTTCAATGGGAATTGGGACTTTTGTCTTATTTTATTTATTTTATTTTTTTTCTTTTTCTACTTAGATACCTAACTTCTCCAAACCACAGGACCGGTCTATGTTATTGTCCTGGTCACCCTCTGACTCTCTCATGTTGCAGCTACTGGAATTCTGGGGGTGAGCGTTGCAGCTGCTGATCAGGCCCATTCCCAGATTCTCCGGGAAGGGAGCAAAGCGGAAGGCGGCACGCTCCTTTATCTTCCACAGGCTGAATGCCAAAATCCTTCACGCTACCAGTTTCTGCGAACTCCAGGTAGAAGTAGCCACACTTGACTGCCCGATGCACCTCAAAGCAGAAGCCCAAACAAGAATCCTCTATTAGGTCTACGTATATCTCCTGAGCGATGGCCTCTAGCTTGTTAGTATCCAGGTTAGCCAACGAAATTTCCTCCATTTTAATCTGTAAACGACTGTGGAGAGGGCGCTCGTATTACTCACAGCAGCACCGGCAGCAACACGTCGGGCTCCTCGGGCCGCGCCTAGGCCTAGAGGCCTGTCAGGGCCGCGTCCTCAGGCGGCGGGGGCGGAGGCGTCCGCGGGGGCGGAGGCAGAGCAGCGGCCAGCGGCGACTGCTCCCGAACCTCAAGTCCTTCGGTTTCTTCTGGCGTCTCCCGGGGTCTGGGACTTTGAGCTCAGGCTGGCCCCGGATTCACCGCCAAACGGTCTCAGCGCCTCAGCCAGCAACCCCGGCCTCTTCCGCTCCCAGGTCCGGGCTTAGCCCCGCCTCCTAACTTCCGCCCCTCAGAACGCCTGCGCACTGGTCCCGCGCAAACTCGCGGTACTTCTCCCTCCGCGCAGGTCCCTGGGAAGCCTCGCCGTTTACGATTTCGTTTGGTTCGGAGAGCTAAACGTGTCGGACTTTCCTTATCTCTAATGTAAATGGATTGCAAGGATGCTGCTGTTTTCTGTTATTTTATTTGTAGATTTAAACATTCCCTAATGAATTCACCACACATGCCTAATTGATTCCCTCATGAAAATGGCAAATAATGACGTGCGCCTTTTGGTAGGATCCAAAATACGATTTTAGGAACAGTTCTCCGGATACGTTTGAAAATTTCACTTATATAATTGACTTTTAATTATTTCTAGTTAACTGCCGCATTTGTCATTTAAATCCACTAGATGGTGCAAGGAAACAAATTACAATATAATTTGCCTTTCAGTCTTAAAAATAAGAACTAGGTACTAAAGACATAATTCACATATATTGATTCCATGAACCTAAGGCGTTTATCTCATTTGTAAGTCCATTAAATCAGAGTGATTATAAGTAGATTATCATATACATCTCTAAAATAATGCAAAGAGAAATTTGCACGTCCAGTCTCTATTAAAGAGGGAGGAAGCCTGAAACATGTTAAGCATACTGGGAAATAAAGGAAGCTTTCCCTAAAATTATGCAGCATGAATGTGAGAATTAGATCCAATCTACCCGAGTTTAAATTCTAGATCCAACATTTAGCTGTTCTGTATTTATCTGAATAAAGCTAGTCTCTATTTCATGGTTAAGATTAAATGATAGCGTAAAAAAAAAATCCTCTTGTGACAGTGCCTTACATGTAAGCAAGCATTCAGTAAATGTGAGCTATTTTAATCATATTAACTATGGACTAGAATATACCATAATAAAAATACTGTAGTATGTACTTCACTTTTTGCTAGTTTTTTGGTCCCTGCCACCACCACTGAAATAGAGCAGCCTCTTGAATCTTTATAATATATCCAAAAATAGCTGTAGCTAAAGAAAGAAAAACTTTAAAATATGTACCTTCCTGGTTCTTTAATTTCTTTTCCAGAATAAAGGAAAATATATACATGTATCTTTCTTAATGTATATGATTATCAGAACACTCTCAAATAGTTTTATAAATCATTCTTTTTATCTCACTTCGTATGAAGGTTAAGTACCAATTAACCTTATTTGGTTTAGGAGTAATTTATCAGTGCTTGTACCCATCCAAATTTTTTGATTGTGTATTTTATCATCTTAAAAATCACAAATTGGCAGATATAAAAGATTTTGAAAGCTTAGGCCATTTAAGATTCATACATGATAAAACTTTTTAAAATAGAATTTATTCTCTACTACAGCTATTACGCAATTTATATGTTCTCCACTCAAAAATTGGTACCATATTTTGATAGGTCAGAATCTGCATGTAGCCATAATGTTAATCCATAAAATATAATGATTAAGTGCACAAGCTCTTGAGTCAGATTGCTTCCTACCAGTTACTATCTGTGTGAACTTGTCCTATCTATTTATGTAAATCTGTTTTCTCATTGCAAAATGTTGGGGACAGTTCTCATCACATAGGTTTGTTGTGAGATTTAAACATGACAGTGAATATAAAAATTTTCACAAAGTATCTAACAAAAGTATATAATACTATATTATTATTTTTTTGTGATATGTCTAGTTAAGAAAATACAGATGTTAAATAGATTGCTTCCACTCCTTTTCTCTCATGCCTTCTGCAAATCTGTTTTAAAGCAATACTTCTTAAACTTTCATGTTCATACAAACCATTCAGAGATCTTTTAAAATGCAGATTATAGTTCAGTATGTCTCACGTAGGGCCTGGGTTTCTGCATTTCTAACATACTTTGATGCTGCTGGTTCATGGACCACTTTGAGTAGCAAGGAATTAAAAGGGCTTGATAGTGGACAATTGTTCTTCATGGTGATTGTCTCCCATGTAATTTGTTCTGTCCAAATTATCATGAGAACCTTTGCATATTTGATTTTGATGGGAGAGAATAAAATATTGTTTCTCTGCTTCTTAAGTCCTCCTTATACTGTGAGAGCTGGAACTGAAGTCCTCAATTTATTTAACGAAGAGGGCTCATCAATAAAATATACTTCAAAATATATTACAAGCAGACCATTAACTGAAATTCAAATAATCAGGACGATGGCTAGGTTTAAATTTTCTGTCCGTATTTTATCAAATTTACTTTTAAAACAGCACCACTTTTGTGACATTGAAAATTTGCATTGATGTTCATCATCACCTTATTACCTCTCTTCTATTTGTTTCATTTAACTAGATTGCCTTACTTCTCACTGAAATGTACTGAAGTCTTTATGTTAAATCAATGATATGCCACAAAAAGAAGTTAGAAGGAACTCCTTAGTTCTATTGCAATCAATAGGGTTGAAGATATGTAAGCCTTTGGTATAAAAATGAAATGAAATAAAATAGATATTCTCCATTATCCAAGCCATTTTTTCAATATAAAGCAAGTGATGGGGATTAATTCTTCATAAGTAAGTGATCTTCAAACAATATGTACATCATATAGGTTTAAAATATTTAGTACACAAATTAAGGTAAGTATAAGGAATTTACTGTGAAAGTTTAATTGTCTTTATTTTCTCCCCATTCAGTTGTAATATATGCACTGAGAAAATCAACTCTTTCAAAGAGGAACATGCTTTAAATTGTTATCTAATGGTTTTTATGAAAGGTTGAAAATCCATAAAACAACTATTTTTTAATAGTCACACATTTTTCTGTGTATGTGTTCACATGAAATAGAAAAGTGAGATAGTAGAGTGCATCATGGATAGTTCTGGTAGCCAAAAGACAGGGGTTGCTACTAATTTATTATTTCTGCTACTAATCTATCAAGTGACTTTGGGCAAGAAGGTGAATTCACATTTGTAAAAAAAAAAAAAAGACAGGTGGGCTCATGTTTTCTGAATGTTTCTTCTAAAACTAAATTTCTGTGAATTCAGTAATCTAAGAAAATAGGTTTTTCAAGTTATGGGTCAATATGTATATATATTGGCCTACAAAACTCAAGTGTTAGGTCCTCAACTGGATGACTAAGGGTTTTCTTATTACAAACTAATTTGCTCTACTACCTAGGGCATCTTGAAGCACCTTCAGGGTTTGGAAAATTATTCATCTACTGAACACTAGCTGAGTGTTGTAATTATCTTGCCTAATATCCGAAGGTGTTATTTGTAGATGTTTATTTTAGTTGAAAATTTTAATTTCTGTAACGATTTTGACTCCTATGAAATTCACTTTTACTTATAAAATATTCATTAAAACTTCATTTTTTTCTTTACCCAGGTATTTAAAAATAAGTGAATAGCAAATTAGAGAGGGAGGGAACATTTGGCCATACGGTCTTCTTCTTAGTTTCATTGGACCATGATTTATGTCAGAAATAAGTTATGTAGTATTATGCCTTCTTGTCAATAGTTTGCAAAAAGAAATGTATGTGTGCCATAAGTCAACAGTAAGCACTCACACGTCCTCCCAGGCATGGCCAGCTTGAAGTTTCAAATTCATCCTCTGCTGAAATCCATTTTTCAGGATTTGCATTTAAAAACTGATTATCATGCCTTGCATGAGATTCTGAGACACCACAATTTGATATTAGATAAGGGTGTCATGCTAAAATTGCAATGTCTAAAATAAATTTACGATTTTAATCTGCCCTACTCAACTGTGAAATCAAGGTGACTTAGTGAATTTTGGCGTTTATAACAACTCTGGCTTATGATCTTCTAAAGAGAAAGACACTGTAATCCTGCTAACTATAGTTAGTAAGTAGTGTAGTATATGAATAAAATTTTTAGCACTTAGCATAATATAGTCTTTTTTAAACAGTTGATCTTTCTATATATCAATTGTTGAGACCAGTTTGATCTACAGAAGTGCTCTAGAGGCTCTCTGGAATGATTTTCATACATTTGTATGTACAGAAATATGTTTTAAAAAACATTTTAAAAGTATTTATGGCATTGCCTTGTAGGTTATAATCTGTTTCGTAAGACAATATAATAACTGTTGCTGGATCCTCCCTGTGTGAGAGAGTGTGCATGGTAGTGCAGAGAAGGATATGTGTATACCTTACAATTGGACGCAAAGAAGGGCCCAGAAAAATGTAAACCTGAACACAGAAAATAATTTCTGATTAGGCAATGTGGATGTGGCAACAATTAACAGAGACTTTTAAAAACCCTTGTTTTAAAGAAATTTCAAACTTACAGAATCGTAAGAATATTAGAAATAGCTTATATATATATCTCCTCTTCACCCAAATTTACTTAACATTTTGCCACTTCTACACTCTTTCTCCTTCCCTTTGTCTCTCCCCACCCCCCCCCGCCCCTCTGGAATTTCCTTATCACAAACTAATCTGAATTATTGTTTTTTCTAATCTATTGGATAGTGGGTTACAGATATCATGCCCTATTACCTCTAAATATTTCAGTGTGCCTATGCCATAAGGTTGTTGACATTCTCTTATCAATCACATTACAATGATCAAATTTAGGATTTTGACTAGTTTAAGAATTGACTAATACTATTGTTTAAAATACAATCCATATTCAAATATTGCCAAATATCCTAATAATGTCCTTTCTAGAGTTTTTATTTTTTTCCTGGAAGCCAAGACTAGATGTTGCATTTACTTGTCATGTCTTTGTAGTCTCTTTTAATCTGGAACAATTATATAGTAGAAAATTTTGAAAAAAAAAAAAACAACACAATGATGTGCACAAGTTCAAAGACATTCAATTTTAATCTAATAAAAATACTTTTAAAGACATGGTTTCTCTAGTGAAAGCCTTAATTATGGTAAAAAAAAATTATCTTAGCAGATCAGGGTGCTGTAGCAATGTTGCTTGAAAATGAAGATGATTCTGGGGCACCTGGGTGGCTCAGTCGGTTAAGGGTCAGACTCTTGGTTTCAGCTCAGGTCATGATCTTAGGATTCCTGAGATGGAGCCCAGCATCGTGCTTGGGATTCTCTCTCTGCCCCTCCCCTGATCCTTCTCCTTCTCTACCTAGGGCATCTTGAAGCACCTAGGGCACCTGGGTGGCTCCGTCAATTAAGCTTCTGACATCGGCTCAGGTCATGATCTCTCAGTCCGTGGGTTCAAGCCCTGCATCAGGCTCTGTGCTGACAGCTCAGAGCATGGATCCTGCTTCAGATTCTGTCTCCCTCTTTCTCTGCCCCTCCCCTGCTCTCTTTCTCTCTCTCTCTCTCTCAAAAGAAAAAAAATGAAGATGATTCTGAAGAAAGCTCATCTACCAGAGTGAGTTTACAATGCTGACAACTCAGGTTTCTTTTGGACACAGATGCCTTCTGGAACTTCTATTACATTAGTTTTTAAATATATTTAATTACAGTAATATTGATGCCTTTTCCTCCACTACTAGTCCATATACTTTAGGAGAGCTTGATCTTGCTAATTCCAGTTTTGCCAAGCACAATACTTTTTAGAAATATAACCCCCAAGATTGTAACATGACATGTAACCTTGACCTGTCCTGATTGGACCTGTCCTGATTAGTAAAACATGCCTTCAACCTGTCTTGATTAGTAAAACATGCCTTTTGGTTGCTAGTGCACAGCAGAGTAAACAGAAACAGCTGAACATAGAACTCACCAAGAAAAATCCATGGCATTTTTTTCCTTAATCAGCCCAATAGAAAAAGGAAGAAACTAAACTTATATCTTCATGTCTGTAAAGAAATGAAGGCCAGAGATGTTAAATAAATTGTCCAACTAATTGGTGGCAGAATTAGGACGTCAGGGCTTCTGAATCCTAATTTTCTCTTTGTTACACAATAAATCCATTTTGTAAAGACACTTTAGAGTTAGCATTAATATGTATTACATCAAAATCTTACTGCCAATGTAGCATTTACCAATGGCCAATGACATATACAATTGCTTAAGCACTCTGCTTATCCATAGCTGCTAAAATATGGATATTATTTATCACTAATAAAGTGAAGCTCTACACATTTGCACAAGGTACTGTTTAATTTTTTTATTTTTTAAATCAATTGTTTGAAGCTTTTGCTTCATTTGGATTATCAAACCATGCATTAAACAGAGAGATCATAAACTTAATTTAGAAATGTGTTTTGAGGGTTTTAAGAATAAAATCTTCATATAAAAGTTCTTACTGTCTAAGAAGTATTAGAGGTTTTCACGAAATTGGTTTTAGATTTCTCAGTGCAAAATTAAGTTTCTTTCTATCTTTCTTATTTTCTTTCTTTTGCCATAGTTCTTTGCATTCAAGTTATAAAGAAGTTTTCGTGTAATTAATTGAATATACTTTTTCCCCCTAATTTGACTAATGTCCATTAGGTTTGTTTTTGTTTGTCTTTTCCCATCAAGAGCTGTCTCATATTTTCTTAAGTCAAGCTGTTAACCTGGTGGGTGGGATGCTTTTACTTCTTGTGTTCCATAGACAGGCATCTGGCACTTGCCACCAAGTGAGAGATTAATTTTCTTGTGAAAATCTTGGTAAACGTAAAAGTAAGAGCAAATTTAGGCACTAACATGAGGGTATCTCAGAATCTTTCACAGATTAATTACGATTTTTTTTTATTAAAGTAGCTCTAGTTTTCCTTTCTGGACTTAACCTCATGTTGTATTACCTCTTCTTTTCTTTCATTCATCTGAAACTGCTCTTCGATTTTCAATTCTCAAGGAATTTTTGATCCTTGATTTGTCCCCATTCTCAGAGGTTATTAGCTGCTTTCTAGCCTCACTTTTAAAATATTTCCTAAAATATCATTCTTACATTATCTTACTCTAACTTTACCAAATTTCACTCCTTATGAACATCAACATCTACTTTTGCCACTCATTTTCTTTTTGTAGCCAGCCCCCATTGCTGTTAAATTTTAGTCAGTTGTGAATACATCCTTAACATAGTCCTCAAACATTTTTCTCACTTCCTGACTTGTGTGGTTCTTACTTGACTAGACGTTGTATCTTACAGAAAAATACAAACATAGGTAAGTCCCATCGTTGTCATTTAATGCAATGACATGTATAGTTTTTTGAGAGAGAGAGAGAGAGAAAGCGAGAGAGCTCCTGATGCGGGGCTCGATCTCACAACCATGAGATCATGAACTGAGCCAAAATCAAGAGTCAGTTGCTTAACTGACTGAGCCCCCCAGGCACCCTCATAAAAGACCATTAATACTTAATATATCATCACGATCTACTGCACCAAGGTTTAGAATTAAAGTTTCTCTTTGAGTATCACCTACTATTAGTAAAATTGTTGCTTCATAACAGGTATTTTTCTGAGAACTCAAAGAATGAAGTGAAAATTTAATTATTTAAAATAGAATAAAGTTAATTCTATCTTATGGATTCACTGGACATATCTCTAAATCTAAGCTACATTAATAGGACCTTGGTGATACTATTTTTTTCTATATTCTTGAAACATTTTTCTATTTCATTATTAGAATAACTGTTTCATCAATAATTATCAATTATTTTTAAAAGGCAAAAACAATAAGAAAACAGAAGAATGATGAAATCGTCTGGTCACATAGAGGTAAGCATGGGCAAAATCAAGATTATTACTTCTTTTTGTGAATAAAGTTGTTTGGGGACACAGCTACATTTAATTTCTGTATTGTCCATGGCTGCTTTTTCTTCAATGGCAGAATTGAGAAGTTGCAGTGAAGACCACATAATTCCTAAGCCTAAACTATTTAATATAGCCCTTCAAGAAAGTTTGTTTCTGCTATCCTTCTGTTAGAAGGATAGAATATCAGCGAAATAATTATTGTCTCTCACTTTTACTATTCTGTGTCCCAAAATACTGCATCATCTTTCAAGAAGGTGTAAAAGAAGGCTGGAGATAACATCTCTATGATCTGCTTTTAGCTCTTACTGAACACAATTGAGAATTGAGGAATCTTCATTTTCTGTCCTTAATGGTGTAGAGAAGAAAATTGACAGAGGAAGATGTTTTACAATTATTGGATGAATTAGAAGATAAATTCAAAGGGATAGATAGCAGTAGTCTAATGATGGTGAAATGGATCATGGATATGAAATGGATCATGTAAATGGAATCTCAGACAATGAGACAATGAGTCTGCAGATGACAGTATCTAGATGAATTTTCTAGAATCTGTAAGTGAACAATATATTTCCAAGAACAAAGGGGCATATGGTAATTACATTTAGCTAGTAATCAGCTAGGAAAACCTTCATTGGGCAACGTTTTTGCAGAAGAAATTATTTTGCTAAAAGGAGGTGTGACATATTTTTCATCTTTTATGAAGCTTTTGTACCAAAATTTACTTGTTGCAAAAAGTCTTTTAATGGTTACATTTATTTAAAAATTTCTAACATAGTTGTTTTCCACTCTCTCTTTAATCTTATTTCAGTGAGTTATTTATTAAATGGCAAAACTATTTTTTAACAGGCCCACTGGACGCAGATGGCAAATAATGGTGACAATTTTCCTGATATATTGAGGGTTAGATATTAATGACAAGAAACAAAGAGGAAGTAAATCGAAGGAATAAACTTTGACAAAGTAGATGTAGTGTATTTTATATTAACTGTTTTTCTCTGGGAAGTAGCCTGTCTGAATCCTACACAAAATCGCAAGCATTCATATATAAATGAATTTGTTGGCTTTATAAAAAGCTTTCTCTTAAAACACATGAGTGGCATCTGCCCTTGAAATAGTTCTGTGCAGTGAAATTCTCTTCTGGTCAAACATAGGTACTCTTGCCATTTTTCTCTAGATCAGGCCTCAGGCTCCCGAAGCTAATTTGTTTCATAGTGTTTCTTTTGTTTGCCTGCCCGTTCCCTTTATTTTTAACGCAGGAAGGTGTTTTTGCAGGTATATTTTCATATGCTTACCTCTGGTTCTTGTTAATGTTTCCTTGGGAGTTCAAAGAAAATAACAAGTCAGCTTTTTTTTTTTTAGCCCCAAATACTTGCTCCCATAAAGCCTACATACATAAACAAGTTACAACACAGAATTAAAAATAAAAAAAAAACCCTCAATATCAAGATGAGCTAAGAAAAAAATAAACTTCTCTTCCTACCCTTGAGATAGTCCATCTTTTGGCACTGTACCTTTTTACACTTGGTGGTGCAGGGGAGATAAGTCAGGTTAATAGTTTCAGGCTGTTAATTCAGTTAAATTAGGCAGTTTGCAAATTGACAAAGATTAACTCATATTTTTAAACCTACTTTTCCCTGCACAGAGTCCATTATAATCCTATACAAATATCATTGTATAATGTAGATTGGGTGGTGGAGGGGGGGATGACAACATGGAAGAAGATGAGAAATGGGAGACAGGTGGGGGAGATGTTGGTTTCCGAATTGACACAGGTAATTCCTTGAATTAAGGATTCAAAATAGCAAATTCCTTACACCTATGCTCCGGTATCATTCATTTATAACTTTTCCCGTATTCACTTTTGTTATGAAAGCACACATGGCGATTAAATCCAGGGTCTCTGAAGTTACACCCTGGGCCGCTTACTATTTGTGTGACCGTAGGTGGTTCTCTTAACACCTCAGAGTTAGTTATATGGTCTGTAGAATGGACATTAAAATAGTGCTTTCCTCATAAGGAATTGTGACAGAAAAATAAAATGTAAATTGATGTTGGACATTAACTATTCAGTAAACATATTTGTATAGTGATGAAAGAGACATACTAGTCTTTGAACTCTTTTCTTTAATGTTTATCCATTTTTTGAGAGAGAGAGACAGAGCACGAGTGGGGGAGGGGCAGAGAGAGAGGGAGACACAGAATCCGAAGTAGGCTCCAGGCTCTGAGCTGTCAGCACAGAGCCCCACACGGGGCTCGAACTCATGAACCATGAGCTCATGACCTGGCTGAAGTCGGACGCTTAACCAACTGAACCACCCAGGCGCCCTGAACTCAAATACTCTTGATTTTCAATCACTTATATTCAATAAATATTGAAGATTTTTTCTTTTGTGTTTGGAGCTTGAGGTACAATGATAAAGGAGTCCACTTGCTCTTTCAAGGAGCTACTTAGTGGAGGTAGAGAGATAAACATAAATATGAGAGCTATGCTAAAAATGTGCACAGAATTCAGTAAGGTATACCTGAAATACAGTGGTTAGTTATATTTGCAGGGAAGGGAAATTTTTGTGGGAATTTGACTCTTTAATAAGGCTTGGAAGAGGAATGTTGTTTGTTAGTAGATATAGGTGGAGTTAGGAACATTTAGGTGGAGAGAAAAGCATAATTAAGAATATGAAGGCATGAGGGGTGCCTGGGTGGCTCAGTTGGTTACACGTCTGACTTAGGCTCAGGTCATGATCTCACTGTTCCTGAGTTCAAGCCCAGCATCGGTCTCTGCTGACAGCTTGGAACCTGGAGCCTGCTTCAGATTCTGTGTCTCCTCCTCTCTCTGCCCCTCCCCCACTCCCACTCTGTGTCTCCCCAAAATGAATAAACATTAAAAGAAATAATATAAAGGCATGAAATAATATATTATATTCATTATCTGTTAAGTTATTCCATATAGCTAGTGGGGGAAGCAGTGGTGTGAAGCTGGGGATGGGATGGAGGGGAGGTTGGAAAAAAAAGTTTTGTGATCACTGAAGGGCTTTTCCAGAGATTTGATATTAGAAAGTCTTTCTGGCATCAGTGTGGAGGATGAAATGGAATGTTGCAAAACTATGGGCAGCAAGGTTACTCACAGATTATTGTAGCCCAGGTGAAAGATCAGAAATTCATAAACTAATACAACAATTAAAGATGAAGGAAAGGAAACAATTATGGTAAATACACAGGAGTAAAATCCATAGGCTTTGTTTGGGCTGCAATAAAAACCTCAAAGAATGACAGATAAAGTGAAATGAGGTTATTTAAATAAAAGTACTTTGTAAGCTATAAGACTGTATGATTTCCAGTTGTTATCCACCTTCAAGATTGTATAATCAATGACTTAAAAGACACAATTAATATGTTGTCCTACAAAATATAACTATCATCTGCTCTTAAAGTTTATAAAGCTTCAAATTGTCTTTTAAAATACAGTATTTCAAACTTTGGAGACTGTCCTAATAATCCTAGGATATTTGTGAGGACTTATGCCACCATATGTTTCCATAGAATTCAAGCTGCTTGTGTACTTACAACACATTATTAGATTGGACAAACCTTAAAATTTTACCAGAAATACAGTATGTACACACACACAAACATAAACACACACTTGGATCAAACCAAAGGAACTGTTGAGGTAATAGACTTACAAATTTTTATAGTGTTTTATCTATAGGAATAGAACTTATAAGAATGAATTAGAGGCATAATTCCAAATAGACTTACATGGTATTCATTTTTGAACTGAAGATCAACTTGTCTTCATATGCACAGGTGACTGAGAAGAATCAAATTAGTTTTCAAGTGACAATCCTTCTTTTCATAGAGCTAGCAAAGGCCTTTGGTGGCCAAAGCCCTATAAACCTTGACAAAAAACTGCCCTACATACATCCTAGGTCTTTGACTCATTTATTGCTGGAGAAATCCAACCATGCCTGGCATGAGTTTAAAAACATTCAGAGATCTCGTTCTTATATTCCACATTTTAGGGCCATTTATCCATTGACATTAGGTCTGCCACATCTGTTCATGCATTTAAATGAAAGTTAAAGACCTTCCTTTTTGATCAAGTTTTAGTGTTTTCATAATTTATATGCACCACACAATTCTAGAAGAGTTTGTTCAGAGCAATTTTCTCTGTTTTATCTGTCATTGGTATTTTTATGCCTTTTATTCCACAGCCTTTAAGATGTGATGTGAATAAAAACAGCTTTCTAAATAAAGATTGATTGTCTGCTAACAATTACCCAATAAACAGTAGTCTTCATATGAGATAAACCCCTATATATGTTGGTTTAAATGATAGAACAGCACATATCTTAAATTACTGGAGTATACACAAAGTAGTATCTTTATACACATGTTCAGTTGTGAATTTTTCTGAGAAAAATATTTGACAAATGTTTTGTTCAAATTGCTGAAAACACCCAGTATAATGTTTTCTTAATATGGGCATCAGAACCATGATTTTTTTTCCCATGGAGTTTGATTCTGTCCTATTGAGAGGAATGTGTCTTATTGGGATTGAATGGAGTCATTCCCTATCACATTCACAGGTGAAAAATCTGTCTTACTTAAATTCTCTTCCTTAATCTTTAGCAATCTTTCTAACACGTTTTCAATCTAATGGAAAAAAAGGTGGAATGTTTGGGAGAAAAGCTACTAGCTTTTCCTACACAAACAAGTTTGTTGAATTTATATTCACATTATTTCATTAAAAATATATGGGCATGTATCAAAGGACCTAGATTTTTTGTATTGACCCTCAGTGGATAAACAAACTTATGTCTATAAAATAATAATATGTTTATAAAACATCTTTTAAAATTTGTGGTAAAATTCAGTGCTACTTGAAGCACTGAGGTATAAGGAAGCACAACAGTAAAATAAAATAATGTCAATATATTGTAAATGGAAAAATATCAATCACTATCAGAAGAAATAAAATGTGTCCCAAAGATAGTTGGATGAAACAGCTCCCCCATATTTAGTGAACACATAAACACATGCACACTTACTCTGACACACTGTTCTGGAATTTATTAAACCTTTTTTTTTTTTTTTTAAACTCAAGAGAGTTCCAAGCAGGAGTTGTATTTTTCCTCTCTAATTACCTCAAACTTACATATTTAAGCATATATTCAACTCTCATGTATGTGTTTAAAAATTTTTTTTTCAACGTTTATTTATTTTTGGGACAGAGAGAGACAGAGCATGAACGGGGGAGGGGCAGAGAGACAGGGAGACACAGAATCGGAAACCGGCTCCAGGCTCTGAGCTATCAGCCCAGAGCCTGACGCGGGGCTTGAACTCCCGGACCGCGAGATCGTGACCTGGCTGAAGTCGGACGCTTAACCGACTGCGCCACCCAGGCGCCCCTCATGTATGTGTTTAAAAGACTTTGAGTAAGACTCTGATTTCTCTTTTGGTAAAACAATTCCCAAATTAGATCTTGAGTTCCACTCAACTATACTGAGTTCTGGAGTTGAATGTCTGCTTGCTTGCATGACATCCCCATTTGGTTGTCTATTAGGTACCTCAAACATCTCTACATGTCTAAAGCAACAATTTTGATCTCTCCCCCACTTTTCTCAGAGAACTGCCTTTCCATTTTTCTTACCCTAGCTCATTTACCACTGTTCAACCAGATAGCCAAAATAAAAATTTAGGATTTAATCTTGATTTCTCTTTATTAATTACATCTGTATCCATCTGTTGGGATTCTGTGGGTTTAAAAAAAATACATCCCAAATCATATCACTCTTCACTTCCTTAACTATTACTACCATCATGAATATGTCACCATCATGACCATGTCACCATCATGTTCCACCTCATCTGTGACAACAGTCCCCTAACGAGTGTCTCTGCTAACACTCTTTCCTCTTTACAGTCCATTTGATCTAATGTAGGCACACATACACACACGCAGGTGTGCGCGCACACACACACATACTCACTCTTAAAATTCAAATATTTTTCCCTAATAGTTAGTGACAAATTTCAACTCTTTATTTATGCCTACAATGTCCTATAGAATCGGATCATTGGCTCCCTTTCTAACCCTATCTTCTCTGTCTTTACCCACTATGCTCCATCCATACTGGCCTTTTTGCTCTTCCTTGACAAGCTCATCCTTATCTCAGATTGTTTATTCACTCAGTGTGAAATACTTTTCACCCACATCTTTACATGGTTCCCTTTTTTCTCAATATATAGGTTTCTTCTCAACTGTCTCATCAGAGAGGACTTCTCCAATGAACTTACTGAAAATAACCTCCTCATTATACTCTGTATCTTCACTTGGCTCTCACTTCATCTTATTTTTTTTTAAATATTTTTTAATATTTATTTTCTTTTGAGAGAGAGAGAGAGAGAGCGAGCAGGGGAGGGAAAGAGAGAGAGGGAGACACAGAATCCAAAGCAGATCCAGGCTCTGAGCTGTCAGCACAGAACCTGATGTGGGGCTCAAACTCACAACCTGTGAGATCATGACCTGAGCCGAAGTGGGACGCTCAATCGACTGAGCCACCCAGGAACCCCATCTTACTTGATTTCTTTATATATCCAATTTCTGTCTGCAACTATACTATTTGCTTGTTTATATATTTGTATCTTATCACTCTCATTAGAATATAAGTACCAGTAAGTCAGACATTTTGTCTTAGTAACTGCCGTATCTTCAGTACCTAATGAAAATACCTGGAACATACCTTATACTTAAAATATAAGTGCTAAATGCATGAATAAATGAATAATTAAAACTATCTGGAATTAATTTTTCAACTTCCTTCTCTTATTTTAACATGAATCAGGCAGGCAGGATGTGTGAAGTATGTATAGGTGTCATTGATATTATTGCCTCTATATTGCTCTGTGACCATAGGTATATCAAAGATATCTATTTGCCTTATTTTATTCATTTTGAATAGTGTAGATATAATTGTTTGAGAGATGAGAAATTAACTTCTGTTTCAAAGTTGCAGTACAAGTAACATATCTGAAAAAGTTGAATATATATGGGGAACACTGAATAGTAAATACTTGGGTTAAAGGAGTGTTAAAATACATGTCTTTTTTTTTTTTCTTTTCAAATCAGGCCAAAGTCCAAAAAAGATAACCATTCAATTTTATGTTTATGAGAAAAGGAGAAATTTTATTTTTTAGGAATAAAGCACTTTATCAAATAAGTACATGTCAGACTGTATAGTCCATTGGTTGCTTACTTATTGAAAATGTTAACAGGTATTTTATTAACCTTTAAGTATTTTATCACCCTTCAACTCCCGCTCCAAATTTTAGTGTTTTACTTCTGTTTTGAAAACTGCTCTCAGTTTTTTTAAACTCACAAATCCTCTGTTTTTCCATATGTAAATTGAGCATAAAATACCTGGCTCATAGGATGTTGATACAATGTATGTGAAGCACTTAGCAAGTTGTGTTGCCTTTTAGGCAGTAGAGTACTCAATCAATTGGACCTCATCTTACTCTGTGCTTTGTTATGTCAATCATGTAAAAACTGTGTTAAAAAAGGGTGGGACGACCGGGCGCCTGGGTGACTCAGTTAAGTGTCTGAATTCAGCCTAGGCCATGATCTAGTGATTTCTGAGTTCAAGCCTTGTGTAGGGCTCTGTGCTGACAGCTCAGAGCCTGGAGCCTGCTTCGGATTCTGTGTCTCCCTCTCTCTCTGCCCTCCCATGCTCATGTTCTGTCTCTCTCTGTCTCTCAAAAATAAATAAATGTTAAAAAAAATTTTTTAAAGGATAGGAGGAACATGTTAATATGGGTTTTTTAAAGATAGCTATCTCTATATGTTATGTGATATGTTATGTGATAACATTTTTTATTATTTTCCATATTTTCAAAATATCTCAAATTTAACATGTTATTTTTATATTCCTAATCATATAAGCAATAAAGACATAAGAATAATTATATTCGTATAAGATTTTTTTGTACAGATAAGAATATTTGTATTTAATACTTTATAGATAGATTACTTATTTAGCCAAGAAAAGTTAATAAGTCCTTAAGGAATACTACAAGTCATCTGAAAGAATTCTGAACATATAAAATACATACATATATATTTTTTCCTTCCTATATATATTTTTTTTCCTTCAAAAAAAGTATTTGATTATTGTAGAAATACCTTTGGATTGCTATTAGTGTCCTGAGGAAAATATAAAAGTCTTTTAAAAAATAGTAAACATCCAAGAAGGGGGGCACCTGGGTGGCTCAGTTAGGTAGGCATCTGCCTCTTGGTTTCGGCTCAGGTCATGATGTCATGGTTTGTGAGTTGGAGCCCCGAGATGAGCTCTGTGCCGAGAGTGCAGAACTTTCTGGGATTCTCTCCCTCTCTGTATGCTTATCCCCCGCTCTTTCTTTTTCTCTCTCTCAAAATAAATAAATAAACTTAAAAAAATTAAAAAAAAAAAGAAACATCCAAGAAGTATTTTTTCCTCCCAGTTTCAACATATGCAGTTGTATGACCTCGAATTAAATATGTGTTATGGGTTGAATGTTTGTGTCCTCTCACAAAAAATTCATATGTTAAATTCCTAACCTTTCATATGATGGTATTAGGAGGTGGGCCTTTGGTAATTGGGTCATGAAGGTGGAGCCCTTCTCAATGGAATTAGTGCCCTTGTAAAAAAAGAAAGCTTGCCTCCTCTCCCAGCTCTCTTACCTGCAAACCAGGGAGGGATCCCTCGCTAGACATTAGATCTGCCAGCGCCCTGATCTTGGACTTCTCAGCCTCCGAGGCGTGAGAAATAAATTTTGCAGTTTAAGCCCAAACAAACAAACAATTAAAAAAACAACTGCTCTCTTTGAGAATTTTTTTAAAATGAAATAATTTGTGAAAATGGGACTCTGATCTTAGGCATTATTGCCTTAGTCTGTCATGATTTGACTCAATATTTAAAAGAAAATAATTTTCTCTGCCAGTTAAAAATTGATCCACAGGGAAATATACATGTCAACTCTCTGAAACCTTTGTAAGTTTATGGGTATAAACTTTCAAGAGAAGATTCGTCTAGTTCTCTATCTCCTGATCATTGATTCTCATATCAAGTTACCAATGTTCAGTTTTAAAAGATTGAAGCAAGGAACAACATAAATCGAAAAACCTTGTTGGGATGAGCACTGGATGCTCATATATAAGTGATGAATCACTGGGTTCACTCTTGAAACCAATACTATACAGTGTGTTAACTAACTGAATTTAAATAAATAAATTAAAAAAAAAAGTGTTGTTCTCTGTGGACAAAGTATCAAGGAAATCAACCTTTCTGACTGTCTTAGGAATTTCAGGGAGACCAGCCTAGTAAAATGTTGAGGTTGGGGCTTGTTATTATGGTGACAACTGAAAACGTTAAGCTAAACTTATTAACTTAAATTTATCATCTCTAAATATAGCTGGGGAGGTGCCTGAGTGGCTCAGTTGGTTAAGTGTTCAACTTCAGCTCAGGTCATGATCTCACTGTTTGTGAGTTTGAGTCCTGCATCAGGCTCTCTGCCCTCAGCACAGAGCCTGCTTCGAATCCCCTGTCTCCCTCTCCCTGCTCCTCCGCACCCCACCCCTGCTTTCTCTCTGTGTCAAAAAGAAATAAACACTTAATAAATGAATAAATGAAAAATAAATAAATACATAAATAAATAAATAAACAAATAAAGCTGGAAAGGCAACACAGACTAGTGGAAATACATTTAATTTTAGGGAATAAATGATAGTTGGAGCCTTCTTATGTAAGGGGACAATTTTAGACAAATCTCTTCACAGAGTGGTAATAACTTCATCTAAAATTTGATACAGCTATACCTTGTTCATAATATTGTGGTAAATATTAAATACAGAATATAAAACAAAACTTTAATGTGCTACATAAATGTTTTTATTAGAATACATTTCATCATTTCATTGTATTTTTAATAAATCCTTTCACTTAAAATTATGTCTTGAATTTGAATTTCAATGATTCCTTCAGTGTTCTCCATAGTATACAATTTAACCCTGGGATAGGAAGGAAGCAAAAAATAAAATAAAATAAAATAAAGCCAATGGCTTGTTGCTCATGTAAGTCTGGGTTATATTTCTTCTCCCTCTTTCCTCTAATTTTCTTGACATGTAGAAATGTATGAGAAGAGAGAGATCACATGAATACTTATTGGGAATAGCTCATTCTTCATTGACCTGCTTATTGTTATACCAGCCAGTCTCACATGTTTAGTAGTGAAAGCTCTGGGCTTCTGGCCATTAAAAGAGAGAGAATGAGAATGAGAGCTTTCCATGGGACTTCGTTGTGCAACAGCCTGTAGAGATGCTCTGCCTTGAATTGCCTTGCCTGAGGATTTTATCACTTCAATTGGGAATGGACTTTGTAAAGTAAATAGGAACTAGAACCCAATGTCAGACTTGTAGTTCAGAATGGGTAGTCATATATTCCTTATCTGCCCAAAGATCCAACTACTATGTACTTCTGTCTCCCTATTGTATCAGAGGATTTTTATGTATTTATAGTGATGATTTCATGTGGGTATGACCTCAACCCCTAATATATACTTAATATTTTCCTTTAGTATAATCCTCATATGTGTTGGTGTAACTAAACACCCTCTAAAGAAGAATCTAATTATTAGTAGCGTTATTTGCAATGATGAAATGTAAATGCTTACTTAGTGAAAGGCGATAGCTAGCATAGTTAGAGAAGGGTGAAAGATCTATTTCCTAGAAATGATGACTGGAAATGACATATTATACATCTCCGGATGCACATAGTCAAATATATCCACTGCTTATATTCTATGTACTCTGAAAGAAACTCTCCATAGTTGTTTCTTTGTTTTCTTCATATATTTCCTTAATGATTCCAAATCATTTCTAGGATAAATTATCATGTCAAAATGTTAAATCATATCACTCCTCTGGAGGAAACTTCCCAGTGTCTTTGTGTCTAGGAGTAAAAGCTAAAATTCTTACTTTGTTTGCCCTTCAGGACCCTGCAGTATCTAGCCCCATCATTTCTCTAAAGTTATCACTTTACTCTATCCTGCTTTCTCTCTTCAAGTGACACTGTTCTGGTTGGAGTTCATTGAACAAGCCAGACTCACTTTTAAAATTTATTTGTTTGTTTATTTATTTATTTATTTATTTAAATTATCAAGTTAGTTAACATATAGTGTAGCCGTGGCTTCAGGAGTAGAACCCAGTGATTCATCACTTACATATAACACCCAGGGCTCATCCCATATACCCTCCTTAATGCCCATCATCCATTTAACCCACCCGCTAAGCTCATCAACCCTCAGTTTGTTCTCTGTATTTAAGAGTCTCTTATGATTTGCCTCCCTCTCTGTTTTTATCTTATTTTTCCCTCCTTTCCCCTATGTTCATCTGTTTAAGTTTCTCAAGTTGCAAATATGTATGAAATCATATGATATGTCTTTCTTTGACTGATTTCATTTAGCATAATATCCTCCAGTTCCACCCATATTGTTGCAAGTGGCAAGATTTCATTGTTTTTCATCACCAAGTAGTATTCCATTGTGTGTGTGTGTGTGTGTGTGCATGTGTGTGTGTGCATGTGTGTGTGTGTGTGTGTGTGTGTACTACATTTTCCACTTTCCATTTTGCACTCTTCATTAATTTTTCCTTTGATATCTGGGTAGAAAGGATACATTTTCAAATTTATGGCTGTCCACAAAACCCAAGATAAGCCTTATTTTATCACCCATAAGTGAATTAAACATAACTTGAATTCCCCATTGCTTTAGTAGTAGAAATCACGATCTTGCCAATCAAAGTAAATTAGATTCTTCTGGTTTAAAATAGTGACTTTTACAATTAATATTATTCTCTCCCATTTCTCTTTCTCTTTCCTGCAAAGGCCACCTAATTCCAGGACAGGGTTGGGGAGGTAACCTTAAAGAAGGTACAATTGCATTTTGGTCCATTCTCTGTTCTCATTAATTTCAGCCATGGTGCAACTTATTTTGTCTGTGGCATGGCCAGTCACTACTCTTTCTGCATATTTATTTATTTATTATTTATTTATTTATTTATTTATTTATTTATTTATTTTAATTTTCATTTTTGGATATAGACTTACAGAAAAGTTGCAGTGATAGTGTTGAGACTTCCCATATATCCCATAACCCAGTTTCCTCTATTATTAACATCTTACATTAGTATATGACATTTGTCGTAACTAATGAACCAACATTGATCTATTACTATCAGCTACTGTCTATGCTTTTTTCAGATTCATTAGTTTTCCCTTAATATCCTTTTTCTGATACAAGATCTTATCTAGGATACTACTTTGCATTTAATCACCATATCGCCTTAGATGCTTCTACCCTGTAACAGTTTTTCAGGCTCCTGTTTTCAATGACCCTGAGGAGTACTGATCAGTTATTTTGTAGAAGGTCTCTCAGTTGGGATTTGTCTGATTTTTTTATGGGTAACCAATATTTATGAGTTTTGCAGAGGAAGACCTCAGCACATCATATAAAGGGCATATTCTATTACACGTTTTACCACTGGTCAAGTTAAAGCTGCGTGTGCATTGCAAGTACCCAGTTTAGAAAAAAAAAATGAATCACAGTACTGCTTTGCTTATTGTTCAGTGCATTAAAAGAATGCACTAGTTTCATAGTTTGTCCAATTTAGTGTTTATTTACAGTTGGAAGGTAAGTGAGATGCCAGTTACTTTTTGGTGGTTGGAAACTGAATTGCCACATTAAAAAAACTTTTAAAATTATTTTCATGCTGGGAATTTTTTAATGGGTTTAAAAGTAAATTTGTAGAACTATTCATTTATCACTCTAAAGCTTGTACAGCCAAAAACATTCCCAGGCATATTTATGACCCATTTTTGAAATATAATTGTGCTGTTGCTACAGTTTTGGGAAGCTCTGGGTTATAATATATACTTTATGCTATGATTTGTTGAATATTTGCTTTTGCTTGCTAAGCCAAACTTGGAATCCCAAACAGTACCTGATCCCAGGGAAGAAAAAATATCCACCCCTTAATAAACAACAGTCTGGAAAGGTGAATGTGTTTTCAAGACTATTTTGGACCTTATGACCAAGAGATTAACACTATTTTTGTTATGTTTTTGGTTATTCCCTTTCATTGGATAAGGGAGCATCACCTCAAAATCTCATTTAAATGCAAAAGGAACACACAACTAAAGGCATTACTGAGAAAGAAAAATACACAAGAGTATAAATCAAAATACTATCCAATAAACCAACCACTTCTCTAGGCTCCATATTCCATTGGCAGAGACCACTGTTTCTTGTTCTCATTTTATGTACACAATATACCATCCGAGAGTCATGTTAATTCTTCTTAGAGTCCTGCAATACACTGCAGGAATATACTTTTATGTGTATTATCTGCTTTAAACAGAAAAAAAATGAGATTGAAAAAGTAAAACTAATTTACTATCTGTCATGCAAACTTCCATCTCTATATCTCACCACATATATACTTGGGGGAACTTTAGTATAAGAAGGAAGAAACCTAAGGATTCAGCTAATGTAGCAACAACTAAAATGCATTTCAGAAAAAAAAAAAAACAAACAAAAATTCCTAAAGTATTAAAGGTTTAGAAAGTTAAAGCTTTATTCTGTAGTAACGTTTGTGATAGTTACACTAAAGCAAAGCACTTCATGACGCAATGATGCACTTCACCTCCCCAATTTCAGTGTGTACTGGGGTGATTAATTCTGAGGGTATATTCGCTTTTTTTTCCTGATAAATATATTTCAGAAAAATGAGTTTTGTTTTGACTTCTTTTCCTAAAGATGATTTTCTAATGTCAATTTTAAGAATTGAACCATTATAACACACGGAAAGGAGATAAAATTCCTGATTATGACACATTGCACATCTGACCTAATTCATCATAGGCTGTTGTGTGCATTTATGTGTTTTGTGTTTTGTTGATGACTTTTTTTAAACTAGAGGTGAAAGGAGGCCTGATTTTCCATTGTGATTTTGGCCTCTCCTTGTTATAATTCATATTTCTGGGATTTTTGAGAAGTTAGAGTTATAAATGTTATCTGAATCTTATAGCAAACTAGGCTTTGATTTATTTTTTCTTTTATTACAATTCTACTTCAAGGAATAAATAACACACAGTATGCTAACTATTGGGAACAGTTTTATGAGATTCTACAGGTCAGTGCAGTTCATTACATTCTGAAATGAAAATGAAATTGATCATTATGTAATTATAACATATGACTTTACATTACTAATATGCTTATTAATACTTTTACATGGTAACAATTGGTAATAAAACAGGTAACTAAGGCAAACTGGTGGAAATAAGACTGTGAGTGTTAGGGATATGAAGAGAAAATTAATTGAATAAAATAAACATCCATAAATGGAATATCCGGTTTAGCTATGAAGTAAAAGAAACTAGGAATTGCTTTATAAATCTTAAACCTCATATCATGAGCATCATATATTTATGGAAACCTGTATCTGCAAGGCCTAGAGAGACTTACACTGCAAGTATCTGTTTGTTTCCTTCATTAAGAAGTCAGCTCAGTTAGAGCTGAGAATGAAGTTAGTCCTGGGAATGTATGGGTAGTTCAGCAATGACACCTGGAACTTAGATCATTCTGTTGTCTTGGCCTGCCATTATTTGTGTGAGGCTTTCATTTTTGTAGAATCAGGGTTGATGATGTACTTCAAGCTATCGCATTTGCTTTTCAAGCAGGAATAAGAGTGAAAGAGCTAATGGCTAAATGTGTTTCCATCCCATTAACTAGCTTTTCCAGGTTGAAGCTCCGCCTGCCTACTTATATTTTCACCTCAGAGTGAAAACTGGCCATATGGTCATCTCTAACTGCATGAACGTTTCAGGAAGGTAGTATTTACTTTTCCACCTACATGAGGAAGGCAAAGGGACAGGGAGTGTTTCTAATTTCAGAATAGCAAGTCCACAATATCTGCCATCTCTAGTATAAGCAAACCATGGTATTATGACTTCCTGAGCTGGAGTCACCTATTGCCGGGAATAAAAAGTTGGAAAACACTGCATCTGGCACAGTAATTGCTCTTACGGAGAAACTCATTTCAGGAAGAGCATGTTTTTGGTAGTAGGTGAGTCTATTTGGGGAATGGATAATAATTTGCTCTCAGATGTCAAGGAAGGAAGAAAAACCACTCTGCATGAGACGAAGTTTTTAACTCTATAGAGAAGAGGGGGGAGTCAGAGATACATTAGGGTACAAACGCTGAAGAAACTGGCCCCTTTGCATAAATCTTTAAGACTTGAGTAAAGTTACTACATTCACAAAATGCTTGTTGTAATTTAAATAGAACAGAGAGGCTCTATTTTACATCCTGTCTGACATTAGGGGGGAAAGTAGGAGCATCATGTGGGATGCAGGAGCTATAGAAAATTACTGGAAGAAACGAGCCTGCAGGACTTTACAGAGAGAAGAAATACAGACTGTCTCTAAAGCCTGGGTGAAGTGGGGGAGGGTCTTCTGCAAGTCAAGTTCTTTTTAGAAGTCCCAGGACAGGGAAAACCGAGCTACAGGCTACACACAGAAGACCTGAGCTAGTGAGTAACTAATAACTCAGAATCTTTGCAGAAATTCATGCATATATGAACTATGTTGGGGGGGGAGATGTGTATGCATACGTGAGCGTGTGTGGTTTAAATATCTGTGATGCTAGATTTTCTGTCAAGTTATCATTGCTCTTGTTGGAAATTAAAATGCAAACATGTCCTGAGGGAACTTTACTTCTTAGTCCTTTTTTTATTGCAGTGTTATCAGATAACAAACGGAAAGCCAATTTTTCATTAATTCCTTTAAGAAAACAGTTTTTAAATTTTCTTTTCCAGTAGGATTTTAAATTTCTGCATAGGCACTATTTTAAATGGTTTCATAGTATCCATTGTATCTTTACATCATAATTTCTTTAATCAATTCTTTGTGCGCATTAGTGTCTTTCTAACTTTTTAAGAAACTGTACTGTATGACATATATCTTTTTGTACTAATATGATTACTCTGCTTAAGAATATGCTCCTAGGGCTAGGTCACAAATTTAAAAAGTATGTGCAGCTTATATTTTGAGGTAAGCTGTCAAAATACCTACTATTAAGATTATATCGCTAATTTAATTTTCTATAAATTTTACTTGCTTTTATTTGAATATTAGTCAGAATAAATATCTTTTGATATTTGTTAACCAATTGATTTCGAAGTTTCCTATCTTATCCTTTCCCCATTTTTGTCATTTCTAAATTAAATTCCTAATTCATTTCTGAAAACTCTGTATATAAGGATTTTAATATTTTCTTTGATACTTATATGTATGTCGCAACTATATTACTCCTTTGTTTTTGGAATTTTAGTTTTATTTCTTTTATTTTCTGTGCTAATCAAAGTCTTTCAGTTTATATTCTCAAATATATTGGCTTTCAGTTATATTGTTTCTGGTTTCATTTTGGAGTTTTTACTATCTGTTGATATAAACGTGTTCAAGATTTTCTTGTGGTATTCTCATATTATTACTGTCATTTTTATGAATATGAAATTTATTGGAACAGCAGGGACTGGGAATCCAGCTTTATTTTCAAAGTGGCTAATCCATTGTCTTAACATCAGTTATCAATTAATCATAATCCCAAAGATTTTAAATATGCCTCCATTGTATACAAGATGTCCAGAAAAACTTCTGTTAATTTCAGAGCTATTTTGTTCATTCAATATACATGATGGATGGTCAAAGTAATTTTTTACCAGTAGCAGAAGAAGTGGTCCTCTGGATATGAAGAACAATTAAAATATATCATACAGTGTATACTTAATTATAAATATATATAATATATCATAAATATATAATAAATATATCAAATATATCATGCAGTGTATGCTTAATTAAAGTGTAACATACTGCAAGAAGGTTATAATAGCTTCAAGAGAAGACACTCACACTTTAGTCCTGGTTATGGAATTACTTCATACAAGGATTCTTCCTTTAGGAGTTTAACAGCAGAGACCCAGTTGAACTGTCTCCAATGTGGGACTTCATGGTACAGGTCAGAGAGTTAAACCATCTCTTTATGTATCTTAACTGCAGACTTGAGACTATAGCCTTGAAACAAGTGCATTATTTGAGCTTAAAGTAATGTCAAACAGCAAGGCTCTTTTTCTGAGTTGTGTATTCTGCAAGGCTGTTGTAAGTGGGAATGTTTCATATTTTAAAAGTCTCTCTTAATACACACAAACATAACAAAATATACAAAACATAAGACTTGTATCATTTGGGTTAATCAATACTCATAATTTATTTTCCTTGTGCATATTTGACACTTTTTAAATTTTCTTAGAGAGATCAAGAGAGAGAGAGAGAAAACATGAGTGGGGGAGAGGGGCAGAGGGAGAGAAGGAGAGAATCTCAGCATGGAGCCGAAGGCAGGGCTCAATACCAAGACCCCGCGATCATGACCTTAGCCGAAATCAAGAGTCAGACATTCAAGTAAGTGAGCAACCAGGTGCCCTGACATGTGCTTTTTATTCAGGCAGGATAATACCACAAAGAACTTTGAAAGAACTTGCTTATTTATTCTTGCTGCATATTTCCATTTAATTTAATTACAGTAGTGTTGCCCTCGTTTTTGAGGATTTTTGTATCTTTTCTCATTTATTTTTCCCACAGAATTTGAAAATACATTCTTCCAAGAAAAACAGTGCCATTGGTACAGTAGATACGTTGGTTCAATTTTATTGTTTAGTTTTGGAGGAACTTACATCTTTGCAAGATTGAGTTTTCTTCTGCAGGAAAAAGCCATGTCTCTCTATTAAAAATCAATTTTTATATCTTTCAGAGAAATTTTACAGTTTTCACCCATATAAGCCCTATCTATACAAGTCTTACTAAATTTATAACTAAGAATTTCATTTCTTGAGCTTTTCAATGGACACTTTCTCATTTATTTCTATTTCTATCAGCAGTTGATTGTTTTTATGGAAATTTTATTATATTTACTGTATTTTTCTTAAGCTCATTAATATTTTAACCCATATTTTTATCTTAAATGTTTTTTCAGATGTTTTTAATGTAAACATATTGTCTGCATTATCATTATTATGACTATCTCTCTTCAAATTGCCCATAATAAATCCTAAGGGACAGTGGTTATCCAATCACTCCACTATGAGTAGAAAATGATTTTACTTTTTGTCAAATGATGAACTACTGTGAAACAACTGCTCACTGACTACCATTGATATTAAGATGCCATTGATTAAAACATATTTATTGATTTCTGAGATATAAGAACATTAAATAAATGAGCATCTTAGAATCAGTGAAATACATGGTTAGATTAAATATTTATGTGCAAATACTTTTAAGCCATGATGATTTAAATCAAACATTCTTATTTTAAAAAAATTTTTAAACGTTTATTCAATTTTGAGAGACAGAGACAGACAGAGTGCGAGTGGGAGAAGGGAAGAGAGAGCAAGAGACACAGAATGCTAAGCAGGCTCCTGGCTCTGACCTGTCAGCACAGAGCCTGACGCAGGACTTGAAATCAGGAACCTTGAGATCATGACCTAAGCCGATGTCCAAAGTCAGATGTTTAACCAAATGAGCCACCCAGGTGTCCTGTAAACATTCTTTATTTTTAAAGAATGGTTTTGTTACACGTACGAATTTTGGTTCACAGTATTTTGTTTTCAGCATTTTGCATATTTCATTCGGCTGCTTTCTGATCTCCATTGTTTCTGACAAGAAGCTACCTGCTTATCGCTTTTCCCATGTATATGATGAATAATTTTTTTTGCTGTTTTTACATTTTTCTATGTCTGGTTTTCAATAGTTTGATTATAACCTCTTTGCTTTTATGATGATTAGGGAAGTCTAAGCTTCTTGGATTTGCAGATTACTGCTTCACTGAATTTGGGAGTTTTCAGCCATTGTTTTTATAATAAATTTTATAGTCCTTTCCCCCCTCTCCTCTCTTCCTAAGATTAACATTACACATAGGTTGGGACACCGGGCATGTTTCTCCCAAATGTCACTGACAATATGAAAAACTGAAATTCTCCTACATTGTTGGTGGAAATGTGAAATTATGCCATTATTTTGCAAAATATATTTTTACTTTAATTTGAAATGTTAAATGTAAACTGCATTCAACCCAGCAATTTAATTCCTAGAACTCTACTCAAAAGAAACAAAAGTATATACTGACACAAATTTGAATGTCCATAGAAACATGACACTGTGATAACAAAAGTAAATAATCCAAATGTCCATCAACTGGGGAATGGATACCAAAAAGATATATGTCCATACAATAGAATATTATTCAGCAACAAAAAGGAACAAAATAATGATTCATGTGACAGCCTGAAAGAATCCCAAGAACAGTCTGGCAAATGAAAGTAGTCACATGCAAAAGACTACATATTGTGAGATCACTTTACATGACGTGTCCAGAAAACGCAGGTTTATAGAGACAGAAAACAGACGAGTATGCGTGCAGCTGCAACACAATTAGATGAAGTGTTAAAAACATATGGGGCCCCGGGGTGGCATAGTCAGTTTAGCATCTAGGCTCAGGTCATGATCTCACGTGTTCATGAGATGGAGCCCCACGTCAGGCTCTGCACTGACAGTGGGGAAGCTGCTTGGAATCTCTGTCTTCCTCTGTCTATGCCCTTCCCCTGCTTTTGTGTTTTTTTTTCTCTCTCTCTCTCAAAAATAAAATAAACATTTAAAAAATATAATATATATAAGGGGGCCTGGGTGGCCCAGTCGGTGAAGCATAGGGCTCTTGGTTTCTGCTCAGGTCATGATCTCACAGTTTATGAATTCGAACCCTGCATCGACTCCATGCTGACAGGGCAGAGCCTGCTTGGGGTTCTCTCTCTCCCTCTCTCCCTGCCCCTCCCCCACTCACTCTCTCTGTCTCTCAAAAATAAACAAACTTTAAAAAATGAAAACAATATATATGTAAAAGAAGGATTAAAAACAAATACAAAATAAATAAGTAAATAAAACAAAACAAAAAAACCCTTCACAGTCTTTCTCACACAGGTAAAAAAAAAAAAATGGTACTGTGTAAGTTCAAAAGCACCTATACATGGGTCTGTGCTCAGAACTCATAAAACCGGTGTGTCTGGTGTCACCTCAAATTCAAAGGCCATGGCAAAGCATTTGCTGTGGAGAATAAAGTCTTCAAATTTCTGAAAGAAAATAACTGTCGACCTAGAAGTATAAACCTGATGAAACTAAGGACTAAATAAAGACATCTTCTAGCAAACAACACCAACTTTTAGCTGCTCTCCCTAAAGGGACTTCAAAAGAAACACTTCTACGTCTACTACCATGGAGGAAATTTTAGTAAATTTCTTTCCAAAAAATGTGAAATTTATAAGTAAAACTAAATAATATTAGAACCATAGAAATATTATTCTTGATCTAATTTACATATGTGGAACATTGTATTCAAATATAGAGAATACACGTTATTTTAAAAGCACATAAGATATTTTGAGAGGATAATTATAGTTAGTCATAATTAGATTTTTCTTTCAAGTTTTAGTAAAGTGTAAATCAGGGAAGAAAATAATAAAACAATTCTAAAAGTGTAATAAAAATAGAAGAGTTAAGCAGACGCTTCATAAAAAGAAATTTTAATTACCCGTAAGTATTTTTTAAATTCTTAAATTCATTCATACATAAGGAATAAAAAAAGAACCCCAACAAGACACACTTTTATCTGTGAGATTGACAATGACTATTACATTTGAAAATACTCTAACTTGAGTAAGATAAAAACAGCACCTCAACTATTGTTAGGATGCTAAATTATTACAATCTTTTGACAGAATATTTGGCAAATATTTGGCAAAAACTACATATCCTTTGAAATGGTAATTTAATTGCTAAGAATTTATTCTTTTTTTCTTTTTTATAGGTAATTCTTTTTCATTTTATTTTATTTTACTTTCTTTTTCTTCATGATAAATATACTTTTTATTTTTTTTTTTAATTTTTTTTTTAACGTTTATTTATTTTTGGGACAGAGAGAGACAGAGCATGAACGGGGGAGGGGCAGAGACAGAGGGAGACACAGAATCGGAAACAGGCTCCAGGCTCCAGGCTCTGAGCCATCAGCCCAGAGCCTGACGCGGGGCTCGAACTCACGGACCGCGAGATCGTGACCTGGCTGAAGCCGGACGCTTAACCGACTGCGCCACCCAGGCGCCCCATAAATAAATTTAATCCCCATCCCCTATCTCCCCCATCGTCCCATCTACCTCCCCTCTGATAATCGGTATTTGTCTTCTTCTGACTGACTTATTTCAGTCAGTATTATACTCTTTAGCTCTATCCATGTTGTTGCAAATGGCAAGATTTCATTCTTTTTTATGACTGAATAGTAAACACATAAACAGAACTGGAGCTATCACAAGTCTAAATTTCAACTTATATTACAGAGAGGTAATAATTAAAACAATATGGTACTTAAATAAAAATATACACATAGCTCAGTGGAATAGAATAGAAAACCTAGAAATAAACCACAATTATATGGTCAACTAATCTTTGACAAAGAAGGAATAAATATATAATGGGAAAAAGACAGTGCCTTCAACAAATGGTGTTGTGAAACTGGACTGCAACATGTAGAAGAGTGAAACTGGACGATTTTCTTTCACCACACACAAAAATAAATTCAAAGTGGATGAAAGACCTAAATGTGAGATCTGAAACCATAAAAATCCTGAAGAGAGCACAGACAGTAATCTCTCTCACATTGCCCATAACAACATTTTTGTAGATATATCTCCTGAAGCAAGGGAAATAAATGAAAAACTCAACTATTGGGGCTACATCAAAATAAAAAGGTTCTGCACAGTGAAGGAAACAACCAACAAAACTAAAGGCAACCTATGGAATGAAAGAAGATATTTGCAAATGACATATCCAATAAAAGGTTAGTATCAAAAATATATAAGGAACTAATACAACTCAATACCCAAAAACCAAATAATCCAATTCAAAATGGTCAGAAGACATGAACAGACATTTCTCCACAGAAGACATCCAGACAGCCTACAGACACCTGAAAAAATGCTCAACGTCACTCATTAAGGAAATGCTAATAATTTATTCTAATGATATTCTTGTAAAAGTATATATCCCCAACTGAAAACAAAACACACAGAACAAAACAAAAGGAAAGAGATTATACCATTATTTTGATAGGAAAAAAATAAACCAAGGGACATTCTAGCTGACCTTGGGTTTGGCAAAAACTTCTTAGAACACCAAATATATGATCCATGAAAGAAAAAAAAAAGGATAAATTAGTGTATTAGTTTTCTAGGGCTGCTGTAAAAAGGTATCACAGACTGAGTAACTTAAACAATAGAAATCTATTTACTCAGAGTCTGGAGGCTAGAGGTCTGAGATCAAGGTGTTGATAGATTTAGTCCCTTCTAAAGGCTGTGAAGGGAGGATTTATTCCATCCTTCTGTCCTTGGTTTGTAGATAGCTTTCTTCTACCAGGATCTTCACAGCATCTTCTCTTTCCACATGTGTGTACAAATTGTCTTTTCCTACAAGGACCCCAGACATATTGGATTAGGCTCCACTATAATAAGGTCATTTTAATGTAACTACCTCTGCCAAGACCCTGTCTCCTAATATGGTTACATTTTGAGGTACTGAGGATTAGGACTTCACCTTAGGAATTTGAGAGGGGGCATATTCACTCCATAACAATTGGACATTGTTAAAAATAAAAAAATCTTCTGCACTGTTAAAGACACTGTTAAGAGAATGAAAAAGACGAGCCACAGATTTGGAGGAAATCTTTGGGAAGTGGTTATCTGATAAAGGACTATAATCCAAAATACACAAAGAACTTTTAAAACACAACAAAAAAATATAACCTAATTAAAAATAGGCTATATGTGGACAAGATATTTTGCCAAATAAGATATACAGATGGCAAATAAGCATATGAAAAATGTTCAACATCATATGTTGTCAGGCATAAAATAAAGTAACAATGAGACGCCAATGCACACCTGTTAGAAAGACCAAAATTCACAATACTGACAACACTAAATATTGGCAATGATATGTAATAACCAGAACTCTCATTGCTGGTGGGAATGCAAAATGGTTCAGCCACTTTGGAAGGTTGGATGTTTCATTCACAACTAAACATAGTCTTACAAAAGGATCCAGCAATCACACTCGCTTGGATTTACCCAAATGAGCTGAATATTTATATCACACAAAAAACTGAACACAAATATTCATAGCAGCTTTCTTCATAATTGCTAAAACTTGGAAGCAACCAAGATACCCTTCAGTAAGTGAGTGGATAAACAAATGGAGGTACATCCAGACAATGGAATATTATTCTATGATGAAAAGAAATGAGCTATCAAGCCATGAAAAGACATGGGAGAACCTTAAATGCATATTTCCAAGTGAGATAAGTTAATCTTAAAAGGCTATAAATTGTATGATTCTAACTACATGAGATTCTGGAAAAGGGAAAACTATGGAAACAGTAAAATGACCAGTAGTGGGTCAGGGGTTCAAGGTGAGAGAGGCGGGAATAACTAAGAGATAATGGGAGATTCTTAGTGCAATTAAACTATTGTGTAAGATACTCAATGGTTGAGACATATCATTATACATTTGTTAAAACCCATAAATGTACAATACACTAACAGTGAACACTAATATAAATTATGGACTTTTGTTAATGACAATGTATCAGTCTTGGCCCATGAATTGTAACAAATGTACCACAATAATGCAAGATATCATCAGTAGAGAAAACTGGAGGGAGGGAATGAGATATATGGGAACTCTGTGTGCTTTCTGCTCATTTTTCTATGGATCTAAAGCTGCTAAAAATAAATCTAACCAAAAAAGGTGAGAATAAACAGAAAACCTATTTAACAAATAATTATGATTAATGAAATAATTATGCAGCTCTTAAATAGAATTAAGGAGAGCTGAATACGTTGGTATGGAAAAATTTAAAAGAAAAATAAGGTGTAGAGCAATGTTTATATTATTATATTTATAAAAACACAATTTATAAGAAATGCATGTATATATTATAGTAACATACTTTTTTTCTGAAAAGATGTGAAAGAATTGTTTATAGTCTTTACTTTTGTAAAAGTAACTTTGGATTTGAATTAAATAGATGGTGAGAGGGAGATGTAGGCATCCTATTGTATCCTTTTTAATGTCTGAGTATTTTGATTATACAAAAATAAAAGTTCAAAGTTCAAAATACTCTATAGTACATAAGTTATATACATTTGCCAAAACTGACTATAGAATAAAAGTGACATATACTGGATTTAATAAAACTCAGTGCATATTGAAAAACTTTCCTTTGCTATTAACTTAATTTGATGGTTTTTAGTTAATTACTGACACATGGATTACTTGACAGTTTCAAGGCTCTTAAATATGAAATCTATAGGCACGGGACAGACCTGAGTTGGGGTTAAAAATGAATCAGAGAAGCTTTGAATTAAATTAGATGTGAAAATAAAGTTTTATTTACTCTGGATTTGATCTTTTGGTAGAGAAAGTGCTGAAATGGACTTTTCCTTTACACAGGCATGGTCAAGATGGAAAAAAGGAGAGGTGGGAAACAATGAAAAATATTGTGCAAGCTGCTTAATGTCTCATCAGGAAACAAAGAAAAGAGAGCTAACACTGCACAAAGAATCTTCGAAGCAGTGGCTCCATGGTCATTTCCTTGGTTATTACTACCCCGTTGGATTTTAAGTGTTAAGTAAGTTCCATTAAGAAATATAATAGTATTCCATTAAGAAATAGTATTGCACCTGGGTGGTTCAGTCAGTTGAGTGTCCGACTTTGGCTCAGGTCGTGATCTTGTAGTTTGTGGGTTCAAGACCCACATCGGGCTCTCTGTTATCAGCGCAGACACCACTTCAGATCCTCTGTTCCCCCCCCTCCCCCACTTGCATAATCTCAAAAATAAATAAAACATTAAAAAAAAAAGAAAAAAGAAATAGTATTGGTACTGGGGCACCTGGGTGGCTCAGTCAGTTAAGCATCTGAATCTTGGTTTCAGCTCAGGTCATGATCTCAGGGTTTGTGGATTTGAGTCCCACATGGGGCTTTGTGCTTACAGTGTGGAGTCTGCTTGGGATTCTCTCTCCCTCTCTCTCTACTCCTCTTCTGCTCTCCGTCTCTCTCAAAATAAACTGAAAACAAAACAAAAAAAAAGAAATAGTATTAGTATTATGAATTCTCAGTTTTTGTTGCAGGAGTTCAATTCGGCAAATGACTGAATACTATCTATCATGTGGCACAGCAGTCTCTAGAAGACAGATCAAGAAAAAAAACTATTTTTTTTTCTCTTTTGCTTTGTTTTCTTATGGAGAACTTCTGTGATCTCAGATGTATGCTAAATTTCATGAATTAAAGCTACTTTCATGCATCACTGCAACCTCTGGTAATGGTTAATAGCTGAGAAGACGAGGATATTTTTATTTAGAGCAGAAGAAAAGTAAAAACAATTTAAGTTTGGGGTGTTCCTTATTTGCACAGATATGTTAATAGGTCTTTTAAACCTATACTTGTCTGTAAGACACAGCTTATTTCCTACTAATACAAATAAGCTATTTACTAGACTTATTCTACAGAGCTACATTTCCAAGGTTGAAAATAAAGTGAAATGGGGGGATTTCTCTGTACATATTTCCAAGCAAGTTGGTGATCTACAATCAGGACCACTGCTGCAGCAAGGATGCCTGTGCCTAGCACACGGTGAGTGGTACTTCTATTTTGTGTTACTTCTGCGGGGATGGATTTGACCATGGGAGTAATTTGACCTTTTTTCAGTCAATGATACCAACATGAGGAGTCCCAGCTTAACATCAAAGTCAACTTGAGAGTAATGTATGCAAGTAATAACACTTTAATTTGTGGCTCTGCTGAACCCTGAAATAATGAACAAGGAAATGACACTGCCTAAGAGAAGAGCAAATCAGGAAACTAGCTTTGGCGAGTTTTCCTAAGCACCGGTCTCTGGCCGTTTCTGAGTTTTCACGTACATATAATTGAACAAGGCATGTTATAGGCTTCTCTGTACACATTTAGCTCTTAAAATGTTTCAGTTAATGTAGTACCTTGTATATTACATCCTGTGGACAGTAGATAATTGCTTGAACTCTCTGCTTTACTGGTTCTTTTCAGACAAGACCTACAGGACTCCTTAACCTCGAGGACTGAACAACCAGAACTTGGTGCCTATAAAGAGGACCTTGAAGTCCTAGCAACTCAAGTTATAAATTAAGGAAGTGAGGAAAGAAGGAGCATTTAGTGTGACGTGCCCACAGTCAGTGATGTCTGTCGTCAATCTGCACTAGACCCAAAAGGATTGTGTGACTGGTGGCAGCTTTGGTAGGTGACTAAATGGGCAGAATGAAAAGTCCTTTCTCTCTTTCCCATTGTAAGTTAAGTTCCCTGGTCGAAGCAGAAGTGTCTGAGAGCAGAATGACATTCCTCACTGAGTCAGTAGACCAGTCAGTCAAACACTGCCATCTGTTGCCATGTGGTGCCTTGTGGAGCTGACACTCTCAGTCTTTGAAGAAAGGGTACATAATTGCATCAGTGTGCCATGAAATCCATTTAAATCTGGCAAATGTAGTGCAATTCTTTGTTAGCAATTATAAATTCGCAGTGGTAGGTGATAGGAACAGAGACAGAAATGGGATGTCAGGAAACATGAGGATCACTTGCTGGCAACTGTCTATTCAGTTGCCAAAAGATTAAACAGTGTGAGCTTCACTGGGGTATTAGTACTACTGCTTAGAAACTAGCGGTTAATTTTTATACCCCTTGCCATCCCCACCTTTGTTCTCACGAAGCAAACAGATTTAGTTTCCCACGTGCAGGGTGATGCCATAATAAAAAAGGGTAATTCTCTAAAGGAAGACACATATTAAAAAAGGAAGTATTTCTCTCTAAGATTGTAGCGTTTTAAACTGCACCATCAGGAACAGAATCAGGAGTGTAAAAATAGGGATCTTTTTAAACCTAAATATGACTGCCCAGTATACAGCGTAGTGTGAGTATGCTGTTCTTGTTTGAAATTATGGAATTTTCATAAGGACTCTGGCAGGGCATATATCGCAGAAATCCCAAGTTGCTGAAAAGTGACAATGTTAAGGCTGACACAATGAAAATATTCACTTTTACACTGCATTTAATTCATAAATAGCATCCTTATTTTTTAAGTCAAATGTAGGGATGCAGTCAAACTACATGCCTCAAAAACATCGTTCATTTTGCCCCTCCTGACATAGACAAATCCCATACTTGCTGCTCAAGTGGGGAGTGGAGGTGAGCTTAATAGATGAGGTGACATAATGCACTTGATGTAATTCTTCCAAACACATTTCAAAGCCCAACGATTTTGTATGTAAAAATTATTCATAGTGCAAAACACAGAGAGTACTGAGGAAAGGTCTTCAGCCTCCTTTTGTTTTCTTTTGTTTTTCTCTTTAACTATAACTCTTATTCAGTTTTCTGGCTTTCCTCTGCACCCTCATGCAGCATCCAACTGTTCTTCCAGAAATCTTCCTCAGAAATAAATCATCATCTAAAGTCATCTCTACTTATTTTAAGCCACTGCAAAGCCCCAGCCCCCTCCTCCATTTTTTAAAATTTCCAATTTCAAAATACCTCCTCCTTTCCAATTCTTTCCAAACATATTTCTTCCTCAAGAATCTGAAGATCGTGGCAATAATTGCTGAATGAATAATATATGGAGTGAAATGTAATTAGCTAAAATGCCAGTCTTATTTTTATTGCAAATCAGCAACTTAAAATTATATTGATATAGGCCATTTTCTTATTTCTGGATTTGGAGAAAGTGCATGTTTATTTGGAACTCTAATGAGAAAATGAGAGTTAACTATCTTACTATCTAATTTTGAGAATATGTTAAAGCTAAATTAGGTATTTTCTCAGTAGAGTGACATCATACTCCAAATTATACACCTGCAAGACTAGAGGTGATCATTGAGCTTACATATAAACATTCTTCTGTAGAATTTTTAGTAATCTTAATGGCAATTCATGATGATGAATTGAAGCTCATGGTGAACTGAAAAGCAGGATGAGCTCATTAATCAATTCAATACAGTATCTGTCACAGGTAACTTTAGAATTATCTATTTCCTTCTTATATCTGGAAAAGCCTAGTTGCCAGATGACTATTGATAAAATGTCATAGTGAAAAAATACCTGAAATTGAAGTATGCCTGCTTTGATATAAAGTACTGAATTATAAAAGAAGAGCAATGTTTGGCATTACATTAACTCTGATAGATACCAACAAGTCAGTATTTTATATGAGATTAGAATGAAGGTTTGAAGCATATTAGATGTTAATTACATCATTTATAACTGAATAAAGGAGCTACAGCATAGGCTCTGAATTAATACGCTGACGACTCCCAAATTGGAATATTAAGCCTGAATCTGATTCACGAATTAAGCCCTAAGTTATGAGAACTCCAGACTCATAGTCTACCTAATGTATATCATTTTCACTTGAATGTGAACTATGTATCTCAAATTTAGTGTTACCACAAGGGAATTCTTACCTTTAGTTCTCAAACCTTCTTCTGCCTCAGCCCTCCATTTCAGTAGGAATAACATAGTCCACCCTGTAGCTTAAATAAAAAATCATGAGTCTAACTTATTAAAACATTACAGGTTTTTACTGTCTTATTTATTCTATGAGTAAGTCATGTAGACCCACTTTCAGTATATGTCCTTGAACTTCTTACCATTCTCACTATTATCCTAATCCAAGGCATCATGCTTTCTTGGCAAGATCATGGTAATAGTTTATTAATTTTCCTACTTTCTTTCTTGTCTTCTCCTTCCATTGTCCACAGAATGACCTCAATAATGGTCTGAAAGTTAAATCAGCACATGCTAGTCCCTACTTAAAAATTATTGTTTGTATCACTTAGAATGATTTTCAAAATCTTTGTAGACTTAAAGTCCATACATGTACTGGCTCCTGGTATATGTTCAAAGCTCTACTGGAATCACTTTCTCCTTCACATATTTTGTCCTAAAATTACTGTAATTATTATTTTTTGATTATGGCAAGATTGTTCCCATCTCTAGGTATTTGTGAACATTATTCTGTCTGTGTAAAATATACTTCTATTTACCTTTCTCAAGACTGGCTCCTTCTTGGCATTCAGATCTCTGATAAATGTCAATGTAAGTATCAGATTCCATCCCTTACATCTCAAACTACAGCAGCCACTAGATGAACTCTATCTCATTATACTTTAATTCTCTACATAGCACTTACCGCTATCTGGCATTTCTTAAGCATTTATGTATTTTATTTCTATTGACTATGTCTTTCTACTAGAATGTAAATTTTATTAAAGCATGAAATTTATCTGTTTTATTTATCTTTCTATTCTCAAGGTATATAATGGTGACTGGAGCAATTAGGCATTCTATATACATTTTCCAAATAAACTGATTAATTAATTGTATATTTTCAATTGAGTAATTACCATAACTTGGTAAGTGTGAGCCAGGCAGGAAACCATCTGGAAAAAGAGTAAAAATGTTGAATCTACATGTCAACATGGTTGTTTTGTGTCCCATATTTGGATTGAATTGGAATATTTGCAAGTTTACCTTATCCTTTTGGATTGTAAAAAATTTAGCATAACTACAGTTAATGGATTCATATATATTAGAATGTAAAGCTTATTATGTCCCATGCAGTGATTTAAATGCTTCACACATGTTAAATCATGTAATCTTTACAACTCCCTCATAATAGAAATTTTATTGTATACATGAGGAAACTAAAACACAGATTAAACAACTAACTCAAGATTATAAGACTAAGTAGTAGCATAGTTGGGATCAAACCAGCAGCCTGGATTGTCTGTGTACATAACCCCTAAGCAATACTGCCTCTTAACCTTGAAATGCAACTTAACTTTTTCAGTAAACATTCAATAATCATTTGCTGATAGCTAACTGTGTTAATGGTAAAGTATTACATATTTTAGATGGAAAGACAAATATTATTATAGTTATATTCTTCAGGAACCTCTCATTTTTATAGACTAGCAGAAAAGTTAACAATTAGTCAAGTGTCAGTTATAATGTGTGGAAAATGTTAAATAAAAGTGGCAGGGGTTAAGTGAATTCATAGAAACACCTAGGAAGAGGGGCACCTGGATGGCTCAGCTGGAAAGCAAACAACTCTTGATCTCAGGATTGTAAATTCAAGCCCCTTGTTGGGTATAGAGATTATTTAAAAATAAAATCTTAAAAAAAGAAAAAAGAGGGGCACCTGAGTGGCTCAGTCGGTTGAGCATCTGATTCTTGATTTCAACTCAGATCATGATCCCAGGATTGTAGGATTGAGTCCTCTGTGCTAAGCGTGAAGCCTGCTTAAGGTTTTCTCTCTCTCTCCCCCTAAAAAAAGAAAGAAAGAAAGAAAGAAAGAAAGAAAGACCTAAGAAGGAAGGCAGCTTATATTGAGGAAGGGAATTTGTCAGCCAAGGGATTCTAGAAGAGCTATGTTTAAGCTAAATCCAAAAAAACATCAATAGGAGTGACCTCAGAAAAGAATAGGCATGTCATGCAGAGAAGCACCACAAAGAGTAAAGTCTAAAGTCAAGGTCTAACTTGACATATGTTTTGTGTTACAGGGTTATACTGACATATTAGACATTCTCAACATGACTGACTCTCTGAACTGTCAGTAACGTATTCTCATGTGAATCCGTATTCTAATTCTTATATTCAATGGCCTTCCTGATCTACTGGTTACAAAGTCAACCATAGGTCACTGCAACAGAACTAATTTTTCTCTTCTTAAACAAAAGGAAGAAATAGGGTAAAAAGGATCTAAATAAGGAATTTTAAAACTTGTGCAAATGAACAACTTTAAAACAAGCAATAGAATTAATTTTAAAATACTACAAAATAGAAGCATTATTGTGTTTCATGGAATTATTTATGAAAAACATTTTCAACAGTGACTAATAATGTGGTAGTCAATATCTTTAAAGAGAAATTAAATTAAGATGCTTTTTAGTAATTTCTCTCACAAGCAACCTTAAACTATACTTTAACAAATGTAATGGCCAATACTGAAAGCATAAATATCAAAATAATCATCATAGACTTGAATTTCTGTTTTAAAAATATTTTAGTCAGTAAGATCTGTGGATATTACAACACTGTTCCTAGAAAAAGTGATTCTACCCACTGTAATTTTTTTTACCCACTGTACCCACTGTAAATTTTACCCACTGTAAATTTTTTACCCACTGTAAATTTTCTGTGTGTGTGCCTGTGTGTGCATGTGTGTGTGTGCCCTTTATCCACTTGAACATGTCTGAAATCAAAAGAGGTAAATAGATTAAAAATGTTTACTTCTATCCCATGCTTTACCATCACAGACAAACTCTTGGTTGCTACATTAATCAAATAAGTGAAAAATAAATATAATGTTGGAATAAGTTCTGGCCATTAGATTTCAGGAAATCATTAGAATATTAAAGACTCATGTAACAAAAACTTTTAGAAGCGTTATTTCTTTCTGTTGTATTAGCTTATTTTTTTATATGTTAATATGTGACTGAAGAAGAAAACAGAGCAGTTCATCTCTTTAGTGCTTATTGGTTCACTTCTTTTCAAGATATGAGGATCATCTCATGATTAATTGTACAACTTTTCAGTAGCTATGGTTGTTGCTAAAGAACCTTCCATCAGAAACTTGAGAGAAGATTTAAAGACATTCATCAAAGTTTTCATTTGGAGTCTAGAGAAACAATAAAGTAGATATTGACTTCTCTTGAGGAATGGATCATGATTTATTGATCCAAAGGGCGAGTCAATATTTACCTTCAGTGAAAGTAATTCTTGATGATCAATGAAATGTAAAATTTAATGCATTATTTCTAATAAAAATATCTTGAAATCTATTAAATAGTGACACTGCTTAAATAGCATTTATATTTTTCAGTTTATAAAAATATATATGCATTATAAGAAACTGTAATATATGGGACATTAAAAGTAGAAAAACTATCAATAATTTCCCATAAAAAAACGTTAATAGCTTTGTGTATTTTGTGCCAGTCATTTCCTATAAAAATATTTGGGTGTGTTTATATATGTAAATTTTGATTGTAAATATGATAAAAATAAATTAACATAGTGTGTTATTCTTTCCAAATATGCATTCTTGCTTTCTGTAAGAGGATTACCTATCCCCACCTATTGATCTGTGAGTTGGCAAACCTTATGTGCAATGAATGTACGTCCCCAACCCGCTGACACTGTGTTTGTTTATGAAAATTGCTTTGACCAATGGCATGGGGCATACACATACCACCACATCCCAGCCTTAGAAACCATTACATATTTCCACCAGCTTTCTTGCTGCATTCCCTCTGCCACAAAACTGACCTGTGTCATATCAGGGCTTCTATTTCCTTAGGTATCCGGAGTGAGAAGACAAATAGAAAAGGGAAGCATCATCTCCTCACAGATGCTGACTTATAATGTGTGGAAGAAATAAATGTTTATTGTTGAAGATCACTGAGAGTTTGGGCTATTGATACTGGGCAAAAGTGACTAATCCACCGAAATGTATTAATAAATGTGTTATTTTAGACATGACATAGACTTTCCTAATCATAAAGGAGATATTTATAAATTCTACTACCCCCAAATTAAGAATTTTTATTAATCAAAGGATACCAAAAAGAAAGTGAAAATAAAAGCCAGAGAATAGTTTATCAGAGAAAGTATTTGCCACATATGTAACTTAAAAAGAATAAATTAAAAACACTTTCATATATTATATACAAATATTTATTTAATGACACATTGATTTGTAACTAAAAATATAATATTTATAATATGTATATAATTAAATTAATATAAAGTTTAAATAAAAAGATAATCTGATAAAAATGGGTAAAATGAATGAATGGGGATTTTATGGAAGAGAAGGATCAAATATCAAATAAACATTTAAAGATGTTGGGATGTTGTACCTTAGGATTACAAAAAAAATGGTGGTATGTATTAAATAAAGTAAAACATTGGTTTGTGAGCATAAATTGTTCTGGAAACATGTTTGGAATCCAAAGCACCTGTATATCAAAGCAAATTTCCCCATAAGAAATAATGGAAACTAGAACAATTTGTTTTACAACCCCAAAATATTCACATAAAAATGATTGCAATACTGTAATACAATACAAAATATAAAGAAAAATAAACAAATTAACCTTCACTTACCTTTGACAACATTTGTGGCTCGTTTGAAGGAGACAAGAGAGCGGAGGGTTAGTGTGTAGGATGACTTTCACTGTCGCTAATGGAATCACTGCTATCTGTTAGCTCAATGGAATCTTTTTCTGCATGGGGGCCATTGTATACTTTCGTACAGATGTTGACACAGTACAGTATTAATAAACTCTTGTCATATGCCATATTTACTACAACTGGCAATAAGGCAGCAGAAGAAAGTGTCTATATCTGCAGACAGCCTGACTTAGACTGAAGCAAAGCATCCCTAAGCTTACTCTTGTATGGAAAAGCAAAGGACTTTTCTTTGCTTCAAAGGTGCTTTGAAGTGACAAAAAATACACTAGTGCCAGTTGTGGGCACCTTCCAACGTTCTGAAGAATCACTGATTTTTGCCAAACACCAAGGCCTGAGACAGAGCACCCAAGCATGGGAGATGATTACCCACAATCCTGCAGCAAGCGAGAGTGAGAAAGAGAGAGAGAGAGAGAGAGAGAGGAACCATTGGCTCAGTTGTGATCATGTGACATTCCGTGTCGCATGCTACTCAAACTGCAAGACATCGCTTGTTTATCAAGTTAAAATGTATTAGAAATGTTTGCTCATCTTACAGAACACTCGCAGAACAAGTTACTCACAACCCAAGGTTTTATTGTATTTTCTACGACGAAATGTACATATTTCTCTCTTTCACACACACACACACACACACACACACACACACACACACAAACACACACACGCTACATTGACTCTGTCAATTAGAAACCATCAGGCATAAATTTGAGGTCCTTTGCAAATGTGAGATCTGGACTAAATGGTCCACTCATTCTCCTGTAATAGGTCCTGACTTTGACTTTTCAGAAAGGAGTATTTCAAATAACCTCCTAATAGTATCTACATAGTGTTGGCTTCTTGTTTGTTTGTTTGTTTGTTTTAATGATACTTTTATGGTATGATCTTTTATTTTGAACTCATTTCATGGCTATTTTAAAAAGATAATGGGTAAGGCAGTTCTCAACATTTCCATTCATTTCACTTTTGATCTAGCTACTTTACTTTTGAAGAATGTGTAATGGGATTTCATGAATCAAAGGCACCTTCTGTATGTTTTGGTTGTCATTTTTTTTTTATTCAGAAGGTCCAAATATCTCAGTGTATGAATTTTGAAGCAGAAGTGACTCTCTATAAAAGATCTACTCTGAAGAAATCCAAATATTTTTACATTTTAGAAAGGAGGATTTAGATGAAGATAGATAAAGCACATGGTGTATTCATAAAGCACCATTAAGTCATTTTTCTTTTCTCCATTTTGGCCTTAAATTTCACAAAAGTAGAGTTTCTTTCACACTGAAGCTTTCTTTTTCCAGGAGAGTTCTCAAATTAGTTGACAAAGTGCAGTATAAGGGCCTGGGCTAGATTTTTTATCTGACAATCTGCATCCTTCTCATCTATTGCTTATAAGCTTTTCCCACTGTCACAAGGGCTAGAAGACAAGTAACTACTTTTCTTATACTCATTTGCCTTTACTGTTTTGCATGCAGTTTACCTTCTGCCAGTGCCCTGCACCCATACAAGATTTAGAAGGCAAAAATGTGACAGAAGGCATTCTCTCTCTAGCAATAGCAATAAATAACACTTATTGCAATAGATAATGCTTAATGCTTACGGCAGGCTTTAGCTGAAAGGGAGTTCTGTAAAGGCTAACTAGACTCTACGTTTGATTTTTAGTCACCAACTGCAACGCTGCTGGTAAGCTGTGATTTTCATGGTGGGTGCTTGAACATTTCTGAAATCTTCCTGGCAGAAGCACTCTCTTGACCTCTCAAATACAATTTCTACGATATGACCTGACTTTGTGACATTCCCAGCCTTTGCGACAAGTTTGTAAATGTCTAAATTCTTGTAGTAAGTTCTTTTGTGTCCCAAATATCGAAACCAGTCTCCATATTCTTAAAATGAACACTGACTGATACAAGTCCTTTCTAGCATGGATCCTTCTTGGGTGTTAACTTTGTGCCAGGATCCAAATGCATTAAATATATTAACATAGTGGATCCTAGAAAAAAGCCAACAATGTAGCAATGCTATCATGTCCATTTAAAGCATAAGGAAATCCGGGGATAGAAATGTTTAGTAATTTTTTTTCCAGGTCATGTAGCAATAAGTTGTAGAATCTGGATTCTGATCAGGCAGTCCGGTTAAACAGCATATGCTTGTAATCACTCTGCATTTCTATCTCAGTTGTAGAATGCATATGGTATTTATCCCAACAACCTACACAAGATGGTGGGCTGTGATGCAAGTCACATATGTACATGTATTTTTTCTATGTCATAGTATTTGCTGTTATTCCTATTCACTTTCCAATTGTTCAGGGATAGCCCATTATAGGTCAATTGTGCTAAAGTAGTATATTCATTCTAATCCCAGTGTCATACTGGTATTCTTTCCTAACAATTCTATCAAGAATTAGACTAAGTTGGTTTTACCTTGTGGTAAATCTTAACCTAATGGTGAAGTGGATTTCCCATATAACAGGTGAGAAGTATTATTTTTCATGTGTTGCTAGGTAGTTGAGAATGCTGTAATAACAATTTTAAAATTTCATATAAAATTGAACATAGTTTTGTTACTAAATAAGTATTTAAATTGCAATGGATTTCAATGAGGAAATTCATATTATTCTAAAAATTCACTTACAGGGGCACCTGGGTGGCTCGGTCGGTTGAGCGTCCGACTTCGGCTCAGGTCACGATCTCACGGTCCGTGAGTTCGAGCCCCGCGTCGGGCTCTGTGCTGACAGCTCAGAGCCTGGAGCCTGTTTCAGATTCTGTGTCTCCCTCTCTCTCTGCCCCTCCCCTGTTCATGCCCTGTCTCTCTCTCTGTCTCAAAAATAAATAAATGTTAAAAAAATAAAAATAAATAAAAATAAAAATAAAAATTCACTTACAAGTATTGCAAATAGTTGGTACTCAGATACTTACTAAATAAATAATTTCAATAAGAGGATTACTAGTAGAAAAAGTAGGTTTTATTATTTTTAAAATGAAAATGCTTTATTTTAATTTCATTTGCATGTATTGCCTATTAAAAACAGCAGGATTTATTCTTTTCAGCTACCCTGAGACTAATTTTATTTTATTTTATTTTATTAGTAAACACCAGTATTATTATTTAAAAGTTATTTACTTTCTTTGAAAGTACTGATTACAAGGTATTTATGTTAAGCATCTCACTATTCAAGATTTCAGTAGTTTTTGAGAAATACTCCAATTAAAAAATATTTGTATATATGATTTTTCATGTCAGAGATACTTGTATTTATGGTTCTATCCATTATTATATATCCATTTGTATTTTTTGAGCTTTTTTGCATTTTTAACTCCTATTGATGGGAATTTTTCTTCTGAATGCATCGTTCTGACATCGTGCAAATTTGCTGCCCAAATGCAGGCGCATAAGCCTAAAACGGGACTTGCCTTTATCCACTCGTCCTGTTAGGTTACAAGTTAAAGCCACTTGCTGTTGACAATACTTTGCAACTCCTTAAATTGCAAATCAGATGGTCCATAAGTTTCTTCATTTATGGAGCTAGTCTGTGACTTCAAAATCTTCCTCATTGGACAGTGTGGGTTTCTTCAACGTGCCGCAGTTTTTATTTATCCTCAAGTAAATGAACAGGAACTAGTCTGTTATAGATCAGTAAGGATTCTTCCCTTTGTCACCTTCCCCTCTAAAGACAGAGACATATCACATCAATTTGGCAGTGCCCTTCTCATGTCAACAAAGGATAGGTGTTAACACAATAAACTGCAAAGTCCCAGAATGTGGAGAGTGGATGCAGTTGGTAATAAGGGAGTTAGCTGATGTTACTTATAGGGAATATTACTGAGTCCTTGAATTCACATCATACATTTTGGAGGTCAGATTCAACTTAAGAGCTGCAAAGAAAGCCAGATGTTTACATAATTTTTCATAGTGTCACAGAAAGAGAGAGAGAAAGAAAGCAAAATAGGAAGTAAGTATAGAGTATGCGGTGGTTTAGGAGAAAATAATCTATTTCATATCCGTGTGATAGAAAGAGAGAAAGTAAAACCTATAGCAATAATTCAGACTGTCACTAAGCTTTAAACATTGACCAATTACAGGCAGAATCCAAAAATGCAATGCAATTTGTAATACATTCTTACAGCAGACAACACAAAATCAAGACACTGATTGGAGAAAAAGACATGAATGGAACATTTTCTTCAGCGACATCTGATTGTTTCCTCAATTATGCAATGTGAAGGGTTTGAAAGTTAATATAAGAACCACAGTGGAGATTATTTCTAATATGTTTGTATATAATTATGCTAAGTGAACTCTTCATTCAAATTATGCCTTTATTCTATGATATGGTTCAATGATTCTCAATTAATCCTTTCATTATAAAGTACTTAGCTGAAGAAAATCTTCATGCAAAAATTTATGCATAGGTATCTGAATGTGATAATCCATAATCAATAACTAGTCTCTAGAACTCAGTTCCCAGAGTAGACTGGACAGCTAAGCCACATTTTGTATGAACTGCTACAGGTACCAAGCAAATTCCTATTTGCTGTGTCAGATGTTGCCTATATGTGCATTAGTCGCATGGTTATAGGAAATATCTCTGATAAACTTCAGAAACAATTATTTGAAGAAGAGGTTCACAGCATCACAGAATATACATTTACACTCTAATGGAGTCTTATATTAGGCAATTGAGAATAATAATCTTATCACTGAGGTGCATTAGAAACAGAGAGGTTTCCAAATATGCCGAAAGTTTTCAGTCCCACTTACCATTTTAAAGGTAAAACTATTACTATACATAATCCATTAATGAAACTTCTGGAAGATGCTTGTTCTTATAAAGAATACTGCACTCCAAAGATAAGTGGCATTAATGTTACTCAGAGAACCTGAAGTTTCAGTATACTCTTGGGAACAATTAGGATTCTGTCACATAAGTACTAGACCGTATCTATTAAACTGGTTTTCTATATCATGGAAAGTAAAAAGGTAATTATCAAAATGGATGTAAATGAAACATGCATTTTAGAAAATAGTTGAACCAATTACTCTCAAAGGACATATAAGGGCTAGAAAATCTTTCACCTGATTTACTCATCCACTCAAACTTTATTTCCAAAAGTAAGCAGAGATCATTCCATAAATATTCATTTATTAGATTTATAAAAGGTGGCCAACTTAAGCTGCAGAAAACTGTTTGAGACAGAAATTATTTGACAACTCATCTAAGACCATTCTTAAGAAATATTTCTGCCACAGAAGTAGACTTTGGAAAAAAATCTCTAATGCTATCTTGTTAGATACCATTATAACATCACAGAGAGATTTTTCAGACAAAGTATACTCCCTCAGTCACAGTGCAGGACTGGGAACAATAAACAGAGTCTCCAGACTCTCTGGAGAAAGGCAACAATATACAAGTTCTTATTCCCATTAAAATAAGTAAATTTCATGCCTAATTATCTAGGATCCACAGAAACGTGATTATTTCACATTTGACATTTGGATTCCTCACTTATAGCTTCCATTTGGTGCCTTATAACAAAACATTTTGTTTCTTGGAGGAGTAACAGATAACAAGCATGGCTATTATCTTTTCTTTCCCTTTGTCTTCTCCTCTTTCTCTTTTCCCTTTTATAATTTCATTACCCTTATTACCATCATTATCAATATCACTGTACGCTAAAAAGTAAAATCTGAATAAATAGATGACTGAATATCAAAATGATGATGAAAGAGAAGTAAAAGTGATAAAGTAATGCTACTGTATATATATTTTTTGATGTTTGTTTATTTTTTGAGAGAGAAATGGAGTGCGAGTAGGGGAGGGTCAGAGAGCGAGGGAGACACAGAATCTGAAGCAGGCTCAGGTTCTGAACTGTCAGCACAGAGCCCGACATGGGGCTCAAATTCACGGACCATGAGATCATGACCTGAGCCAAGCTGGATGATTAACTAACTGAGCCACCCAGGGACCCCTGCATTTTGGTTTCAATACATTTGAGATTTTAAGGGAGGGATTATTTTATTTATTTATTTATTTATTTATTTATTTATTTATATTTTTGAGAGAGAGAGAGAGAGAGAGAGAGAGAGAGAGAGAGAATCTCAAGCAGCCTCCATGCTCAGTGTGGAGCCCGACACAGGGCCTGATCCCATGACCATGAGATCATGACCTGAGCCAAAATCAAGGGTTGGATGCTCATCCAGCTTAGCCACCTAGGTGTCCAAGGGAGGAGATATTATATCTATTTCTGTTTATAACATCCTTATGAAGTAATAAAACTTAAGATGAGAGATCATGTAAATGGCCCACAGTTAGGGGTCAATGTAGCAGCATTTAACCTAGGTTAAAACATTTTTATAGATCAGAACGTTGTTTCCCCAGTGATGGATATTTCATATAACAGCGATAGTGTCAATGGCTCCTCATAAAGCATTATTGAGCTATGCTGACTGACAATATAACATGGTGACTAAGAGTGTGGGTTCTACAAACAATCCTAAAATTTGGGCCACAAAAGGTCCTGAATAGTCAAACAATCTTGAAAAAGAAAAGCAAAACTGGGGGCATTATAATTCTGGACTTCAAGTTATTTTGCAAAGCTGTAGTAATCAAAACTGTATGGTACTGGCACAACAACAGACATGCATATCACTATAACAGAATAGCAAGTTCAGAAGTAAACCCACAATTATCTGGTCAGTTAACCTTCAACAAAGTAGTAAAGAATATCCAATGGGAAAAAGACAGCCTCTTTGACATATGGTGTTGGGAAAATTGCACAGCAACATGCAAAAAAAAAAAAAAAAATGAAGTTGGACCCCTTTCTCACACCATACACAAAAATAAATTCAAAATGGATTAAAGGCCTAAATGGGAGACTTGAAACCATAAAAATCCTAGAGGAGAACACAGGCAGTAATGTCTTTGACATCAGCCATAACAACTTCCTTCTAGACATGTCTCCATGAGACAAGGGAAATAAAAGCAAAAATAAACTACTGGAACTCTATCAAAATAAAAAGCTTCTGCACAGCATAAGGAACAAACAAAAAAGAATTAAAAGGCATCCTACTGAATGGGAGAAGATATTTTCAAATGACATCTCCAATAAAGGGCTAATGTCCAAAATATATAAAGAACTTCCAAAACTCAACACCAAAAAAAAACCCAAAAAAACAAAAAAACAAAAAACCAACACAATTAAAAAATGGGCAGAAGACATAAACAGAAATTTCTCCATAGAAGATATCCAGATGGCCAATAGACACATGAAAAGATGTTCATCAACACTTACCATCAGGGAAATGCAAATCAAAACTACAATGAAATATCACCTCACATCTGTCAGAATGGCTAAAAAAAAAAAAATCATGAAACAACAAGTGTTGGGGAGGATTTGGAGAAAAAGGAACCCTCATGCACTTTTAGTGGGAATGCAAACTGGCACAGCCACTGTGGAAAACAGTGTGGAGGTTACTCAAAAAGTAAAATAGAACTACCTTACAATCTAGTGATCATATTACTGTTTACTCAGAGAATACAAAAATACTATTTCAAAGGGATACATGTACTCCAATGTTTATAGCAGCATTATCAACAATAGCCAAATTATGGAAAAGGCCCAAATGTCCATCGACTGATGAATGGATACATATATAACATATAACATATAACATACAATATATATGAATATATGGAATATATAATGTACATAAAATATATGGAATATATATTATATATGATATATAATGGAATATTACTCTGCCATAAAAAAGAATGAAAAAATGAAAAAAAAAGAAATCTTGCCATTTGCAATGAAATGGATGGAGCTAGAGACAATTATGCTAAGCAAAATAAGTCAAAGAAAGACAAATACCATGTGATTTCACTTACATGTGGAATTTAAGAAATAAAACAAATGAACATATGGAAAGTGGGGAAAAGAAAAAAGAAGGATAAAGAAGAGATAGGGATAAGATACTCTTAATAATAGAGAACAAACAGGGTTGATGGAGGGAGATAGGTGGGAGATGGGCTAGATGGGTGATGGGTATTACAGAGGGCACTTGTGATGGGTACTGGGTTGTATGTAAGTGATGAATCACTAAATTCTACACCTGAAACTAATATTACACTGGATGTTAACTAACTGGAATTTAAATAAAAACTTGAAACCAAAAATAAAAAGAATACAAAAGCACTACTTCAAAGGAATATATGAACCTCTGTGTTTATAGCAGCATTATTTACAATAGCCAAGATACGGAAGCAGCCCAAGTGTCCACTAATTGATGAATGAGTAAAGATGATGTGGTATGCAAATACAATGGAATATTATTCATCATAAAAAAAGAGTTAAACCTCGTCATTTTCAATGATGTGGATGGAGCTGCAGAGTACGATGCTAAGCAAAATAAGTCAGACAAAGAAAGACGACTACCATATGATTTCATCCATATGTGGAATATAAGAAACAAAGAAAACAAGCAAAGGAAAATAGATGAATGAGCTAGAGTCAAAAACAGGAAACAAGACTTTTATAGAGAACATTCTGATGGTTACCTAAGGCAAGGAGAGAGAGGGGATGGGTGAAATAGGTGATAGAAATTGAAAAGTGCACTTGTGATGGGCACAGTGTGATGATATGGAACTGTTGAATTACTATATTGTACACCTGAACCTCCTATAACAGTGTATATTAACTAACTGGAAATAAAGTAAAAACTTAAAAAATGTGTGGATTCTAAATTCACACTGTTTGGATTTAGAGCCTGGATGCACCACTTAGTTATATGACCTAGAGTAATCTACTTAGTCTGTTTGCACCTTGGTTTATTCATCTGTAGATTGACTCTAATAATAGTACTTACATCCTAAGGTCAGTGTGAGTGTTAAATTAGTATATATATGAAAAACACCTCAAACTCTTTGGCATATACTAAATGCTAGATACGTGCAATCTATTTCCATTATTGCCAAATCTCTCTTCAAAAGGTGATGGGGAAGTGATGAAGTGATTTTGTCCTAAAAACACCATCTAATTTTTAACATATTCCATCAAATTAAGCTGCCCGAGAACATGGATGGATTTCAAACTTTGCAGGAATCTTTCCCAATCCTTCCCATTGACTATATATAGTCCACCCCTGCTGGATGGATAGTAATGATGTTAATTCAGAATTGATTATATTAGCATCCTAAAGACTAGGCAGAAGAGTGGTTATCGAGTTTCTCTTAGTTCAACCAATTTGTCTTACTTGCTTTCTGGTGTGAAAAGATGTCTGAAGCTCATGTTGTATGTTTTCCATTTAAGACTGAAACACTCCCGAGGACTTGAATGTTTTGTCGAAAACAGTATTTGTCTCAGCCCTACTGGTGTTCACTGCTGGGTTCATTACTGTTTATTGTCTATACAGTATATATTAGGTGGTATAAATATATCATGAGTTTTATATTACTAACTCCTAATATTGCCAACTCAACTTTAGTCCTAAATGATATTTTCTTAACCTTATTAATATTACATCCGTTCCTCCATACTTCTGCACAGAAAATCACATTTCTCAACACAATTTGTCATTTACATGGTTCGGCAATATTCACAACATTCTTGAAATGGCATTAACAACCGCATTGCTAACAGAAGATTGCTATAAGCAGATAAAATTTTTTTCCAGTTCCTTGTGTCCTTAGTGTATATCCCAGAGTGATTTACAGCAAATTACTTTGTTCTATTATCTATTTATCTATCATCTATCCATTTATCATGTATCTATCTATCTATCTATCTATGTATCTATCTATCATCCATCATCTATTTATCTTTAAATCCAAGTTAGTTAACATATAGTGTAGTAATGGCTTGAGGAGTAGAATTTAGTGAAGCATCACTTACATACAACATCCAGTGCTCTTCCCAAGAAGTGCCTTCCTTAATGCCCATCACCCTTTAACCCATCCCCCCACCCAATACCCCTCCAGCAACCCTCAGTTTGTTCTCTGTATTTTAAATGTTCCTTTACAGGGGCATCCGGGTGGCTCACTCGGTTAAACGTCTCACTCTTAATTTCAGCTCAGGTCATGATCCCAGGGTCGTGGGATAGAGCCCTGTGTCAGGTTCTGCGCTGAGCCTGGAGCCTGCTTAAGATCTCTCTCTCCCTCTCTCTCTGCCCCTTCCCTGCTTACACACATACTCTCTGTCTCTCTAAAATAAAATTAATAAAAGGAAATAAAATAAAATAAAATAAAATAAAAAGTATTCCTTTACAGAGTTTCATCTAAAAGCAAGGTATACTGTTGGGGCGCCTGGGTGGCTCAGTCATTTGAGCACCTGACTTTGGCTCAGGTCATGATCTCACAGTTCATGAGTTTGAGTCCTGCATAGGGCTTTGTGCTGACAGCACGGAGCCTGGAGGCCACTTCCAGTTCTGTATCTCCCTCTGTCTCTCTGCCCCTCTCCTGTCTCTCTCTCTCTTTCTCTCTCTCTCCCTGTCTCTCAAAAACAAACAAAAAACATTAAATTTTTTTTTAAATAAATAAATAAAAGCAAGGTATACTCAGGGTAGTCTCATAGTTATTCTCATTCCTCTTCCATTTCTTCTCTTTTTACCTATAGGTGTTTATTTTGCTTTTATGTTATTATTTGTTTTGATAAATTATAGCATAGTATAGGGCATAAGTTTTTCACCTCCTTGCTTCTTTACTTAACAGTGCATCTTGGAGATCACTCCATAACAACATGGAGACACATGTGTCATTGCTGTTTCAGCTGCAGAGTACTCCATTGTAGGAATTTTTGAATATAACTTAGTTTATTTAACCACAGTGATGGACACTTGTACTTTTGTCTATTGCTATTACACATAATGCTGTAATTAACAGACTTATAAATTGTAAATATATCTTTCCGGGGTTTCTTCGTTGCTTTTGTAATTTTTTGTTGTTGGTGATGTTTTTGCCAGTGTGCCTTTGGGATATAATTCTAGAAATGACACTACTGGGCCAAAAGATAGATGCTATGTAATTTTTCTAGATAGTACCACACTTTCTTCCAAAATTTGCACTCCCACTGGTGATGTATGATGACTATGTTTCCACTGGTGTGTCAACAGAGTGTATTGTCAAAATCTGAGGCAGAATGTGTGCTTTTGAGAAGTTTACTTTTGTGTAAACGTAGTGTTAAAGACCTTTCCCCATAGCTTGTATCTAGGCATAAATGTTTGTCCCATATTGGCATTCATTATGTAGGAGCCCAGTTGTCGCCTATAAATTTAAGGAGGATATCTTTATTCCTGTGAGACAGATTCTCCAATATTTAGGAATGAAGACCCCTGAAGTTTGCAACAGTTTTTTCAAATGGTTCCTTAAAAAAACTTCCACACTAATACTTACTGCTATATTTGTATTTAGTTTTATCAGGGATAAAGAACAAAGAAGTCAGAGTAATAATAATGGGTGAATCTAAGTGAAGAATACATGGGAGTTCACTGTATTATTGTAACTCTTTGGTAATGTAAATAGTTTCCAAATTAGTAATTAAAAAATAAGTTGTCCATAAAATAAAAGAATAAAAGTAGAAGAGAAAAATAAAAAAAATAGAAGTCATTGAGATATGAGAGAAGACAGATGAGAAATAGGCTGATAGGTTGTATTTATGAGAGCAATATTGCCAATAAATGTCACTGAATAAATCCTAGAATAAAAAATGTTTGTGTTAAGAAAGTGTAACAAATATCACACATGAAAACCATATATTTATTTTTCTCTAATTAATAAGCAGGACTGTTAACTATGTGGTGAGATTAATATTCAGAACCAACAGTGAGCAATCAATTAAAGGTGTTTATTTTTTAAAAAAAACCCTTTTATTTTCTACTGAAGATAATATCGGTGTTTCTCAGTTCTCAACCTGTGAGATTCCTTTCATTTTGTTTCAAATTCCTTCAACGTCAGGCAGGGAAACAAATACTTTTTTTTTTTTAATTTTTTTTTTCAACGTTTATTTATTTTTGGGACAGAGAGAGACAGAGCATGAACGGGGGAGGGGCAGAGAGAGAGGGAAACACAGAAACGGAAGCAGGCTCCAGGCTCTGAGCCATCAGCCCAGAGCCTGACGCGCGACTCGAACTCGCGGAGCACGAGATCGTGACCTGGCTGAAGTCGGACGCTTAACCGACTGCGCCACCCAGGCGCCCCAAAAAATACTTTTATTTCATAGTGAAGTTCTGTGGACACAAACCTATCTCTGATTTCAAAGAGATGACATGATTTGACTCCATGGTTTATAACCTAAATGCTTTTCATTTGGTGATATACAAATGCAAATTCTTCACTTGGGAAATGGACAGTTGGGCTTTCTCCATTATTTAATGGAAATATTAGAAGATAGCAAATGTGCACAATTTATTTCTTTTTTATTGTATCTGATATAAGTTATCTTTGGGGATGAAATGCAAAAATCCATGTGCTATCAAGTCCTAGGAACATACCTGCAACTTATCAAACACAACATTGTGAAATGTAAAGGAATAATGATCACATAACAAATATCCACAAATCGGTCTGAAAACAGGATATTTTTATGAGTCTTATTTTCTTCTATTTAATGATACGTTATCAAAAACATCTCATTTTTCTCATCATTCTGCTTGTGGTTTTTTTGAGCTTTTAAAATTATAATAATTTGTTATTATATTATAAAGTCTTCATAATCTAAATGTCTATATTATGCACAAAAGAGCTGTAATATTATGCTTTAATATGAAACAAAAATTTCTTAAAAATCTTTTAAAGTATATCATTATTCTACTTGTAAATGAATTTAAAATTATGAAGAGTGAAATCTATTATGTAACATTTAATTCCATAGCAGAGCAAAAAGTATAAGGCTCTTTCTAGCTTCAGTAGCTAAACTATGTTGTTTCCTAAACTTTCTCCCTCCTGGCCTGTTTCTCTAGAACAAACCCTTTTGAACTAATCCTAGTTTGGCAACCTTCCTCAGCTGCTGATTGGGTTTCTCGGAAGCATGCACCTTTGCCTTCCTTCAGTGGAAATGCAGCACCTCTCAATAGAATTCTTTCCCCTGCATCCAACCCAAATCAGCTTCATGCACAGTGCTGGCCTCAGACTCTCAGGTGTAAGTCAGTTACAGGACGCTGTGTTCCTCAGCCTGGAGGTAACTTGTATGTAGATCTCTGAATGGTCTCCTTTAAGCCCCTCTCATTCGTCTACAATGTGAAAGCTGCACATCACTCTGGCAACTCACTCCAAAGGAATTCTCTCTAGAGTTTCTTCCACCTCCTTTTATACAGTCTAGTATAGAGGATAAAGCTAAAGGCAGAAGAACCAGTTGTACATCTAGCTCCTCAGGCTATAGTTCTATGTGGCACCTGCTGTGCTATTCCTGTCCTTTGTATATCCTGCCAAAACTCTGTTCAGAGTCCATTGTAACACCCTGTTAGTTTTACTTCAACTAGGTAAATGTCAGTTTCTATTGTTTATGCTTGAAAGAACCTTAATTAATATAAACACCTTCAATGGATATAATTTTGCTACTCAGCCAAGAGGTGTATTTGGGGTACACACATATGATAAATAGATCTCTCAGTGGCCGTGGATCTAAGGGAGAACAGCCTTGGATTTTACTGGATGTAAAATATGAGGTTAAAAAAAAGCAACAAAACAAAACTTAAAGGGACTCCAGGACTCAAGGCTAAAGAAATAAGGTATGTAAGAACAATTTAGATAGAGATGTGTTAAATTCTGATATGATAAGCTAGGTTGTTCTATTTCAGACAATTGAATACACATGACTGTGATTTGGGTCATGTATTTCAGAAAACTGGAGGCTTTCTGAATACCCAGACTAAAAGTCAGATGCTTGGTAATTCTCAGTAATCAGTTAACCTCACAAGGTCGGATGCTTCGTTTGCAAAATGAGCAAGTGGGACAAGTGGTAATTGCAATCACATTTGATTGAAACTTTGTAAACATTTTGGCATTTTGTGACTTATTTTAAGATGTACTCAGGGGCGCCTGGGTGGCTCAGTCGGTTAGGCGGCGACTTCGGCTCAGGTCATGATCTCGCGGTCCGTGAGTTCGAGCCCCGCGTCGGGCTCTGTGCTGACAGCTCAGAGCCTGGAGCCTGTTTCAGATTCTGTGTCTCCCTCTCTCTGACCCTCCCCCATTCATGCTCTGTCTCAAAAATAAATAAACGTTAAAAAAAAATAAAAAAAAAAGATGTACTCATATCGTAGTTTTGAGTTTAACTACATAGTTTAGGTAACTGTCTACAATTTAATTAATTCACTCAATAAGTATTTTTGAGCTTTCATTATGTGCCAGGCCCTTTCCTGGAAACTTGGAACACATCAGGTAGATATATTAAATAGCTAATCTAGCCTTATCCAACAAATAATAAACAATGAATACAATCAAAAGTAAATTTCCTGTAAGCTAGGATGTGCTGAGGGCTATGGAGGGAAACGTAGAGTAGGATAAAGGGGCTCAGGAGTGGTAGGTTGGAAAGTTATGGTTTATATAGTATTGTCAGAGTAACTTCTTTGAGAAAGTGACATTTGAGCTGACTTGAAAATGAGTTAATTAGCTGCTGAAATATGGTAAGAGGCAAAGAGCTTTCCGGACATACCATTCAAAGTTCAAAGGCCTGAGGCAAGCTACCCTAGCTTATCCTTATAGGCTGAATAATAAGGATGCATGGCTGGAGCCTGAGAGAATAAGGACTGCAGATATCAGACAAAGAGAGATAAGGGTGGGAATAGAAACAAGAGAGGGCAGAGTAGTAAAATAAAGCAAAACCCACAGCCTTGTAGGTAGTAAGAGCAGAAGATACACAATTCTGAAAATGCCCAAAAGCCTTACTTTTGGCCTTGTTCAGAGTGTATTTCCTTTCCCAAGGAACAAGTACATTCATAAAATACCATGATATGCAGAGGTCATATGTCTGATAATCGCTTCTGCTCAGCCCAATTTGTCCCACAGTAGCTGACGTGTAGAAGAGAGGTCAAGGATAAAATACTGGCAAAAAGAATTAATGCAAATGAAAATCATTCTTTTAGTATCAACAACATTTGGAAAATTGACTACCTGCCTTCTTTTCTGGAGTAATTATCTCATTTTCTTATATTATTTTAGAGAAATTAAGTTTCCAAAATCATAATTATTGATAAATAATCAATTATGGATAATTAAAAAAATAACAATTTTAATGAGCTTCAATGACAACCATTAATATAAAAGATCCAAGACTACCAGGATGACCCCTTCATCGCTAATTCATTCAGGTGACGGACAATGCTTGAATCTTTTTGCCACTAGTTCTGATATGCCACTTAGGTAATTTTGAGAAGATTTCTAAAAACCTCAGGTAGATTGTTTTACAAAAGTTAGGCAAGGGATATTTTACTGATAAGTTGTATCTTATTCCTTAGGATAAGGTTCTTCTGGAAAACGGAGAAGAGAACATTCATATCTCTCCTTGCGGGGATGTGAGAAGTGGGGATGAGAAGCAGGTCCTGTTCCACTTAGGGAAAAAAGAGCACTTAAAGTAGCTTCTTATTCCTCACAATCTCCTTGTGTCATTTCAGGAGAAATTTTCTCTTTTTCTTTGAAGAGAGAATTATTATGCTTTTCAGCTAGACAATAAATATAGAGCTCTTTGTTTAAAAACAATATTTTGTTCCACTTTGGTGGAAACTAATAAACAAACACAATAAATAAAGTAATGGGGTTAATCATTACATGCAATGTACAGGGATCTCTGTTTTATGGATATGGAAAATGAAATAGAAGAAGATTTAATGTCTATTTACTGACTGCTATGAAGCAGTCATGGAATAGGGCTATATACTAGGCCTCTGAACCAAGGAGATTGTCTTCCTTACTTTGTCACAGGTAACCTCTGATAATTTAAGATTATTTATTAATTATTTGTCCACAAAGGAAAACTTCCAGACTCCTTCTATGAAGCCAGTATTACTTTGATTCCTAAACCAGACAGAGACCCAGTAAAAAAAGAGAACTACAGGCCAATATCCCTGATGAATATGGATGCAAAAATTCTCAATAAGATACTAGCAAATCGAATTCAACAGCATATAAAAAGAATTATTCACCATGATCAAGTGGGATTCATTCCTGGGATGCAGGGCTGGTTCAACATTCGCAAATCAATCAACGTGATACATCACATTAACAAAAAAAAAGAGAAGAACCATATGATCCTGTCAATCGATGCAGAAAAGGCCTTTGACAAAATCCAGCACCCTTTCTTAATAAAAACCCTTGAGAAAGTCGGGATAGAAGGAACATACTTAAAGATCATAAAAGCCATTTATGAAAAGCCCACAGCTAACATCATCCTCAACGGGGAAAAACTGAGAGCTTTTTCCCTGAGATCAGGAACACGACAGGGATGTCCACTCTCACCGCTGTTGTTTAACATAGTGCTGGAAGTTCTGGCATCAGCAATCAGACAACAAAAGGAAATCAAAGGCATCAAAATTGGCAAAGATGAAGTCAAGCTTTCACTTTTTGCAGATGACATGATATTATACATGGAAAATCCGATAGACTCCACCAAAAGTCTGCTAGAACTGATACATGAATTCAGCAAAGTTGCAGGATACAAAATCAATGTACAGAAATCAGTTGCATTCTTATACACTAACAATGAAGCAACAGAAAGACAAATAAAGAAACTGATCCCATTCACAATTGCACCAAGAAGCATAAAATACCTAGGAATAAATCTAACCAAAGATGTAAAAGATCTGTATGCTGAAAAGTATAGAAAGCTTATGAAGGAAATTGAAGAAGATATAAAGAAATGGAAAGACATTCCCTGCTCATGGATTGGAAGAATAAATATTGTCAAAATGTCAATACTACCCAAAGCTATCTACACATTCAATGCAATCCCAATCAAAATTGCACCAGCATTCTTCTCGAAACTAGAACAAGCAATCCTAAAATTCATATGGAACCACAAAAGGCCCCGAATAGCCAAAGTAATTTTGAAGAAGAAGACCAAAGCAGGAGGCATCACAATCCCAGACTTTAGCCTCTACTACAAAGCTGTCATCATCAAGACAGCATGGTATTGGCACAAAAACAGACACACAGACCAATGGAATAGAATAGAAACCCCAGAACTAGACCCACAAACGTATGGCCAACTCATCTTTGACAAAGCAGGAAAGAACATCCAATGGAAAAAAGACAGCCTCTTTAACAAATGGTGCTGGGAGAACTGGACAGCAACATGCAGAAGGTTGAAACTAGACCACTTTCTCACACCATTTACAAAAATAAACTCAAAATGGATAAAGGACCTAAATGTGAGACTGGAAACCATCAAAACCTTAGAGGAGAAAGCAGGAAAAGACCTCTCTGACCTCAGCCGTAGCAATCTCTTACTCGACACATCCCCAAAGGCAAGGGAATTAAAAGCAAAAGTGAATTACTGGGACCTTATGAAGATAAAAAGCTTCTGCACAGCAAAGGAAACAACCAACAAAACTAAAAGGCAACCAACGGAATGGGAAAAGATATTTGCAAATGACATATCAGACAAAGGGCTAGTATCTAAAATCTATAAAGAGCTCACCAAACTCCACACCCGAAAAGCAAATAACCCAGTGAAGAAATGGGCAGAAAACATGAATAGACACTTCTCTAAAGAAGACATCCAGATGGCCAACAGGCACATGAAAAGATGTTCAGCGTCGCTCCTTATCAGGGAAATACAAATCAAAACCACACTCAGGTATCACCTCACGCCAGTCAGAGTGGCCAAAATGAACAAATCAGGAGACTATAGATGCTGGAGAGGATGTGGAGAAACGGGAACCCTCTTGCACTGTTGGTGGGAATGCAAATTGGTGCAGCCGCTCTGGAAAGCAGTGTGGAGGTTCCTCAGAAAATTAAAAATAGACCTACCCTATGACCCAGCAATAGCACTGCTAGGAATTTACCCAAGGGATACAGGAGTACTGATGCATAGGGGCACTTGTACCCCAATGTTCATAGCAGCACTCTCAACAATAGCCAAATTATGGAAAGAGCCTAAATGTCCATCAACTGATGAATGGATAAAGAAATTGTGGTTTATATACACAATGGAATACTACGTGGCAATGAGAAAAAATGAAATATGGCCCTTTGTAGCAACGTGGATGGAACTGGAGAGTGTGATGCTAAGTGAAATAAGCCATACAGAGAAAGACAGATACCATATGGTTTCACTCTTATGTGGATCCTGAGAAACTTAACAGGAACCCATGGGGGAGGGGAAGAAAAAAAAAAAAAAAAGGACATTAGAGTGGGAGAGAGCCAAAGCATAAGAGACTGTTAAAAACTGAGAACAAACTGAGGGTTGATGGGGGGTGGGAGGGAGGGGAGGGTGGGTGATGGGTATTGAGGAGGGCACCTTTTGGGATGAGCACTGGGTGTTGTATGGAAACCAATTTGTCAATAAATTTCATATATATATATTAAAAAAAATATTTGTCCACAATGCACAAAAACTGAAGGTGTTTATGCGTCTTAGAATAATTTATGGAAATGCAGAGTTTTTGTCACCTTGAAAAAGGAAATGTTAAGAAAATATTATTATATTACATATAAATCTTTCATCCTATGTTAAGTGATAAGATGTGTAGAGCAGAATGTTGCTTAAAATATGAAATACCTAGGGGCGCCTGGGTGGCTCAGTCGGTTAAGCGTCCGACTTTGACTCAGGTCATGATCTCACGGTTCGTGAGTTCAAGCCCCGCGTCGGGCTCTGTGCTGACAGCTCAGAGCCTGGAGCCTGTTTCAGATTTTGTGTCTCCCTCTCTCTCTCTGACCCTCCCCCATTCATGCTCTGTCTCTCTCTGTCTCAAAAATAAATAAACGTTAAAAAATTTTTTTAAAAAATATGAAATACCTAAATTTTATACAATACTTTGACTTAGAAAAAATAAATACAACTTAATGAAAAGCTGACTTAATGTTTCAACCATCTTATTTATATGATAATGGCCTCTGATGCAGAGGACACACCTTTCAGTTAGAGGGAAATTATTTTTCATTTTAAAATTATCGTTAACATCTATAGCATAACCATTGCTTTTACTATACCACTCTTACAGGATTTTAAAACTCTGAATTATCCAACCACATTTTCATGTGTGTCTGAATGAGAAGATTCTGTTAACTTCAAAGCATGGTTCTAATACATGTGCAGATGCCAGCCAATTAATAAACAGGGGGCCAGAGGCAAAGGCTCCTGAATTCTGGGCAGCGCCGTACTGCATAAGAACAAGGCATTTATCAAACTGTCTTATAGACATCCTGTTAATCTAAATGTGTCTGGATTAAAGTACCAGCAATTTATTTCACCATTTCATCACTTGTGAAGTTTGCAGATTAGTATTTAATCATTTTAAATGCATAATTATTATACTTTGCTCCATGCTTTCTCACAGGTCCTCTGAAGGACAGTAAAGTATTGCAATCATATTTTCAGTATCTATTTCTTCTCCCAGTCTAACACACTGATGAGATATTCTAGAAATGCAGTATATGAGAGTACACAAAAGGAGAAGAAATCAGTTCAGTCCATAAATATTTAGATTAAATGCTCCTGTTTTACTAACATATGCAGTTAGCTTCATTTGAACTTATCCTACCACCTTTTTTGTAGATTTATACCATTCTGGTTGTGTCTTGAAGCAATGCTGAGAACCTCAATGCATATATATATATATATATATATACACACAAACATATATATATACATATATATATTTATACACACATATTTATACACATATATATATATATACACACACACATATATACACACACACACATATATATACACACAAGCTGTGCCTTTCTCTCCCAGTTATAATCCATGTAACAATTTCTAAAATATTGGTAAAGATTAACCTTTTAAAACAGCTCTGTATTTAAGATGAGTACATTGCTAGGTCATTAAATAATATTAAATGTTGTATTAGTTATACAGACAATATAGTAGTCTTGAAATACTGGTTTAATATACTTACAAGAACAAAAACATTGCCCACTTCTATGCTATGTTAAATATTCATAGTTTCTTTACCTGGGAGCCAGTTACCGCTTACATGTAGTTGAAATCTTAGTAAAAAAAAAATCCAAGATTCTCATCCCACTGACTAAAATTGATGCCCTGATATCATTGGTTTTATTATTTTTAAAAACCATATATGTATATAATTCCTACTATCATCAGCAGATTAAGAAATATTCTAAAATAATTCAAAAGGGACTACTTACTAGTTTGCTTGGCATATCTAATCTTATTTACATTTTCTGCCTCTATATAGGCTAAAGATTTATAGTACATTCTTTAGAATGTCCTTTTCGTATTATTCGCCCCAGGCCATTGTAAGAGAGGATTTGTTTTAACTGTGGTTTACATCCCTTTAGGAAAATGCCATATTCTTATTTGCACAGGGAGGGAGAATTATAAAACTAACCAAATAACTTAGTTTAGTGCAAAAGAAGGTTTTTAACCAAAATTGTATTTGATGAGCTCTGGTGTGAGGTAGAAGGCTTTAGTTTCCCTTTTGCTTTCCAACTAAGAATGTCCCCATAAGTAATCCACTTCTCAACATCCAATATCCCTTTGTTTTCAGAATGACTTGTCTAATATCAAAGGAAAAGGAGAAAATTAAAGATGCATTTCTTATGTATCTGCATTATAAAGGTGTGTATTACAGAGGGATGAAATGGAAAGAGGAAAAAATGCATCTTTCACTTATCTATTATAATAAAATCTGCATTTCTGAAAATTTCTTATTGGGCTCTGACTTCATTCATTTTGTCCTTAGACAAACATATGGATTTATTGAGAAACTATTGTACCAGGCATTGTTCCAGATTCTAGAGAATAAAACTGATAAAGTTCCTAGCTCACGAAGTTTGCTTTTCAGTGGGGATAGATGTTGTGATACCCGAGGTTCCATCCTCCAGCTGCTCACCTCTGCCTCCATCCTGAAAGCACACATTCCCTGTGCCTCCACCTGTAACCCTCTTCTCCTGCTTCACGTTCCATACTGACCAGTCTCAGTAAAATTATCCACTCTGTCTTAATGTTTTCAAACATACAATTAACATCTGCACCACTGTGATAAGCCTTACTTAACTGATAGTTTACTGAACAGTCAATTTGAATGTTCCACAGGTATTGTAAGCACAAAGTACACAATAAGAACTCGATGTATTTACACCTTCTCTAATGTTAACCCGGCTTTGTCTTTTGTATACATCAATTTATTAAGCTAACTGGTCTCCCAGTCTTTCACCTACTCATTTTTACTGTCCTTGCTCTAATTTCAGCCATGTCAATTACCAACAAAGCTATAATATATACTATATAAAATAATATATAACTATATGCATTATATATGTAACTATAATATATAAAATAATATTACAATGTAAAAAATGACATGATACAATATCATATAACATAATAAATTGGCTTAATTCTAATATCACTATAGCCTTTTATGCTAAAACTCAAACCCATCCTGATTACTGAATGATTTATTATTTTATTTTATTTTATTTTATTTTATTATTAGAAGTTTATTTACTTATTTTGAGAGAAAGAGAGCAATGACCTGCGAGATCATGACCTGAGACGAAATCAAGAGTCAGATGCTTAACTGACTGAGCCACCCAGGCGCCCTAAGAATTATCATTTTAAAATATCTACAACATCCAATACTTTTCTACTTACATCTTTCCACGGCTTCAGGTGAAAAGCAATATTGTGTAGCATGACATAAAAGGCACTTCATATCTGTCATCTTGTGTCTTATCCTGCCACCTGCCTATGTTCCCCAGAAGAACCTCATAGCCATTTAGCATGATTTTACAGTTCTTCCATTTTCCCCATCTCTCACCTTGTTTCTTTCGTCTAGGAATCTATTTCTGTATTTTTCTGAACATACTGTGCGTGCGTGCGTGTGTGTGTGTAGTTACTTGACTATTTAAATAGCAATATGCCCTATAAAGTTACTTAATTTTTACTTTTCTTTTTTTTTTTTTTTTGGCAGCATTTTCCTGGATTTTCTTTTTCCTCCAAGAGTGTTGTTCTTAAAGTGGGTCTTTGAGTGGGTAATGTTCTAGGCTCTCATATACCTACCACTTAAATTAAATTTAGCTGTATATATAATTCTAGGTTCAAAGTTATTTTCCATCAATCACTTTAAAATTATTACTCATTTTTTTTTTTTTTTTACATCTGGTATTGCTATTGAGAATTCTAGCCAGTCTGAGTCTTACTACTCTGTAAGAGCTTTTCTGGAAGCTTTCATTTCATTTTAAGATTTTATTTTTTTAATGTTTAATTTATTTAGAGAGTGGAGGAGGGGTAGAGAGAGGGAGAGAGACAATCCCAAGCAGGCTCGAAGCTGTCAGCACAGAGCCCGACACGGGCTCGATCCTGCAAACTGTAAGATCAATCCCATGAACTGTAAGATCATGACCTGAGCCAAAATCAAGCCAGAGGCTCAATTGACTGAGCCACTCAGGCACCCCTCATTTTAAGTTTATAAGTGTATGTTAGTTTTTCTTTATATTAAATAAGTTGCACTCTATGAGTCATTTCAACCTGAGGTCTTTAATCTTGTTTTAATTATCTGAAATTTACTGTAATTTTCTCAAATATTATCTCCTCCTACGTGTATGTATGTCAGCATGTATGTGGGTCTGTAATTATTTTCTTTCTCTTCTTCAGTAACTCACATTATCTGTAAATTGGCCTCTACTTTCTGCTTCTATTCTACATATCTCATAAGCTTGATTTTTATATCATATTCCTTTTTATCTTTTTCTTTTGCCTTCTTGGAGAGTGGTTCACAATGATCATCCTGCTTACTAATCTTTCTTACATTGCATCACATCTTCTGTTCTTCTTTTCCATCATTGTAATGTCTATAACTCATATTTTACTTGGATATTGAATGACTTATTGCCTCTGTTTTGGCTTATGAATATCTTCTCCTGTTATTTTGAGAATATTTATTATAGTCAATATATTTATCGACATGTTCCAATAATCTTGCCTCACGCTTTCTGTGCCGTTCAGAGAGTTTTATTTATTTTAATGTGTTTAAACTCTCATCCTGCAGGTGGGCTCACATCTTCAGATAAAAACTGTCCTATGTCCTACTTGGTAAGGGTTTTGGGGAGATGGCTAGGAATGCAGTGGCAAAAACAAGACAAAACAAAACAAAACAAAACAAAACAAAAACCAGACACTCTCTGCTTACATGGGGCTTAATACTTTCTTTAATTTTTTTTATTGAGGAATGATAGACATATAAAAAGCTATACATATTGAATGTACACAATTTAATGATTTTGGAGGTAAATATACATCTATGAAACTATCACTACAGTCAATGCCACAAACCTATAATTTGTCTTTAGAGAATGTGGCCTTCAGAGAAAATTCAGTTTTTGCACCAGAACTTCTGTGAGGAGGGAATGTGCAAACCTGGAAACAGTGTATGAAAATAATCTTCTAGTGAGATTATACAGTGTGGATGGCACAAGTGTTACTTAGTTTTGGTAAGCTGCTTAAATTTTAGGGACACATATTGCAGGTAAAAATAATGAAATTCAGTTATAGCTAGTGTTAGGTTGTGAACACTTAGGGTATTTTGTTAAAGTTTTACAAATCAAATTATTCATTTCCTGGGGGTTTTCAATCTCTAGTCAGTAGGAAAAGTTTTTATATAATTTTAACATATTCATTCTGCACAAAAACCTTAATAAGAGGAATTTATTTATTCTTGACCCTGTATAAAACTGGGATTTTGCATGAACCTGCTAGCTTGCCACAAGACATTATTTTGATTCTTTATGGAGATTGCTTCTGAAATTGTGTGATATTTCTAGCTGAAAGTCAAACAAGGTTCAAAATGCAAGACTGAGTTAGGCAAATCTTAATAGCTTCTGATGAAAAAGGATTACACCAATCTGGTGGAAAACATGTTCCTCTGCTGCTTCAGTTATAGTTAGAATTTTACTAAGGGAGGTTGTAAATGTCCCTATGGGATAAAACTGTGAGAATAACAACACCATTATTGTACAAAGACTGCTTGGATTTTATTCCCTTGAGAAGGTTTTGGTCGTGTGTACATGTGTTGCAGAAGCAGGCACATAGAAAAAGATATATCTGTCTTTTTAACAGGGAAGGGTAGGACACTGGAATACAGAGGGACTTCACACACACACACACACACACACACACACACACACACACAATCAGATGTAGTGGAAATTGTTGGGTGCTGCCCAGATCCTCTACTAGAATGTAGACATCCAGAGGATTATAGCTGAATCCCTTTCTGCAGTTGGGAACAGCCTCAGCCAAGGTCATACATCTTCTCCAGGAGTGGCCCAGATACAATGATAGGTCCACACTGGGGTATGCAGTTCCCACCTCTTTTCTCTATTTGTTACATTTCCATTGAGAGCACTTACTGTTTCAGAGCACCCATGGGATTGCATGAGACTTATGTCTAAATTGTATCAGCAGTTCAATTTCTCCATCTGCTCAATTCTGTTTCTTATCTCTTCTATAGGAAGTATTCCTGAGAACACATCCCCCCAAATTCCTGCATTCAGATCTTCACCTCATCAGTTTGTTTTGGAAAAATCTGACCTACTGCACGCTGAGTGACATTTCCCACTAGAATTGTATTTCTGCCATTGGACCTTTGGGATTTCTTCTGTGGTTCAGTATTTCTTAGCTCTCATATCCTTCTGCAGTATCAAAGCTTACTGAAATTTATCCAAAAGACAATGAGAATTATCTTTCTTTACAGGGGAAAGAGTGCCCAGATATATGAAATAACCTTTTAGGACTACCCTCTCTTGACATTTATATTTCCTAAATATTATTAGGTCTACGTTTCATTTCATAATACAAATCCTTTCTTTGGGCTAGACGGTCTGTTGAACAGTCATTTCATTGGTTATATGGGAATTTACAGATCAATGTTGTGATACTGAAAGGGTGTATGAGGTTCACATATATAAAAGGTGCAGTGTTGCATCATGCATGCTGAGATTGCTTCTTGCTCTCAGAAAAAATAATTTAAACTGTATTTAAATCTGGATGGGCTATTTCCAAGATTTCTGAGCCTAGTACCTAAGCCATCTACCTGGATTCTACTGCCTCATGTATTGTGGCAATGTTGTCCAGCTCTGATCTACTTAGCTGTGTGTTTTTGAATTACGGCTATTATTTGGGCTCAGGCTATATTAAACGTGATTCCCAAGCTTCGAGGATAGCCTCAGGATGATTTTATGTCTGTGTTTCATTTCTTTGTTCCCCAAACTTTGTCACATATCTTTCAGCTCCAGTTGCACTTTCAGTATTCATGATACATTCCTGCCTGTAGTCCTGGCCTGAATAGATTTTTACACTCACATAGACTCCCAAAAGTACTGCTTCATTCAATCACCCCCTATTCATTCATTCATTCATTCATTCATTCATTCATTCATCTATTCATCTATCTAAGGATAGGGTCTCTAGAAGTAGAATCAGACATGAAGAATTCTTATACAAACAATTTCTTCTGCAATTTCTCTCAGAAAAAGGAAAAGTAAAGGAAGCAGGTTAAGGCAGGGAGAAATCTAGGCATGGGTTTGGCTCTCTTAAGAAACTTCCTTCAGTTCGATCCATGAGGGATGTTCTGTAGCACAAACTGCACCACACAGTTAGTCATACCTTGAGGTAATTATTCCAAATCAGTCAATCATTGGCCAATGTCTGAGATTTGAAGGACATGGAAACAAAACTCAAAAATTCTAAAAAGAAGGGGTAGCTATGAATTGTTATCTGGGCCACACTTTCAACAGTGTGAAATGGAAGCATTGTGGCATATCTTGTAAATGAAGGCAAAAAGGCACTAACAGCATCCACCATATCATCAGTCTGTCATCTATCATCCATTCATTCATCCAACAAATGTGTTAAATTCATATTTTGTAAGGTTCTTGGAATAAAATAATGGGCCTTTGATCTGAAAGACATACAGTATAGTACAAGAGATAGATTAAAAGGCAGTTAAAACTTAAAAATATGCATAAAATAAAACCTAAAAATAAGCATAAACATATGTTCTTTTACAGAAGACTAACTAGGAGCTCTGTTTAAATTTAGGTCACTCATAATTCTTCTTATATAAATGAGGTTTTGGAAAGTTTCCTAAAAGACGGAATTGTTATTAGTAATGATTAAAAAAAAGTTCATTAGTTACTAATAAGGGGGAAGGGAGGTACAATGATTGGCATGAATCATTACTGCTCATTCCTGACAGGGGAAGCCTAATAACGTTAAATATTTCCTTGGGTCTATTTTATTTTTTGGTGAGGAAGTGAAGAATGTCTGAGTGTTTGTGATCAGAAGGTTCTCTTGTGTACTCTTGGCTTAGAATTAGACCTAAAGCTATATCCCAAGGAAAAGGAGCATCAGAGTTTAGAGAAAGCTATTATCATGAGAAATTCACCCTTAGCTACTAGACTTAGTAACGTTTAATAGGTATCCTAACATTTTCCCTGTTAAGCCCCCATAAATCTTAAGTTTGACATAACTACATTGGGTTGGAAATGAATAGTTATCACTGAAATGAATCTTTAGGTTGTTTAACCAAGTAGAGGAGAACAAAACAAAACAAAACAAAACAACAAAATTTATGTGAAACCGAAATGCACTTTGCTAGACAACACTTTGGGCTAAGCTCATGTTAAGACTCTGTCTAAAGAGTACTTACACATCACTGGAGTATGTTAAATATAGGAGCGATATTATCTACTTTTGTTTTATAATACAGCTCTGCATTAGAAGAGGATTTCTTAGGTAGAGAAACTTAGGTAGAGAGAAAGACATTAGTTAACTGTCCATTTCATTTCCATGATCTAACACAAAATGATCTAGTTACCTTTCTACTGGGGGAGCAAAGCTGTTACTGTTCTGCCATCAATGGATTTATTTATTTTTTTGTTTTGTTTTTTTTGTTTTTTGTTTTTTGTAGTGGACTCAAGCTAGCGTTGCCTTTCTAAATTCCCTTTTGCCAATAAAAACAACTTTCGATACTTTTCTCTGAGTATCCACTACTCCTTCGTTCTCAATTCATGTATTCCTGGTAGGGCTAGCAGGTCTGGTCAATTCGATTCATGGTAACTGATTCAAGGATGTATGTGTGATCTATTCCAAGCCAAGAACAATTAGCCTCAGGAATTTTCCATGGCACTATCAGGAAACAAACATACTCTTTTTCTCTGAGTATAATAAATCATAAAATGCAAGACATTATTTGCTTCTGGCTATCTTTGATACTTTGCAGGGGACAGCCTTCTCATATTAAAGCCAATAGAAAACAGAGGAAAGAAATGGAGAGACGTCATTTCTTGAAAACATAATTTTACAACCTCACTAGAGCCATGTCTGAGGTCCATCTAGTTATGTTTTTTCTAGTATATCAAAATTCCTCTTGGTAAATAAGCCAGACTGAGTTCTGTTTCAATTTCTTGACTAATAAACTTATTTCCTATCAAAGCTCCAAACTGCCTCATGTCTGTTCACTCTTAACGTGGGACATCATTAACTTCCCATATCTGCATCAGTAATTTTTCTATTTTGGATGCAGTAATACAATTTTGGGTTGATTATTTCATCCTAAATCTGGAACTATTAGTGAGAAGTTCTGCCATACAAAGATCTGATCATACAAAATCATTCGAGGAATTGGCCAACTGTCTTGCAAAACCCGCTTGCCTCCCCAAGTTGCATTCTTGTATGAAGATGCAAAATTAGAAGAAAGAACACATCAGGTAATTAATAGATGAAGGCATGAACATAGGTGATTTAAGAGATCTTTAAGAAGCCACTGGATATTGCAAATTGAGAACAAGAGCAGAGTTTATAACCTTGGCCTTCTTTGGTACCTAGGTAAATAACAGTACCATTAGGAAAACGTCTTAGGGAAAGATAATATAATTCTTGGTGTATGTCTTTCTATCTCAAATGTCTAAAAATTGATTTAATTTACTTCTTCATGTATTATAACAATCTCATTGCTGGTTTCCTTGCATCTACTCTTGATACTTAAAGGGCAGGGAGAATTTTCAAAATCCAAGCCTTGCCATGTAATCTGTTTTGCTTAAAACACTTTAAAGAATTTCAACTATTTTAAGGAGAAGAAAAAATAATCCTTACTATGAACTTCAATTTCTAGGGGAATACTGCACTGTAGAGTTCACCATCATCAAAGAAATAAATTTAGTTACATTAGGAAATTATATAAATAGCAACTACCAGCACAGTCTTGCACCTTCTTGCCTGTCAGCAAGAAGTGGCCCACACTTCCCCACTCTGGTAACTCACTGTCCCCTGGCAATCCCAGGCCCTCATCACCCCCAACTCCTTCCACTCCTGGGGTTTGAAGCCTGCCCTACACTCTGCTGGAGGAACCCAGCCTCCCACATCCCATTTACCAAGTTAATTTTACCTAGTTTCCTAACATCCCTCACTGGAGCAAATCCCCCTATTCAATTTACTTTGTAATTTTTACCAGATCTGCAGTTCTGTAATGACTTATGTGATTATTTGATTATTAAATGCCTTTCTCACTGAACTGTGTGCTCCATGAAGGTAGAGGCCATATAAGTTTTAGTTTGCCATTGTATTCAGTGTTGTGTGAATACTTAACTCATTGTAAATCCCTAATACATATTTATTTCTTAAAGAAATGAGTATTTTGAGCACACATATATTTTTGTTAAAAACTATTCTTCTTTTGCTTGTCTTTGCATGTTTGAGACCATAAAGATCAACATTTTTCAAAAAATACACTTCTCTCTTCTGTGACTCTGCCTTAATTTCATTTTTATATATCACTGAGATGAATCCCTTCCTTTCTCCTCTGACAATAAATGTTTGTGCCAAATATTAGTTGGTAGGATTTTGAATCCTAAACATATTATGTAATGTTTGTGTGTAGTTCCATGGATGGCATTGCTCTCCATTTAGTCAAGATTACTGATAACATCCCTTTGATAAAGGAATTAATTTTTCTCACTGCAATTTATTTACTCTGGAAATATCAGAAAACTCACTATTCAGAGGTTTCTTAATCTCTTGCCATTTAAAATGACAATTTATGTGGTAGGAATGGTGGCACAAAGGAATGTCATTTATTTCTGCAAGGTTTATGTAATGGACAGAGTGCAGACAGCAGATAAAGCTGAATATTTGGGCCTGGGATAGAGAATATTTTAATTGCAAATTCACCAGTAGAGGAATTCTTGTCACTACCTTAGAGGAGAATAAATAGATGATCTCCCTCTAACTTCCACATGCATACTTATGAACTTTATCAGAGAATCAGACTAGACATAACTGTGCTCTGTTTAACTATTTCTATCCCTGGAAGTGTTTTTAGCTAACTCATTAGCTACAGTATATCTACTTTGGAGAGATTTCTGTAGAATTGGCTTCTGATTATGCCTTTTCTAAATCAGGATACCCAGTTTGCACTACTGGAAAGTGATTTGCACAGAGAAAGTAAATAGTTAGTGCATGCATCATATTATAAACACAAACATTTTTCAGGTAGTTTGCTGACTGGATTTAGAGGTGTTATTGTAAGGTTTTAAATTTGCTAGATTATAATGCTTATGACATTTTAGGCACTATTCTATACAACATTAAGTATTGGATGCCCATTAGTTATCAGCCATTATCATAACCCCTCAGAAGAAGAAATTGAGGCATAGGGAAGATAATTTAGTTGAGGTCACACAACTAGTGAGTGCTAGCATCAGGACTAGAACTCAGCAATCTGAAGTCAGTCCATGCCTTTCACCACTATACAGTACTGCCTCTCATTTATTATAGACTCAAGTGTTTCGCTTTGGAATGATCTCTCAAATTCATCTTGGTTTCAACTCAGATTAAAAACAGTAGTCTTAAGCAAAGTACAATCCAGCTAATGTTCATTTTGTCTGTATGCATCTACTGCAAAAACTACTTGCTTGCTTCTCCTCTCTTTGTTAGTAAATTGGGCAGAGTGTATTCTCCAAGATGGTTGCAACTTAATCTCCTTTCTCATATGTTCTTCGCCCAATAGGATGTTGAGACTCTGTCCACGGGAGGTGGGGCTGATGTTGTCTCCCTTGGAGTCTGTGAGGACCTGTGCCTACGGTGCAAGTGACCAAGAACACGTCATTGAAGGTGATGTGAGGTCTGCCTGGTCAGCCGGAGGTGCCTGCTCTTGGAGCCCCATCACTATGCTGTGATTAAGTCGTGACCACAGGAAGAGGACACATGCAGTTCTGGTCTTCAGCCTCACATGAGATCCCAGCCAATAGACAGCAGCAACCAGCAGACATGTAGGTGGATTCCACTACAGATAATTCCTGTCCCCAGTTTTTCAGTCAGCCATTCATTATAGATCAGAAACAAGCTATCCCTTCTGTTCCCTGTCTAAATTCCTGACCTATAAAGTCTAGAGGATGATAAAGTTAGTCATGTAATGCCACTAAGGTTTTGGGTTGGTTTATTTCTCAGCAATAAATAACTGGAACAATAAAATAAGGCTAGTAACACCTCTGGCCTTTTATAAGGCATATAATTAATTTTTGAGTCAGTAGTGTAATTAAAATTATTCATTATGTTAAATCCTAGACGATCTTTAAAATCACTTTAGGAGAGGCGCAGGAAGATGGCGGCGTAGGAGGACGCTGGGCTCACCGCGCGTCCTGCTGATCACTTAGATTCCACCTACACCTGCCTAAATAACCCAGAAAACCGCCAGAGGATTAGCAGAACGGAGTCACCGGACCCAAGTGCAGACGAGAGGCCCACGGAAGAGGGTAGGAAGGGCGGCGAGGCGGTGCGCGCTCCACGGACTGGCGGGAGGGAGCTGGGGCGGAGGGGCGGCTCGCCAGCCAAGCAGAGCCCCGAGTCCGGCTTGCAAAAGCGGAGGGGCCTGACGGACTGTGTTCCGACAGCAAGCGCGACTTAGCGTCTGGGAGGTCATAAGTTAACAGCTCTGCTCGGAAAGCGGGAAGGCTGGAGGACAAAGGGAGGGTGAGCTGCGGAGCCCCCGGACGACAGAGCTCAGTTTGGCGGGGAACAAAGGCGCTCGCCAGCGCCATCTCCCCCGCCCATCCCCCAGCCAAAATCCCAAAGGGAACCGGTTCCGGCCAGGGAAATTGCTCGCTCCGCGCAAACACCCAACTCTGTGCTTCTGCGGAGCCAAACCTCCGGCAGCGGATCTGACTCCCTCCGGCTGCCACAGGGCCCCTCCTGAAGTGGATCACCTAAGGAGAAGCGAGCTAAGCCTGCCCCCCCTCCCGCCGTGCACCTTGCCTTCCCACCCCAGCTAATACGCCAGATCCCCAGCATCACAAGCCTGGCAGTGTGCAAGTAGCCCAGACGGGCCACGCCACCCCACAGTGAATCCCGCCCCTAGGAGAGGGGAAGAGAAGGCACACACCAGTCTGACTGTGGCCCCAGCGGTGGGCTGGGGGCAGACATCAGGACTGACTGCGGCCCCGCCCACCAACTCCAGTTATACACCACAGCACAGGGGAAGTGCCCTGCAGGTCCTCACCACACCAGGGACTATCCAAAATGACCAAGCGGAAGAATTCCCCTCAGAAGAATCTCCAGGAAATAACAACAGCTAATGAGCTGATCAAAAAGGACTTAAATAATATAACAGAAAGTGAATTTAGAATAATAGTCATAAAATTAATCGCTGGGCTGGAAAACAGTATACAGGACAGCAGAGAATCTCTTGCTACAGAGATCAAGGGACTAAGGAACAGTCACGAGGAGCTGAAAAACGCTTTAAAGGAAATGCAAAACAAAATGCAAACCACCACAGCTCGGATGGAAGAGGCAGAGGAGAGAATAGGTGAACTAGAAGATAAAGTTATGGAAAAAGAGGAAGCTGAGAAAAAGAGAGATAAAAAAATCCAGGAGTATGAGGGGAAAATTAGAGAACTAAGTGATACACTAAAAAGAAATAATATACGCATAATTGGTATTCCAGAGGAGGAAGAGAGAGGGAAAGGTGCTGAAGGGGTACTTGAAGAAATAATAGCTGAGAACTTCCCTGAACTGGGGAAGGAAAAAGGCATTGAAATCCAAGAGGCACAGAGAACTCCCTTCAGACGTAACTTGAATCGATCTTCTGCACGACATATCATAGTGAAACTGGCAAAATACAAGGATAAAGAGAAAATTCTGAAAGCAGCAAGGGGTAAACGTGCCCTCACATATAAAGGGAGACCTATAAGACTCGTGACTGATCTCTCTTTTGAAACTTGGCAGGCCAGAAAGAATTGGCACGAGATTTTCAGGGTGCTAGACAGCAAAAATATGCAGCCGAGAATCCTTTATCCAGCAAGTCTGTCATTTAGAATAGAAGGAGAGATAAAGGTCTTCCCAAACAAACAAAAACTGAAGGAATTTGTCACCACTAAACCAGCCCTACAAGAGATCCTAAGGGGGACCCTGTGAGACAAAGTACCAGAGACATCACTACAAGCATAAAACATACAGACATCACAGTGACTCTAAACCCGTATCTTTCTATAATAACACTGAATGTAAATGGATTAAATGCGCCAACCAAAAGACATAGGGTATCAGAATGGATAAAAAAACAAGACCCATCTATTTGCTGTCTACAAGAGACTCATTTTAGACCTGAGGACACCTTTAGATTCAGAGTGAGGGGATGGAGAACTATTTATCATGCTACTGGAAGCCAAAAGAAAGCTGGAGTAGCCATACTTATATCAGACAAACTAGACTTTAAATTAAAGGCTGTAACAAGAGATGAAGAAGGACATTATATAATAGTTACAGGGTCTATCCATCAGGAAGAGCTAACAATTATAAATGTCTATGCGCCGAATACCGGAGCCCCCAAGTATATAAAACAATTACTCATAAACAGAAGCAACCTTATTGATAAGAATGTGGTAATTGCAGGGGACTTTAACACCCCACTTACAGAAATGGATAGATCATCTAGACACACGGTCAATAAAGAAACAAGGGCCCTGAATGAGACATTGGATCAGATGGACTTGACAGATATATTTAGAACTCTGCATCCCAAAGCAACAGAATATACTTTCTTCTCGAGTGCACATGGAACATTCTCCAAGATAGATCATATACTGGGTCACAAAACAGCCCTTCATAAGTTTACAAGAATTGAAATTATACCATGCATACTTTCAGACCACAATGCTATGAAGCTTGAAATCAACCACAGGAAAAAGTCTGGAAAACCTCCAAAAGCGTGGAGGTTAAAGAACACCCTACTAACGAATGAGTGGGTCAACCAGGCAATTAGAGAAGAAATCAAAAAATATATGGAAACAAACGAAAATGAAAATACAACAATCCAAACGCTTTGGGACGCAGTGAAGGCAGTCCTGAGAGGAAAATACATTGCAATCCAGGCCTATCTCAAGAAACAAGAAAAATCCCAAATACAAAATCTAACAGCACACCTAAAGGAAATAGAAGCAGAACAGCAAAGGCAGCCTAAACCCAGCAGAAGAAGAGAAATAATAAAGATCAGAGCAGAAATAAACAATATAGAATCTAAAAAAACTGTAGAGCAGATCAACGAAACCAAGAGTTGGTTTTTTGAAAAAATAAACAAAATTGACAAACCTCTAGCCAGGCTTCTCAAAAAGAAAAGGGAAATGACCCAAATAGATAAAATCATGAATGAAAATGGAATGATTACAACCAATCCCTCAGAGATACAAACAATTATCAGGGAATACTATGAAAAATTATATGCCAACAAATTGGACAACCTGGAAGAAATGGACACATTCCTGAACACCCACACTCTTCCCAAACTCAATCAGGAGGAAATAGAAAGCTTGAACAGACCCATAACCAGCGAAGAAATTGAATCGGTTATCAAAAATCTCCCAACAAATAAGAGTCCAGGACCAGATGGCTTCCCAGGGGAGTTCTACCAGATGTTTAAAGCAGAGATAATACCTATCCTTCTCAAGCTATTCCAAGAAATAGAAAGGGAAGGAAAACTTCCAGACTCATTCTATGAAGCCAGTATTACTTTGATTCCTAAACCAGACAGAGACCCAGTAAAAAAAGAGAACTACAGGCCAATATCCCTGATGAATATGGATGCAAAAATTCTCAATAAGATACTAGCAAATCGAATTCAACAGCATATAAAAAGAATTATTCACCATGATCAAGTGGGATTCATTCCTGGGATGCAGGGCTGGTTCAACATTCGCAAATCAATCAACGTGATACATCACATTAACAAAAAAAAAAGAGGACAAACATATGATCCTGTCAATCGATGCAGAAAAGGCCTTTGACAAAATCCAGCACCCTTTCTTAATAAAAACCCTTGAGAAAGTCGGGATAGAAGGAACATACTTAAAGATCATAAAAGCCATTTATGAAAAGCCCACAGCTAACATCATCCTCAACAGGGAAAAACTGAGAGCTTTTTCCCTGAGATCAGGAACACGACAGGGATGCCCACTCTCACCGCTGTTGTTTAACATAGTGCTGGAAGTTCTAGCATCAGCAATCAGACAACAAAAGGAAATCAAAGGCATCAAAATTGGCAAAGATGAAGTCAAGCTTTCGCTTTTTGCAGATGACATGATATTATACATGGAAAATCCGATAGACTCCACCAAAAGTCTGCTAGAACTGATACATGAATTCAGCAAAGTTGCAGGATACAAAATCAATGTGCAGAAATCAGTTGCATTCTTATACACTAACAATGAAGCAACAGAAAGACAAATAAAGAAAATGATCCCATTCACAATTGCACCAAGAAGCATAAAATACCTAGGAATAAATCTAACCAAAGATGTAAAAGATCTGTATGCTGAAAACTATAGAAAGCTAATGAAGGTAATTGAAGAAGACTTAAAGAAATGGAAAGACATTCCCTGCTCATGGATTGGAAAAATAAATATTGTCAAAATGTCAATACTACCCAAAGCTATCTACACATTCAATGCAATCCCAATCAAAATTGCACCAGCATTCTTCTCGAAATTAGAACAAGCAATCCTAAAATTCATATGGAACCACAAAAGGCCCCGAATAGCCAAAGGAATTTTGAAGAAGAAGACCAAAGCAGGAGGCATCACAATCCCAGACTTTAGCCTCTACTACAAAGCTGTCATCATCAAGACAGCATGGTATTGGCACAAAAACAGACACACAGACCAATGGAATAGAATAGAAACCCCAGAACTAGACCCACAAACGTATGGCCAACTCATCTTTGACAAAGCAGGAAAGAACATCCAATGGAAAAAAGACAGCCTCTTTAACAAATGGTGCTGGGAGAACTGGACAGCAACATGCAGAAGGTTGAAACTAGACCACTTTCTCACACCATTTACAAAAATAAACTCAAAATGGATAAAGGACCTAAATGTGAGACAGGAAACCATCAAAACCTTAGAGGAGAAAGCAGGAAAAGACCTCTCTGACCTCAGCCGTAGCAATCTCTTACTCGACACATCCCCAAAGGCAAGGGAATTAAAAGCAAAAGTGAATTACTGGGACCTTATGAAGATAAAAAGCTTCTGCACAGCAAAGGAAACAACCAACAAAACTAAAAGGCAACCAACGGAATGGGAAAAGATATTTGCAAATGACATATCGGACAAAGGGCTAGTATCTAAAATCTATAAAGAGCTCACCAAACTCCACACCCGAAAAACAAATAACCCAGTGAAGAAATGGGCAGAAAACATGAATAGACACTTCTCTAAAGAAGACATCCAGATGGCCAACAGGCACATGAAAAGATGTTCAGCGTCGCTCCTTATCAGGGAAATACAAATCAAAACCACACTCATGTATCACCTCATGCCAGTCAGAGTGGCCAAAATGAACAAATCAGGAGACTATAGATGCTGGAGAGGATGTGGAGAAACGGGAACCCTCTTGCACTGTTGGTGGGAATGCAAATTGGTGCAGCCGCTCTGGAAAGCAGTGTGGAGGTTCCTCAGAAAATTAAAAATAGACCTACCCTATGACCCAGCAATAGCACTGCTAGGAATTTATCCAAGGGATACAGGAGTACTGATGCATAGGGGCACTTGTACCCCAATGTTCATAGCAGCACTCTCAACAATAGCCAAATTATGGAAAGAGCCTAAATGTCCATCAACTGATGAATGGATAAAGAAATTGTGGTTTATATACACAATGGAATACTATGTGGCAATGAGAAAAAATGAAATATGGCCCTTTGTAGCAACGTGGATGGAACTGGAGAGTGTAATGCTAAGTGAAATAAGCCATACAGAGAAAGACAGATACCATATGGTTTCACTCTTATGTGGATCCTGAGAAACTTAACAGGAACCCATGGGGGAGGGGAAGGAAAAAAAAAAAAAAAGAGGTTAGAGTGGGAGAGAGCCAAAGCATAAGAGACTGTTAGAAACTGAGAACAAACTGAGGGTTGATGGGGGTGGGAGGGAGGGGAGGGTGGGTGATGGGTATTGAGGAGGGCACCTTTTGGGATGAGCACTGGGTGTTGTATGGAAACCAATTTGTCAATAAATTTCATAAAAAAATAAAATAAAATAAAATCACTTTAGACCAACAGCATCTAATTTTTTTTAAAAAGTCAGTGATAATTCATATTTGAATTTTAGTAATAAGTTTTTCACTTTTGTTGTGTTGATTACCTGGGTAGTGTTTGTATTATCTATCTCTTCTTAAATGTTTTTTGCCTCATTTTCTTTCTCTTTCAAATTCTTTTTTTTTAAAGTTTATTTATTTATTTTGAGAGAAAGAGTAGGGGAGGGGCAGAGAGAGAGAGGGAGACAGAGAATCCTAAGCAGGTTCTGCACTGTCAGTGCATATAACCCAATGCAGGGCCAATCTCACAACCCGTGAGATTATGGCCTGCGCTGAAATTAAGAGTTGGATAGTAAACCTACTGAGCCACCCAGGCACCCCACTCTTTCAAATTCTTAGCCGTTAAAATCATGATGTTTTTATTATTATGATTACTTGTAAACTTTTGTAGAAAATGCTTGCATGGCTATGCAAGTTTATTGCGTAGTGAAGGCTTAACCATGTGGTCTGATGTGCCCACCAAACTTTAGTATGAGGAAGTAGGCTCAAGGTCCCAGGCATCTAAGATTGAAGCTAATTTTATTTCAAATATTATCTTTGGAAACTGTACCTCAGTGAGGTTTCCCCCCCACCCTCCCCCAGCAATCTGGAGTATTCAACAGTAAATATTCTAGGAATGTGGAAGAGAAGTATCAGAGGAAATTATGTGAGTGATTTGCAACTAAAAAAAAAAAAAAAATCACAGGTAGGTGTGTGTGTGTGTGTGTGTGTGTGTGTGTGTGTGTGTGTGTGTTTTAAGACCAAATCTTCTTAAGCAGAGTATCTAAGATTGTCCATGACTTAAAATATTGGAATAATTCAAGTTTACTGGACTTAAGTTTTAGTGTGATTTGTAAGGCTTAAATTTTTTTTAATGTTTTATTTTTGAGAGAGAGAGATGGAACATGAGTGGGGGAGGGGCAGAGAGAGGGAGACACAGAATCTGAAGCAGGCTCCAGGATCTGAGCTGTCAGCACAGAGCCCGATGCGGGGCTCAAACCCACCCACGGCAAGATCATGACTGAGCTAAAGTTGGTAACTTAACCAACTGAACCATCCAGGCACCCCTATGATTTATAAGGTTTTACCTGAATATGTTAAGTCCCTGATTAAGACACATGAATATTTTATTTTGATATATGAGATATCAATTATTCTTCAAGGACTCTACAGTTTTTCAGTGTGCTGACAATTTTATGTGATATATTAATATGCCTTAATCTCTTAAATATATAACTTTTTTGATATTTTTTAAAATGTGACATTTGAAAAAGGAAACAATCACAAACATATTTAATAACAGTTTTTTTCAGCTCATCACTACAAAATGGCAGGCATCGTGTATTCTAAACAAAAGCTAGCAAGAGAAAGGAAAGTGGAAATGAGGGATTATGTTGTAAAACACACAAGGAAAAAAAAAACTGCATTAGTCCATGTGTTAAGGTAGGCCCCCAAATAAATGGGCATATTAACTAAAAAACCAACAATATAAAACAAGCAATAATAGTTTTAAGAGAAGTAGAAAATAGTATGTTTTCAACACTTTAGTTAGCAAAGGGTACTAAACACTTATTTTGAACCAGTGATTAGGATAAGCTTTAGGGACTCAGACTCTTACCTTCAAAAATTGAAGTTATGGACAGGGATACATTTGGCATAAATTCAATAGTGACAATGATAATGACATAATGGTATAATGACAATTTAATGTGTAAGTACACAGGTATTCACTACAATGGTGGGTACAAGGGTCCATGGAAACAAAGGTTCTCTGTATGGGGATCTCCCAAACAATTCTGGAAGAAGAGGATCTTTCATGAAAAATTTGAAGGTTAAATTAGAAGAGGATGGAAGGAAGAAGAGGCAGCCGCATGAAATATAGTACTGACAGAATTATTTATGGAGGAACTAGAAACAATTTAGCATGGCTGGAGCATAAAATATGAATCAGTCTGCACTGAATGATAAAGTTCAATCCATATCAGGCAAGATCTTGTATATTATAAGGAACTACATCTTCTCAGAGAGTATGGGGAATGAAGAGACATTGAAGAATTCATGAGAAGGTAAGTGATAGGATTAAATGTTATTCAGTTGCTCTAGGTAGGTCACTGAAGCTTTGTAGAAACTGGTTATAAATGAGAGATTTCTTTCATTAAGCAAAGGCACAGACCAAGCATCTATAGAGTAAGGAAGGCTGGAGGAAGGCACATATTCAAGAAATTTTGATTTGGTAAAGCTACTAGTGTTGCTGGAGAACCTAGTGGATGGGGAATAAAAAAAGAAGTAAAAAATAGCTTTTTGTTGTGAAACTTAAATTACAAAAATGAAGCACAGCAGGACTCACTGATGATGAGGCTGGAGCCATTTAGAACAAAGTCTTATGTACTATGCAAACTATATGGTTGGTTTTTGATGATGTCACTGACTGAGGTAGAGAACATAGGAAGAAGACCAATTTCAGGAAACAGTTTTGTTGTTAGCAATAGTAAGTTAGCAATTGTAAGATCAGATTTTGAGCTTTTGACTGAGGTTCTTGTGTAACAATAATGTGGAGAGTCATATAAATGCCAAAGTTCAGAGAAGAAACCAGAATTGGATATTCCAATTTTTGGAATGGTCAACAGGATAATCTTAGTAAAAGCCATTAGACTACCAATAGAAAGTGAATACAAAGAGAAAAGAAATGGGTACAAATGGGAACTCTAGAGAATTGCAATAGTTAAACTCATTAATGTACTGGGAAATGTTTAGCAGACTCTCTTTAATAAATTAAAAAAAAAAAGCTTGTCTGTAAGTATAAAGATTACTCTAAATTTTACTAATAAGGATGTGTAGCAAAGTCCTCAAATAATAATATGATATACAAAACTCATTACTGGAAATTATTTATAGTCTCTCAATTTTCACAGAAGCTCTTATTGATTTTGGCTGAACTCTTTGTATCCATGGCTAATCCATGATAGCAACTGATGAATGGTTACAGTTCCTACATGAATGCTGGTTGATAGTCTCCTGAATTGGTAAGTTGAAAGTAGAACAATGGAGACATATCTTACAACTTCACTTGTGTCCATAACGTGAAAATTCTTTAATGAATTAGAAAGTAATTTTTGAATATAGTAAAAATGTTTTCTCATTTTTTGTGCTATTCGCAATGTGATGGCTCTCCATATACACTTTTTAAAAAATATTTTATTTGTTTTTGATAGAGAGAGACAGAGCACAAGTGGGGGAGGGGCAGAGAGAGAAGGAGACACAGAACCTGAACCAGGGTCCAGGCTCTGAGCTGTCAGCACAGAGCCCAACGCGGGGCTCGAACTCACAAACTACGAGAGATCATGACCTGAGCCGAAGTCTGACGCTTAACCGACTGAGCCACTCAGGCGCCCCTCTCCATACACACTTTTAAATTTAGTATTAACATTTTATCCAATGCTTTTGTAAGTCTAGAAAATAAACAAAGCAAATGATCAAGACTTAATTTACGGGGGTTGCTTATTTCCGTGGTTTAAATACTCCCATCGTGGCCAATTTCAAGTTCCCCACATACTTACACTTAGTATAGTGCTTGGAGAAGATATGCAGTAGCACATTTTAAACGTACAGATAAAGTGAATGTAAATAACCCACAGAGAAAAATGCAGTAAAATTATTAGGAAGTGATGAATTGTGAGTACTTATTACATTTGTTTTTAATGCTGAAACATCTAACTGAGAAGTTAGAGGGAAGAATTCACAAAAGACCACCTTTATTTCTGACGCTAATTGTAAATTTGGGAGGTTCAATTATTTTCAAGAAAGAGAGAACTCACTAAAAGCTGCTTTACCCACAGTTATGTTTGTTACAGGAAGCAGATGCAGATTAAGTCAGCTAAGGGAAGAAGTGCATAAGGCAGCCTCTAGAAGAATAACATATGTGGACCTTTCAGTTGTCCTCTTCTCATGGAGTCAGGACAGCCTTCTCTCAGCATTGGTGTATGACAGCACATAAGGAGAGTGTCAAACAAGAAAGTTCTACTCAGCCTTGATATCCAAAGTCTTTATAGGAGTTCTATCTAGTAGAAACGGCTGACTGCAGAAGGGAGTGATCTTAGTTTTCAGGCCCCGGGAGGTCAACCTGGGTGATCCAAAGCCCCCACTGTACATCACATTGTTGGCATGACTCAGAACATACAAGTAAAATCACATTGCTGCGACTCAGAGCCCCCACTTTAAATCACATTGCCCCAAGGCAAACAAAGACACTCCTACCAGACATGACATTCCAAGGGCATAGTTACCTTCCAGAAGCCAAGAGCAAAGACCAGATACCTTTTTGAACAAGTAAATTCTTTACTACACAAATATAATTTATTTAATTATAAGTATATATAAATTAACCTTTAATAATGACTACGTTTAACATCTGGCTTGCAAAATTTTGGTAAGTTTTAAAACAACTCTTCTGAACTGGTATAAATTGTTTCCAGCAAGGCATTGGTTAAACAGAAATAGAGACGAAAGATCCATGAAAGGAAAAGAAATATGACACAATACAATTGGAGAATACAATATATTTGGAGGAAAAGCTTAGAAGAGGAGATGTGATGTTTAAAAAGAACAAAATGATCAATAGTTAAGTCCAGTAAATGAGATCTCAAAACTGTCTTGTCTTAATAAATAATCTGTTTTGTTAATCAAAGGATCAAAGCTTATGCAAGAGAGTGTGGTAGGCATGAGCTGGATATAAAAGTTGTTTGTTTGCCTTTTGTTTACTTTTTCATGGGAAAAATTTGGTAACGAGCATAAGATGTACAGGAAAAAGGTATTCTTGGTTAACTGTAAGAAAATCTAATATAAATTTGACAGATGAAATGTACTGTAACCATGATTTTAAGAATTGTCACAATGTAACTTACAAAGATCATAAATAACCAGCTGGAGATAGTAATATTTAACTCCTTATATAAAGGCATATTAAGAGATAAACTATATAATTTAAAGGGCAAAGACAGATGCCAATATGCACATCTGTGTCCTCCAAGGTGAGAAATTCTGCTATCAGGTGTTTATTCTTTTAGCATGTTCTAAATTTTATTTATTTATTTATTTATTTATTTATTTATTTATTTATTTATTTTTAATGTTTACTTATTTTTGAGAGACAGAATGTGAATGGGGGTTGGGCATAGAGGGAGACACAGAATCTGAAGCAGGCTCCAGTTTCTGAGCCATCATCACAGAGCCTGACACGGGGCTTGAACTCACTAACTGTGAGACCATGACCTGAGTCGCAGTCAGACACTCAACTGACTGAGCTACCCAGGTGCCCCTATGTTCTTCATTTGAAAGAAAATCCTTGTTAAGGGACTAAACTAATCTTTATGATGTTGACCCACAGAAGTAGACACTATAGAGATTGAAGGTGCTAATAAAAGGAAACAGTGGTAAGGGGCATTAAGGAATCTACTCCTGAAATTGTTTCACTATATACTAACTAATTTGGATGTAAATTAAAAAAAAAATAGGAAACAGTGCCCCAGAAGAAAAGAGAGAGAGGGATACTAAAATCAAACTGTACTGAATGTTCTGATGAAGGATGATGGAGTCTTCGTTGGTATACAATTTTGTATATATGAAACTATTATTTTCATCATGCATAAAATAAATATACCATACTTAAGACATATTTTTCCATTGATTTTTATCAAAAATAAATTAAATCACATGTCTTTCATGTTTTGGTCTTTCTTATACTTTATATTTTTTTAACAAAATGAGCTGTTGAATAGTTGGGCAATTAAAAGTGCCATTTATATTATTTATTTACAGAAATATGACCTATGGAGTCATGCAGAATAGGGTTAACAAGAGATTAAGCTTGAAATGGTAAATTACTTCAATCTGCAGTGAAGATATTAGGATTTGTACTATATCACTCAATATAATAATGCACATGAAAGCATTTTAACATTATTTTGACAGGTACATGGCAGGTATGTGAATACATCAATGTAGAATATTATTTAGCTTTCTATAATAATTCATTATGGTTTCTCTGTTAGTGACTTTTCCTTCTTTGCTGATATAACAACTGAGGCACAGCTTGCTTCCATATAATTATCAAGGAACGTGTGCATGTCTACAGGCATAAACTTAGCTATAACCACATATGGCAGGATCAGTAAAACCCATTTTTGGAGAGTGTGCAGAGTCTTGCACATTTGGATATGCCCAAAGGTTTTCTTGGTAGCAACTCTGAAAATTTTCCTACTGTGAATTGATATATACGAGATGAGTATGTTCATGAAGATAAGGACACTGCTGTATACTATTTATACTCCTATTTATTTATACTCCTATTTATACTCCCAGAATCGTCTAGTATATATTTAAGCATTTGATTATCAATTAATACTTGATCTATGAAGGATGATGTAGTATTTTATAATTAGTATTTTGGGGTAACAATATATTTGCGTTCTGGTGCTAAATTGCGTCATAGGATGTGGCATAATGATGAATGAGGCCTTAAGCCCAGCTTGGCCATTTAGTAGACATGTGGCCTGATCCACTTACTCAGGCTCTCTGGGCCACGGATTCCCTATTTCTAAAATAGGGATAATGCTTATTTCATGCAGCTCTAAAGATTTATAAGAAGTTGTACATAAAAAGCTTAGCACAGCTCCCGACTTAAAGTTAGCTCTCAATAAATATTAATTCTCTCCTGGCCCATCATTCTTCAGAAGTTGAATTATATGCACGCATTATAGGCAAAGTAATTAATAGCTGGTGCTGCTAACATCTTAAAAGTGTTAGTTACAGGAACATCTTATATTCTATAAATGCCAGAGGATAACAACAACATCTTTAAGGCAAATGTGCTCAAATAACTTGTGACAGCAATCTTACTTCTAGCAAATAAATTATAATAGTAGTAATTTTCCTATGAAATTGGAAACCTTTTCATAAAAGAACAGTTCTTTTATCTTTAACTTCATAAATCATGGTATATAATGTGCTCTCCACTTGAAAATAAAGATGTACTTTAGTAGATGTTGAAATTTATAACGTTGTTACTTGCAGCACTAGAAAAAATTCCACTTTAAAGAAATCTGAATGCATTTTTTTTTCAGTAGAACTAACCACTTTTATCTACATAAAGAATTTGTGAAAATTATGTTATGAAATCTTCTCTCTGGTATTTCGTTTTCAAGGAACTTTCTGACCTCAACTAATTACTGGCGATGTCAATAGTGTTTTACTGTCTGTACATGGCATGTTTCTAAATAATTGAATAATCCCATTGCTGTTTTTGTTTACATCATTCTTTCAAATAACTAGATCCCATACATGTCGCTGATGCCAGAACCTCTGTTCTTTTGAGAATAAAAGGTGCCATTGCATTCCAAACATTAAAAGGACCCTTTACTCTGGAAGTGCCTCTGATAGGCTGCTTGTAATACTGGTCATGAATAGGGATTTTTATTTATTTGTTTGTTCATTTGTTTATATTTTTACAAATTTATTTACTTATTTTTAAAGAGAGCGAGAGCATGCACAAGCAGGAGAGGGGCAGAGAGAGGGAGAGAGAGAATCCCAAAGAGGCTCTGTGCTGCACGGAACCCGATGCAAGGCTCAAACCCATGAAACCACAAACTGCGATATCATGACCTGAGCAGAAATCAAGAGCCAGTGGTTTACTCAACGGAGCCACCCAGGTGCCCCAAGGGATTTTTTTTTTAATTTTTTTTCAACGTTTATTTATTTTTGGGACAGAGAGAGACAGAGCATGAATGGGGGAGGAGCAGAGAGAGAGGGAGACACAGAATCAGAAACAGGCTCCAGGCTCTGAGCCATCAGCCCAGAGCCCGACGCGGGGCTCGAACTCCCGGACCACGAGATCGTGACCTGGCTGAAGTCGGACGCTTAACCGACTGCGCCACCCAGGCGCCCCCCCAAGGGATTTTTTAAGTGATAATTTGAGAATTATATTTTTGAGATAGCTTGCCTGAAAATCCATTTATGAGCATCTTTTTATTTGGTAGTAATATCTTAGATTTTAGATTGTTTTAAATTTTTCTATATGCCTTTGTGCCCTTGTGATATTGTCGCTATTAAAACACTCCCCTTCTTACTCAGCAACCTTATAAGAGAATTATGTTATTTATTCACAACGAATATTATAGAACATAATAATTTTGTTTTTCTGATCCTAAATTCATGGCATTTAGTGAATGGTCCCTATGAGGTGTCCTTGTATATTATTTACTTTTCTCAGAATAGACTTTTGTTGTACAATTTGAAAACTCTGAGTCATGTTTCAAATTTGTTATATCTATCTGAATAAGAAGTATTTTCTGAATATACATATAGGCAGCAGCCATAGAACTATATCACTCAGATATATGAGGGAAACTGATATGGTGAACTTGGATAGAAGGATAGTCAGCTGCTGCCCCTTTGGAATCACTGCTGCATTTTCACTGAAACCATGTTTCCCCAGGTAGCTCCCAGCCAATAACTAAGCATAGTACCAGTTTTGGCCATCCTTACTCAATGCAGGATCTCTCTAATGGGCAACTTTTACTTCAGGATTCTGGCTGAGGTTTTTACTTTTTTATAAGTATACCACAGTATAAGGCTATTCTTACCCAGTTCTTATTTCCCTCTGTATTTTCATATTTTTTTTTCAGATGCACATCATGGTCTAAAGACTCTCTCTGCCTACTCCAGCTCCCATCTCTTTATTCTTCACAAATGTTTGCCTCCATAAATTTCTTATATCTTAGCACTCATTTTTCATTGGACCCAAATAAATACAGGAAGGGCCAGGAGTGGCCCAAGAAAACAGGCAGTAGGATGGGGGTTGGGGAATGGCAAGGAGGCCTATACTGAGTGGAATATGAGGGCACAAATAGTTCTTAGTACAAGGTGGTAGCCCAGTGGTTGAAGATTTCACCAGTGATGAACTTGATAAATAATCTAGTGGAAGGAAAAACCATCCTAAGGCAAAAGAAGTTCCCTCAAGTGCTGCATCTCTCCTGGTTGCTAAGCCAATAGCTACTATCAAACTTTAGCATATACCAGCCTGGGACCTGCTGGGACTGATGAGAAAACAAAGAAACTACACATCAAAGTATATACAAGAATTATTTAGCATGTACCATCAGGAGCCAGAGAAATATTCCTGGGATTGGATTTTTAGGGTGCTTGATCAGAACATAAAATTGGAAAAGAATGAATGTGTTGAACTATGGGAACTATCTTAGAACATAAGACTTAATCACCCATCAAGGACTGCAGGGATCGGGGCAAATTCACTGTTAGGGTGATAGCTGATGCTGAGTACAGGGAAATAAGCACTGAGCAACTAAGTAGACACAATGACTCACCAGTTGACTTTAGCCAACATTTATACTAGGCCACTCTGGATTTTGTATCATGAGCACATGAATGATGTGGCTGATAAAGAGGCCATACATAGGCTCAATGTAATGGACTCCCACTCACCAAAGTCAATCAAGGCATAAAGGATTGAATGTCCAATCTGTTTGCAACAGGTGCTAATGCTGAACCCCCAACTGGGTACTTTTCCATGAGGTGAGAAACCAACGCCTCTGTTATGATTTTACCTCTTCCATCTTAGAATGCCAGTGGTTTGCTCTGATAGGAATAGATAGTTATTAAGGTAGAAGTTTGCCTTTTCTGCCTACTGAGCCTTAGCCAGCAACACAGTTTGGGACATTACAGAATGCCTTATTCACAGACATGGGATCCCACTACCTAATACCTGACCAGAGGACTCACTTTACGTGTAAGAAGTATAAAAGTGTGACCTGCAACCTGTGATAATGGGGTCTGCTGATCTTATCACAACCATCCCATCCAGAAGCAGTCAGTCTCATAGATTACTGGAACAGCACAGCTGAAACATTATCATGGAAGCAATGTGATGGGGTGCCAGACTTCAGGAGGTAGGACATGTACTCAATCATAAATATTTGAATGTATTTGGTGGCCCTATAAAAAGAAAATGGGGGTCTTGGAATCAAAGGATGTGCTATGGTCTGAATGTTTGTGTCTACCATAATTCATAAGTTGAAATCTTAAACTTCCACTGTGATGTTATGAGGAGATGGGGCCATTGAGAGGTGCTTAGGTCATGAGGGTAGAGCCCGATGAATGAAATTAATGCCTTATAAAACAGGGATTCAGAGAGATCCCTAGTCCTTTCCACCATGTGAGGATAAAATGACAAGTCTACATACTGGAATATGGCTTCACTATGACCTCAGACTTCTAATCTTCAAACTGTGAGCAATAAATTTCTGCTGTTTATAAGCTACTCATTCTGTTTTACTTTGTTATAACAGCCTGAACAGACTAAAACTGGATGGAAGTAAGAGTAGTCCTACAATTATCACTCCCTAGATCATTAGGGAACCTGATGTTCCCCATCCTCAAAATTTATAGCTCTGAAGGAGAGAAGTCCTAATTCTCAGGGCACACAGACAGGTGACACAGCAAGAGAAGCATTGAATTGTAAGTTAGAACAGTTGCTAGGCCACTTCGGACTCCTTGTGTCTGGGAAAATGGAATCACCACATTGGCAAGGTTGGTTGACCCTTATCAGCAGGAGGAGGTAGGCCTGTTTTCACACAATGAGACCAGGCAAAAATACATGTGGAAGCCAGGGATCCACTCGGGTGCCTCAAGGTACTGCCTCACCTAATTAACAGAAAATGAACACATTCAACAACTTGCACTGAGAAATGTGTGATTTTCAAGGTGTAAGACCCTTCAGAGATGAGGGATTGTGTCACACCACCAAATAATCCATCAGGACATGCTGGAGTGACAGCAGAGGGTGAAAGGAGTTTAGAATAGCTTGTGGAAAAAAGAAAGGAAGAGTATTAGCTTCATTCCCAAGATCAACTGCAATGACAGAGGTCTGCTCATCTCTCTGACCTCACCTTCTACACTTTCTTTAAAGAAGAGAAGCCAATGAGAACCCTGAAGGAAAGGAAAATTAGATCTCTACAATGGCCACTCAGATTTCTTTTTAAAGAGAATCCGCTACTATGGCCATGGTTGATCAACAGCTCAGTTCCTGTTCTTTGATCCATCATTGTATAAACGCTGAGGCTATTATTTCCCCTGGGTTGCAACATGATGAAGCATGGCAGCACATTAGTGCTAGCCTCATCCTGCCAGGTGAGAGATTTCTCAAATGGGAAACTTGCTTTGGGATTCCTCATCAGCATGGCCAATGCTTCCTTAGAACTATGAAGCAGTAAAGCCCTTCCTACTCAATTGGTACTTTCTTCACTCCTTTTCAAATGTAGACCTGCATTGTGCTCTGAAGCCTCTCTCCTGCTACCTTTATGTGTATCTTTCATAAGTGGTTTCCAAATAAACTTCTTGCACACCAGATCCTGTCTTAGCCTCTGCTTCTTGGAGGATTCCAACTGCCACAGAGATCATCAGCAACTCCTATGTGCTACTTCTGTTTATTCTATTTTTCCACGTACCTCAGGATATTAAAATGTACTTGTTTACATGTCTGTATCCCTATTGGACAAGGAGGTTCAATTTGTGAGATCAAGCCCTGCATCAGGCTCTCCTGCTGACAGCATAGAACGTGGTTGTGATTCTGTCTGTCCCTCTCTCTCTGCCCCTCCCCTGCTGGTGCACACCTTCTCTCTCTCTCTCTCTCTCTCTCTCTCTCTCAATCTCTCTCTCAAAATGAATAAATAAATAAACATTTAAAAAACCACAAACTATAGCAAGTGCTGGTGAGGACATGGAAAAAAAAGAACCTCTGTGCACTGTTGGTGCACTGGTGATGGGAATGCATATTGGTACAGACACTGTGGAAAACAGTGTGGAGGTTTCTTTAAAAATAAAAAACAGAACTACCCTATGATCTGGGAATTGCACTGGGTATGTACCCCCAAAATAGAAAAACACCAATTCAAATAGGGGTGTATGCACCCCTATTTTTCTACAACATTATTTACAATAGTCAAACAATAGAAGCAGCCCAAATGTCCATCAATAGACAAATGGATAAAGAAGATTTGGTGTGTATGTATACAATAAAATATTATTCAGCCACAAAAAATAATTAAAACTTGCCATTTTCAACAACCTGGATGGAACTAGACAGTATTATGCCAGGGAAAACAAGTCAGTCTGAAAGACAAATACCATATGTTTTCACTCATATGTGGAATTTAAGAAAGAAAACAAATGAGCAAAGGGAAAAAAGAGAGAGAAAAACAAAGAAACAGACTCTTTTTTTTTTTTAATTTTTTTTGGGACAGAGAGAGACAGAGCATGAACGGGGGAGGGGCAGAGAGAGAGGGAAACACAGAATCGGAAGCAGGCTCCAGGCTCTGAGCCATCAGCCCAGAGCCTCAGGTGGGGCTCGAACTCACGGACCGCGAGATCGTGACCTGGCTGAAGTCGGACGCTTAACCGACTGCGCCACCCAGGCGCCCCAACAGACTCTTAACTATAGAGAACAAACTGTTGGTTACCGGAAGGGAGGTTGGTGCAGGATGGGTGAAATAGGTGCAGAGGATTCGGAATACACTTATCCTAATGAACACTGAGTAATGTATAGAATTTTTGAATCGCTATATTGCATACGTGAAACTAATATAGCACTGTATGTTAATTATACTGGAATTACAATAAAAAATAAAGAAGTGCAAGATTTTAGAACTTATTAAGTTGCATCTCCTGATGTTTTAGGAAAAAATGTAAGAAGATAAAAAGCAAGTATACCCAACTGATTGAAATAAGAATACAAGTACAATGGTGGTTCTTGGGGCTCGTGAGTGGATCAGTCAGTTAAGTGTCCAACTCTTGGTTTTGACTCAGGTTATGATCTCGCAGTTTGTGAGATCAAGCCTCCCGTCAGGCTCTGAGCTGACAGCCTGCTTGGGATACTCTCTCTCCTTCTCTCTCTAACCTTCCCCCTCTCTCACTGCACTCTCTATCTCTCTCAAAGTAAATAAACATTAAAAAAAAGTACAATGTTTGTTCTTAACAGGTTAACTATGATCACTGGATGCTCTCAAGGGTTGTTTTAAGGAAAGGAAATCGTTTCTTTATTGATGTAATTCATTCATCATATCCATATTGAGCATCTGCTAAATGCTAACCACTAAATTAGACACCATAATATTTTCTTATAGTAGAATATAATTATTTATATTGGGCCATATTTAAACATTTATTTCTTTATTGATACTTCTTAATTTATTATGCATTATTTATTGAGGCTTCTTTATAATTATTTATTAATATTTATTGATACACATTTTATTTTTATTTTTTTTTTCAACGTTTATTTATTTTTGGGACAGAGAGAGACAGAGCATGAACGGGGGAGGGGCAGAGAGAGAGGGAGACACAGAACCGGAAACAGGCTCCAGGCTCTGAGCCATCAGCCCAGAGCCTGACGCGGGGCTCGAACTCACAGACCGCGAGATCGTGACCTGGCCGAAGTCGGACGCTTAACCGACTGCGCCACCCAGGCGCCCCAATTGATACACATTTTAAAAAGACAATCTCTTGGTGTTACTTTACGTATTAATATTTATTCTCTTTCTCTATTGGTTTCTCTTCTCATACAAATAAACAAAAAAAAGCAAAAACAATAAAACAAAAAACTAAAAAATATAAACATCATAACTCCCTTAAATAAGAAGGGCAAAGTATTTTCTTTGATTCTTTCTAACAAGATACCACCTTATTGTTCTCCTTATTGTCACAATTAAGTATTTTACCTTACTGGCCTTAACTTCTCATATTTCCTTATTGATAAACTACCGTTTGGACAGCCATCATTCCATAGAAGCTATTCTTTCAAAGATCAAAAGCAACTGCTGGTAACTCCCAAAGCGTGTTTAAAATCCCCTACCATGAGAATCTGTGACACATGAGCATGTGATCTATGAAGTAGGAAGGAATATAATTGACTACAGAATGTCTCAAAATAAAGTAAAATACTTGAGAATAAAATGGATCAGGTTAAAGAAGATAGAAAATGATTAAAGAAGGTGACAATAGAGGCTAAGCTCTAACATCAGTATGGTAAATCTAATGCAGTTCTTATTAGCCATCAATTTGAACAATAAATGAATAGTGAAAACATTTTTAAAAAGAGCCATCTCTGTGAGCAGGGTGTATTCAGTAGCACCATATAGAAACAACAGAAACATCAGGTGTTATCCACACACTTCCTACATTGGAAGTCTCAGCTTTGCCTTCTGTCATTTTCACCACCCCTGATTAAATTCAATACCTCTTTGTGGGACATAGTCTGTTACCTTCCTAACCAGCCTTTTTGCTTCCAGATTTTTTCCTCATCTAACACATTTTCAACCATGTCATCCAAGCTGACTTTCTAAATCTGATTATATTATTCCTCTTCTCAAAAGTGTTCAGTGTTTTGTTTTTTTTCCTTGGGGATAAAAATATCCAAATTCCTTAATACAACATTCAAGAGTTTTATAATTCATTTTCAACCTGCATTTTCATCTTGACCTCAGGTCATATTTCTCAATACCTTACATGCTGAGCTTGCTGTTTTTCCCCCAATTCTCATTAATCCCTTCTCACTGAGGCTTAATCTATTCCATCTATCTTAACCAACATTCTTTTTCTCTGATTGTTGAGTGATGCATCACTTATCCTTCAATCACGATGTAGTTCCTCTGTGAAGACTATCTAGATTGAATGCCACCAAGTATAATTAACTGCACTCTTGTAACACAAGTACTGGTGAGAGTTCTCAGTACCCCCAGGAGATGGTTTGAAGCTAGAAAGAATTAATGCCTGACAAAATTAACAATAAACAAGTATGTATTACATTTTATTGAACAGGTAGGTCTTTGTCTCATGACACTGTGGTTATCAACATTTGAGTATAGGATTAATAAACACATAGCTCTGGTTTTGTGAAACTCAAGCTGAAGATTGGGTTAAGGGAATGGTGAGACCCACCAGAGAGGTCAGATCATTCTGTGGGTCAGGTTAACATGTAAATGAGGTTTCAAGGCTGGATCTGGTGGACAAGACAGAGCAGGGTCACATTTGTTTCTGGACGATTTTTGAACAATATTGTTTTTTATTTATACAAAGAAGTTGACACAAACATGCCATGAAGTACCTACAGAGATATGAAGATTGGGAATGATAGAAACACAGATACTATAATTCTCATAAGTCCAGAAAAAAAGGTCATTTTGAGTCAATAAATGCATGGAATGGGACCCAGAAATGATAAGTCAGTAGTGAGGGTTGAAACAAAAGGACTGGTTTGGTACAAGCAGATAATGGCTGTTCTTTCCTAAATTAGATAGGATTCAGTCAGGGGAAAAAAAAAGTTTTAACTATATCTGTCCTGTATTCCCTAGGGCTTTATGGGTCCTACTGTCTGTTGGGATTACTTAAGGGAGCCATGACCAATTCTAAAGAATTACACAGAATAAAAACTAAGAACAGTCCATATATTTGAAATAAGAGCTTCCTTCCTTTCTTCCAACCAGAAAAATTAACCATTTCAAAAAATTTAAATGATTAGCATGATTTTCTGAATGATTTTTAGTCTTTATAAAAATAGCACAATCAACTTTTTCTTAAAGATAAATGAGCACAGTATAAACTCATATAATTTTAGAGCATAGAGTAACTTTAGAAAAGGTAAGTTTAACCCTCTCATTTTACAGATATGAAAATTTTTCTAATTAGGAAAGATGTTTTCCCTGGACAGCTAGTGTCAGAGACGATTCTGGAACCCATGACTTTTGTTCTTTTTCCATAACATAATTTCATCACTATTAATTATTATCTAATGCAGGGGTTGGCAAACCATGGCTTGTAGGCCAAATCTGGCTTGCTGCCTGATTTGGTAAAGTTTATTGGAACACACAGTGTTTACATATTGTCTGTGGGTGTTTCCATGTGACAACAGCAAGCTTAAGTAGTTACGCAGAGACCATATGGCTCTGGGAACCTAAAATATTTACCGTCTAGCTAGTTAAAGAGAAAATTTGCCAACCTCTGATCTCAACTATCAGTCCTTTTGTGAGAACCTTGCACCCTTTCCTCATTCCTCTCCCACTTGATTTTCTCTGCAACTCTCCAGCAGCATCCACACTCTCCTATGGGGCATGCACAGGGGAAGGAAACAAGAGCCTTTATATTCCAGCAAGATCGCCCACTGCTATCTGTTAGTATTCACATTTTATACCCAAACTAAATTCTCCTAAAGGAGATGGTTTTCAATGCCTTGTTAAGGAGCCACTAAGAAAAATAATATACATTCTAAGTTGGACAATGGGTAGACATTGTAGACATCATCGCTACTGGCCCGAGTATACATAAGCAGTGGCAAGAATGATACTTTGAGGTCTGCTGCAGCAACTGGCTTCAAAGATTTTGTCTGCAAACAAAGGCATACGTAGTTAAGATTAGATAATTTTGTACTGATGTCTTTTCAAATTATTTTTGTGCTGACAGCTTACAACCACAATTCTCTTTGTGATGAGAATTTAGCCTGAGAGTCCTTTCCTGAAGATCCCTTCATCATCTGAGTTGATAATGGTGAGCACATTGACTAAGAAACCAAAATAATGCTATCACCGACCCCCTCCGCAACCCCACACATAGAAAAATAACGCTAGAATGGGTACTCTGAAAGGACAGAGTAATGCTCATAGTGAACGTTCATTTGGAGAAGAAAGGAGACTAAAATGAAATATGATGTTCAGATAGCAAGAGATATGGTAATGAAGAAGGTAAGTTAGCTTCTCAGATTGTAGCGATTAAAGATGAGGATGTGGATGGCAAGACCAAGAAAAATAATATGGAAAAGACTAACCAGAATTCTATGATAGGAAGAACTGAGAAAGATCATATTCATCTGAACCTCAAACCCTGTTGACAGTAGACAGAAAATGGTGAATTCATCTATAGCCTCACAAGAGTGGGGAAAGGAAAAGCACCCGATTTTCAGTACTATTCTGCATGGCTCACCTGTTATTGAGGATATTGCTGGCAATTCATGCTGCACTCCCCTTGAAGCTACTGAGAATGAAGATACAAGAATGATATTAACGTGAATGTGTATCTACAAGTAAATTATTCCTGAGAGCCTCAACTTTGAGTACAACAGACTCACAGGTATTTCCTCTGAATATTTTTTAACAAGTGCTTTTAATAAGTAGAGCAGGACTAAGAAAGCCATTCACAAGAATATGGTCAAGAAATGCCATGAAATGCTTTCAGCTGACAAAGGTCAGTGATAACAATTCATTTTATCACATATATCCAAGTTGCTGGAACTAGGGATCTAGGCAAATTCCACCAATAGAGTTACTGCTCAGAGTTAGTAATAGGATTGGTCAGAAAAGCATCATATAAAAGAGGCCCAAGTGATTCTGATTGATCAGAGAGGTCTCAGAATCATTGAGCATAGAGTTTAGATCAATGAAGAATTCCAGGTTTTAGAGCGCTCAATAACCTACAACTTAATTAATATGTCCAAGAACCTGTTTTTTTTTTTTAATATTCTATTACGTGTTAAAATTAACACTGAAGTCACTTGTAAGTAATCTCTTATCTAGACCCTATATCCAATGTTCTGAAGCCTGCGTTGGGTCCCAGCGTCTCTCTGCATTAAGCTTCCCTTTTCTATTCAGACACTGGGACCCGCACATCTTGATTGCTTCATACTTTTTGAAAGTATTTTTTTTCTTTTACTAAAAGCTACAGATATTTTCCTTGTTCTTTATTTATTTCCTAAAATGATTTAGTAGAAGTTCTTACCCTGTGTTCATGATCCTCACACAAGCTCACAATGAGCATTCTGCAAGGTTACTGTCTCCTGGCTTAATCTTTCTGCTTAGTCTTAATATTAGCACAATTACTATATTTTTAAATTTAGATAGGTGAGTTTACATCTAGCCACTTTTGAGTAACTTATCAGTCTACATACATATAACTTGAAACAAAGAAAGGAGGGTAAAATGAAAGGAGACACAAGAAGACACAATATAAGAGTTAATCTTTTCTGAATGTTTGAAATAGGACTGCACATATGCTTTAAAAACAACTCTATTATACTGCCAACGGAAAGTGAATCTTATATCTGATTAATACGCAATATAAAACCAAGAGCTTTAACTCTTAAAAAAGTATTATAATAGAATTTAGTATTTAATCCCATTCCTTTTAGGTATGCAGTATAATGGTTTTCTATTGACTAAATTTAAGTTGTGAGCGCTTCTCCTGGAACTTAGGTCTTAGTGGCTATTGCAACATGCATTGTAGTGAACCTCTTGCTCCATAAGGTGGCATCAACCCACCAGAGTGAGCAGGGAACCACAGATCATATTTCAGGTGACCTTGGACCTTCAGCTTTCATTTTTCCTAAAGTTGTTTTATGCAAAGGAGAAATTCAAAGGGATTTTAAAAGGTTCCTTCAGATCTATTATCTACTGACTTACAAAAAGAAAATCTCAAATGAATCCAAATCTGTGTTCTTCTAAAGAGCCTAAAGTTCAAGTGTGCAGTTGAAGCTTATCTGAATCTCCCATCTTCCCTGGCCTGCATACTTGGGCTTGAAGTCCTGTTGAGAACTCTGTGCTTCTGGGATTTCTGACATTTCAACTTTTGGATTATAGTCGAACCTACAGTCACACGTACCATGCAGGTAATGATTTTCATAGTTTTCTTATGCAACAAGGAAAGGTGGGAAATGGAGAAACATGTAAGATATTTAATATGTAATTTTTTTTTGGCTTTTTACAAATTCAACTAAGTTTTGTTTAAAAATAAATGGTGCTCCTTGAATTGCTTTTGTAGGAATATAAAAAAAAACTCAAAAATACATAATTAAAATAATCAAATAAAAATGAAATTGAGGGCGCCTGGGTGGTGCAGTCGGTTAAGCGTCCGACTTCAGCCAGGTCACCATCTCGCGGTCCGGGAGTTCGAGCCCCGCGTCGGGCTCTGGGCTGATGGCTCAGAGCCTGGAGCCTGTTTCCAATTCTGTGTCTCCCTCTCTCTGCCCCTCCCCCGTTCATGCTCTGTCTCTCTCTGTCCCAAAAATAAATAAATGTTGAAAAAAAAATGAAATTGAGCTTCACTATCCTCATGTGATAAAGGAGATGGATTAAACTAATTTATTAATAATAAATAAAGGGAGAAAGAAAAAATACAGTCGGTTCAACAATCACTTCTTAGTGAATGTTAATATTGTAATTTATTAATGCATGTTAACTAGTTCACATAACAGAAAAACAAGTGATTTTATTCCATATATCATTAAAATACCACGCACTATGTTCTGCCAATATAAATGCATTTACATCCCCACTTATTTCAAAAGGCCATTTTCGAGAACATTGTTACAATTAAATATGAAGAAACCTGTTTACCTCTCAACTCCTAGTACCAGCTATCTCTGAAGAGGTTCTTGTAATATGAGAAATAATGACCTGATATTGCAATAAAGGCAAGTCTTAAGCAGTTTTCTCAACTCTGCTTTTTACCCATTTGGTGACATTATATAAGTCATTTAATCTCCCTACGTGTAGATTCAGAATTTACTCCCCATTCTTACTTTACAGCAATGTTAGGAGGATTAATTGGATAATGAATCTAAAGGCTCTAGGCTCAGCAAAGAAAGATGCAAGAGCAATGTATTATTTGCCAGTGAAAGAAGACAATGAGAAAGCACTTTCCCTACTAATCAAAATTATTCCTACCGAGAGAGTGAATGTTAGCAAGTAAATTAAGACTATTTTTGATAGAGTTTCTAGTTTCAGATATCCGAGGGCAGAAAGCAAGGAGTGCAAACATAGCTCTCAGACAATTTAAATATATTTCTTCTATTAAGAAAATGGGGCCACTTCAAAGGCATAATGGAAAAGATTTCATAAAGTCATCAAAGCACAAACTGTGAGATAGCTGGATTAGACCTAAAGACATATGTTCATTAAGAAAAAAAAAAAGTAATTGAAATGAAGGTGTTTTCTTGCATTTTTTTTTCTCCATTTACTCAGAATAAAGACCACACCATGGTAAATGATTTAAAAAATTAAGTAATAAAAATCTATCTTGTATGATAGTGGCACAAAACAGAATGTCCGGAATTCATGATGAACGTTAAAACCTGTGAGTGTCTATAAGTATGAAGGCAATGAGGAGTTGTTTAAATAGAACTGGATTGGGAATAAGATTACCTGAGGCTGCCCTTTTTGATGCCGTTTCCTTAGGGTATTTTGCCCTTAAATTAAAGTTTTGCATAAGAGGTCTGCATCATATCTAAGTAGTTTTCTAACTGAAAGATGAAACAGTTACAATTTTCATCTGAGTTTAAAATCAATAAGAGTTATTTCCCTGACCAATTAAAAAATGAAAGCAACCGATTTTGGTCCAGGTGTGGAATCTCCCACTGTGCTACGTTTCCTTAAATTGGGAATGATGAGGGGCGCCTGGGTGGCGCAGTCGGTTAAGCGTCCGACTTCAGCCAGGTCACGATCTCGCGGTCCGTGAGTTCGAGCCCCGCGTCGGGCTCTGGGCTGATGGCTCAGAGCCTGGAGCCTGTTTCCGATTCTGTGTCCCCCTCTCTCTCTGCCCCTCGCCCGTTCATGCTCTGTCTCTCTCTGTCCCAAAAATAAATAAACGTTGAAAAAAAAATTAAAAAAAAAAATTGGGAATGATGAGGATAAATGAGCCCACCACTAACTACATCAGAGTAGTACTCCGTTCAGACTTGGTTTGAATTTAGCCATCTTCAAGTGGAAAACACATTTGAAGCAGGATTTCTGAATTTGTTCTGTGGAATCAAAAACTCTCATCTTAGCAATCTTGGTAGTTTGTGAAAATGGTTAGTGCATATAAAGCAGAGTTCTTAGTACCCGATACTATCTAACATTGTCTTCAAATAGATCACCTGGTTTATGAATTTGAAGTGTTAGCAATCATTTGTCAACCTTCTTCCATCAGTATGATCGATGGCATTGTGGTTAACCTGTGTTCCTGTTTTGTTATTGGATTGTAGCAATTATCTTGGTCTTTTAATTATACATCCCAGTCAAATGATCTCATTTCTTCTGAGGAAACTCAAAGCCGTTCTAAGACAAGTAATTAATTTAGTTTTAGAACATACTAGATATACTTCCAGAGAGCTGATGATCCATGGTCATCAAGACAAAAACAAATATGAACATTCACATTTCAAACACTCTAATAAATCATGCTATTTATCAACTAATAAATTCTATTTGAATAATAATCAGATTAGCTCATAATCCAACCATGTATCATATAGTTCATTATAACTGCATGCTTTAAAAATTGATGGTAAATTGTAAGTTGTCTTAGTGCACATGCAATTTCTTATTACATTAAGATTTGCTCAGGAGCTAAATCTAATTTTAAACTTTTCATAAAGTAACCAATGAAAGAGAAATGTTTTGAACTAATTTCATGATATCACATACGTTTTGGGGGATTGTGGTAATATTTTCCTTATTTTTTCCCAAGTTTAATGTGGGGATATTTGCGGAAATAATGAAAAAAATTTTCATCATAAATGCTGATTTTAAATTACAGATGATATTTTTAGATCTTTACTGACCTCATTGCAAATTTACCTATTTTTTCATATGGAAATTATTGTTCTTAACAAGGTTGGAAGCCAATGATTTCTTTCGAGACTGAGTTTTGTTACTTTGAAAAATCCACCACAAGGTGGCAAGCCAAGAGAAGTTTTTAAACTATACTCTGGGACTGTAATTTGTGGGGTGATAACTCCAAGTCAGTTCATTTGAAGAGTCACCACACACCAGACATGTCAGTTGCCAAACCAGTACGTAAAAGTTGATGTACGCTCCAATCAAAAATCATAATTATCCATAAAGGAAAGGCAGCAGGCTATGAAGCCAAAGGCTCTGGCATTGAGCCAGATATCTTAGATCTACCTTGGATCTAACAGCTTTAAGCTTGGCAATCACGTTAACTCTTTGTGTCAAGACATTTTATTTCTTTGTGCCAACCTAGCAGTGGTGTTGTATATAGTAATGAAAAATAGCTGGCTGTTGCATTTCAGCTCCAGCTACCTCCACGAGTCTAGGGGAATAAGCAGTGCTAAAAAGGAGGTTTCACTTTCAAGCAATTCGATTCAATTTACCTCACCTAAACTCTACTCACGGAGATCAACCAGATGAGCATTGTGCTGGACACACTGAGGTATACACAGGTAAACAAACAAACAAACAAATCTTTGGCCTCAAGGACACAAGGGAAGGAAATTTTCAGAAATTTCATCACTAATAAAATTGAAAATGTACACATATAAATACACAGAAATATACAAATCTGTTGCTAGCTAATAAGTACCTATAACATGTATATGTCTTACACTTAATACAGAGACAGTATTTTGTTTGGTAATAATTTATTAGGAACTCCATACAATTGTCATGCTCTGTACCATATTTATCATGGCTTTATCATGCACCAAAAACAAGGCAGTACGTGTTTCTTACTTTTACAGAGGTAAGTTTCTTCAATCCTAAAACCAACCTGACAGTTTTTGCTTAGAAAGTAAATTAATCCAGAACTAAACTTTAAACTCTGGTCCTCAGGATACTGAAGGACAATGTTTTTTGTTTTTTTTTTTTTTTTTTTGAAAACAAAGACCATGTCTTCTCTTCACTTTTTAGGACTTCTTTTAGCTCCCAGTGTCCTGCAAATAGTGGGACCTGCTCAGTGTCGCTTTGTAGATTTATGTACTCTAGAGGCATTCAGTAATGTGGATCTATACCTGGGCAACTAGAACACAGCTTTATGAGTTATGTTGCTAGTATTATAGTGGTTTCCATTACTGATTTAATAAGTGTCATTGCATTTTCTCAAGGAATAATTTAAAAATATAAACTTGAAATTCCAATTTGTAAATGAAATGAAAGGCTGGAAGCAACAAATGTCAAATTTTTACATCAGGTTGCCAGCTAAGAACTTTGTTGAATAATTACTTGTTTTATATATGCTAGAAAAACTGCAGTAAATGTATTAGACATTTAATCAAACAGTATTTCTTATATCTGACAAATTTATTTTTTTAAAGTTTATTTATTTATTTTGAGAGGTGAGAGGGGCGGAGAGAGAGAGAGAGAGAGAGAGAGAGAGAGAGAGAGAGAATCTCTAGCAGGCTCTGTGCTGCCAGCTCAGAGCCTGATGTGGGGCTCGATCCCACAAAATGCGAGATCATGACCTGAGCCGAGATCAAGAGTCAGGTGCTTAATGAACTGAGCCATCCAGGTGCCCCTCTGATAAATTCATTTTTATGCATAATCAAGTTGTCCTTTTGTCATCTCTTTCTCTTTCATTTATAATTGATCAAAATGGACCCCGATTAGCATTATTTTGAAATTAATACTAATGCAGACCTTCTTAGCTGTGGTCTGGTGAAGTTATCTTCGGAAATTCACGACCCCCAGCAATTTTGTCACAAAAGAGACATTCAGCCATGTCTGGAGACATTTTTATTGTCATTGTAGGGGAACGAATTGCTCCTGGCATTTAGTAAATAGAGGTTGGAACGCTACTTAAAATCCTACAATGCACCAGACAGCCCCTCACAACAAAGATTGTCAATAGTGCTGAAGTTGAGAGAACCTGTTATTTTAAACCTTATATTCAAAGTTGGAGATCAGGAGATTATATATGTATGTATGTATGTATATGTGTATGTGTATATGTATATGTATATGTATATATATACACTTGCATTTTTTAAATGAAAGAAGTCTATGGATTTCATTTATTATGAGTCCCTGATATCAAAAACTACATTGAGAAGTTACACATGATTTTACTACCCAATTTATATTGCTTGATTTTAAAATTGGCATTTATTGAGTATCTTTGTTTAGCAATGAATAAGTTACAATGCTTCTACTAATGAGTGAATGAGCAATTAAGAAAATATAATAAAAATGGAACAATAAAGCAATATAATAATGATAGGGGAAACTATGCAAGAATAGAGGGGGCATAGAGAACTCTATGTTTTCAGCTCATTTTTTCTGTATATTAAAAACTCCTGTAAAAAAAGTCTATTATTATTTTTTAATGCAGTGTGATGTATGCAATGCTAGCAATGGGACAAGCAAGGACAAAACAGGGGTGAAACCTTGGCATGTGAACAGGCACAATATGGAGAGGCACTTCCAGAAAAGAATTTTCACAGATATGCTCCACAATATGAATTATTCATTTGAAACTGAACATTTTTGGGGGACTTTTCACTGGTATAATTAACAGATACTTTAAGTCTGGGGCTTCCTGGCACTTGCATACCCTGCCTTCCTTTCCAATTTCTGCAGTTAGATTGGTCTCATGTTCCTTTTCCTATGCAATTTGTGGTTCCTATACTGCCTTACCTCCACATATCTTTTTCTTGGATAACTACTATCTCATTCTTTTTTTTCTATCTTTGTTATTCCAGCAAGACTTCCTATTCCTTCTTCTCTTGATTCTTCCACTTGCCAACTCCATTTATAATGTTGGTTTCGAACAGTGTAATTCCAGGAGTGGATAAAAAAGAATTTCAAAGGACTCAGAAAAATCTAGCTACATTCTTCTCTCAGTTCAACAAATTTTAGAAAAATCTTCTTGGAATCATTCTTTGAAGGCAGGCCCAAGGCAAGAAATTTAAATCTGCTGGCATTACCTTCTAATCATTGCTCTTGTAGACTTGCATATCTTCTTTTTATTATTGTTGACATATTTAGGATTGGCTTTTTGTATTAATGAAGTACAAACATTTATGATTTGAGGTTTAGGCTTTCAGGAAAAAAAGCAGGCAAAGCAAGCCTTTGACTTGTGTTTATTCTCATCAATTCACCCTTTTATTGCAGAAAAAAAAGCAGTCCTACTTATATTCCTACTTTACTCCATGGATTTTAACACAAGTTTGGGGAGAAGTCCCAGATACAGATGCAAGCCATCCTTGCCTCGCAGTGCCTCTTTCATATACTGTTGGAAAAATATAATTAAAAATAAAAACTCCCAACCCAGAAAACCTCTCCACAAAGGTAAAAGAGAAAAAAAAAAAAGTCTTATTATTGAATAGGAATTATAGCAGAATGCACTGCACAGCACAGGCATTCACTAAAGAAACAGCAAGTAGAGAAAGAAATATCACCTCTTATTTAGCCAAGTAAATACATCCCATTACTTACATATTCTTAAAATAATCAATCAATAGACAAACTAGTCTTCAAGTAAGGGACCTGACATTGCCCTTTGTCATCTGTAGTTCCTCATAAATCCATGTGTTAATTAGGGCAGACACCTGTGTTGGCTCATGGCCTGTATTTAAAAAATCTTATATCTTTATGATCAAAGAGGTAAGCTGGAGACTTGGAGTCAGGTGCCAGCTGAAGGTAGGCCTCCATGCCCTCAGAAAATCGGGAATTGGAGTGCTGCTTTCTTTGATTACATTTCAAAGAGATGGTTTCCAGGGTCCTCAGGAAATATTCCTGGGTTGCAAAACTGGTAAAAGGCTTATTTAGCCTTTAAAAAAATATCTATACATATCAAAAGGGCAGGAAAAGGATTCACAATTACATGTTTTCTATAGTAAATGCATTAGGAAAAAGGTGGGTCCTAATTCTATACCTGAAACCAATGTTATCATGTATATTAACTTGAATTTAAATAAAAACTTGAGGGGCGCCTGGGTGGCTCAGTCGGTTAAGCATCCGACTTCGGCTCAGGTCATGATCTCACGGTCTGTGAGTTCGAGCCCCGCGTCGGGCTCTGTGCTGACAGCTCAGAGCCTGGAGCCTGTTTCGGATTCTGTGTCTCCCTCTCTCTCTGCCCCTCTCCTGTTCATGCTCTGTCTCTTTCTGTCTCAAAAATAAATAATAAAAAATGTTAAAAAAAATTTTAAATAAAAACTTGAAATCAAAAAAAGAAAAAAAAAGAAAAAGGTATGTGTGTGTTGGTGGGGCGGGGGGGGGGGGTCTCTTTTCCTTTTGGCACCAGGGAAAATTGAGCTTTTTCTATTTTCATTTGTACAGCCTACAGTTCACCTGTGATTTAAAAGTGTGCAATATTCTTTTGAGGGATTATTAACAGCTGATTCAAATGTTATTCAAATACATAAATGTGCACATGCACATTTATAATTATTTATAATTAACAACCATATCCAAATTTAACAAGTCTTATGCCTATTTATAAAAAATTATATTAGTTTTGTTATGTTTCTTAACTTCATATAGTCCAAGAAATCATTACATAAGTGTTTATAACAAAGTTTTATATTAAACTCTCTGGATAGAAAAAAATACTATATTGTATTTCTGAAACTGAAAAATTAAAAAAAGGGTCAAAATAGATTTAAGAGAAAACTAGATCTTGCTTCTATACATACATTGCTTTAATTGTATTTTTTCCCTGTATTGGCATTGTCTGAAATACCGATGTTAGAATGAGGATCTCAGTATCAACTCCTAGTCTTCTGGATCTTAATGTAATTTTTTTTTAATTTTTTTTTCAACGTTTATTTATTTTTGGGACAGAGAGAGACAGAGCATGAACGGGGGAGGGTCAGAGAGAGGGAGACACAGAATCTGAAACAGACTCCAGGCTCCGAGCCATCAGCCCAGAGCCCGACGCGGGGCTCGAACTCACGGACCACGAGATCCTGACCTGGCTGAAGTCGGACGCTCAACCGACTGCGCCACCCAGGCGCCCCCTTAATGTAATTTTTAACAGGGTTCCTACTCATACTTAAAAGTCCAAACAAACAAACAAACAAACTACAAAATCGTGCCTGTTTCCTACATAATGTATTTAATCCTATATACAAATGAAAATCTGCCTACTGTCTTCCGATATTGAGAGTCCCAAAGTGTCATTAGTTGCTGTTTCAATCTCTGGGTGATGCTCTTTCTTTTTGAGTTCAGCCATCTCACTTTGATATCCCATAAACTATAAATTACATTTTACCATTAACTACCAACTCTTTATATAAAATAGAAGGGGTAAGTTAGGGAAGAGGACAGTTAATATTAAGCACACACTTGTGCACGCGCACACTCACAGGAAAGAGACAGAACAAGAAAAAAATGGTAAGTATACAATATCCTCTGTTTAGAATTAGTAAGAAGGCCATGGGTTTTATTTATCATTTCCTTCCTACAATACCCCTTTCATGTTCCCTTTATTCTCATTCAGCATCTCATCTGGATGCTGTTCTTTTCTTGGTGAAATGATTCAAACTTTCATTGCTGGAGATTCTAACCCTTTGGTGATCCTGATCTTGTACACATTCCTTTTCTGTAGTGTTTCATTAAATTTACCACTAGACTAAACAATACTATGAAGTATTCCAGAGAATTTTCTGGGACCCAGGGATACAGGGAACCATCTCTTTGCCTCCGTTGTTAAGCATCAAACCTATTTCCCCTTACCAATTGGGATTATTTGCCACAATCCTTATGCTGCTAGTAGAGTAGCAATAAGAAGTCTTAAGTGAGGGCGCCTGAGTGACTCAGTCGGTTAAGCATCCAACTTCGACTCAGGTCATGATCTCAGGTCATGATCTCAGGTTATGATTTCCCAGTTTGTGAGTCTGAGCCCCATGTTGGTCTCTGTGCTGACAGCACAAAGCTTGCTTGGAATTCTCTCTCTCTCTCTCTCTCTCTCTCTGCCCCACTCCCTCCCCAACTTCTCAAAAATAAATAAACATTAAAAACAGTCTTAAATGATCAGATGGCAATGCAAATTCTTATTTAGTGGAATAAGGACTAGGAGCATTCTTTTCTAAGAAATAAAGACCTCCAAATCAGTAGAACCCCAAAGCATGGGACTAGGAAGCTAGATTATTTTCAAATAGGTCTCTTGTTTTGTAGATCAGCATATCCTGGTTACCAGAGAAAGAACACTATATGTTGATTACTGTTAAAAAGCTATATCATGTGGGGTGCCTGGATGGCTTGGTCAGTTAAGTGTCTGACTCGGTTTCTGCTCAGGTCACGATCTCACACTTAATGTGTTCTAGCCCTGCGTTGGGCTCTCCACTGCCTGCTTGGGATTCTTTCTCTCCCTCTCTCTCTGCTTCTCCCTGCTTATGTTCTCCCTCTCTCTCAACTAAATAAATTAAACTTACCCAAAAAAAAGATATATCATGTACTATAGGGCAACATCCTAATGTCCTAAGGTATCATCTACTATCTAGTACTGTAAGTTTTCAATAAGCCATTCTAAAATTGCTCCTAGGCTGAAGGGTACATGTTAAGAGCAGTAAATCCCATGGGTGTCAGTATATTGCCTCGTTTATTTTTCTATGAAGTTCATTTTTTTGACAAGATATGTGTAAAAAATAGGATGGTAAATAAAGCTTTTGGTAACTTCAAGAAATTCTCATTCTGACAGAAGCATTATGTTCAGGAAGACAAATTCCAATCACTCTTTCAAATCACTGCCCACTCCTTAGTAGAATGAGATTATTTTAATCAACCAACCATTAGGTAACAGCTAGTCTTCCCACGTTATGATGGCACATGAGTCTCAGGATTAACCTTCAGGATAGGCACTTTGGGTACACAACAGTGACTATATACAGGTTACCCTTGGAAAAGTAAAGTTTATTGTTTTGAGGCATTTGATAATACCTTTCCCTACAAAACATGGCTTCTTTTTCTGTGATTCTTTTCCTCAATCCTAATATGTGCCATGTCCAGCCTCCTTTTGACTTCAGATTTTCTCAAGTTGAATTTTACCTCAAACTGATAATGGAACACGGCTGCACACTGCTCAGCTTGTGATTAGGAAAATCAATAAATACCTGATTCATGATGAGCAGCTAAGGTTTTGTAGTGACTGGTGTCCCGCTGAGAAATGTCTCTTACCAGGACCCAGTCACAACCTGAGGGATGTTTTTTTTTTTTTCCAACGTTTATTTATTTTTAAGACAGAGAGAGACAGAGCATGAACGGGGGAGGGGCAGAGAGAGAGGGAGACACAGAATCGGAAACAGGCTCCAGGCTCTGAGCCATCAGCCCAGAGCCTGACGCGGGGCTCGAACTCCCGGACCGCGAGATCGTGACCTGGCTGAAGTCGGACGCTTAACCGACTGCGCCACCCAGGCGCCCCTGAGGGATGTTTTTGAAAAGAGTTCATTTTAATTTTTTTTAAAACTTTTATTTATTTTTGAGGGAGAGACAGAGTGTGAGCAATGGAGGGGCAGAGAGAGAAGGAGACACAGAATTCAAAGCAGGCTCTAGGCTCTGAGCTGTTAGCACAGAGCCGGACGCATGACTCAAACCCATGAACTGCAATCAACCTGAGTCAAAGTTGGATGCTTAACCTACTGAGTCACCCAGGTGCCCCAAGGAAATTTCATTTTAATGGTGGATATGGAGTTATTCAATTTCTAGGGGCCTGCTCTTTGATTCTCTTATTGTGTTATTATAGGCAAAAGAACAATAAAACTTTGGATTGCAAGTAACTTGGTCTGTGAATGTTCCTCAAGAGAAGCAAACATTTCTAATACATTTTAACTTGATAAACAAGCGAGGTCTTGCAATACTACTAATATTGCACTGAATGTCACATGATCACAACTGAGCTAATGGTTCTTGAAATTTGCTTTGATAGACGAGTGCTTTGGATTACAAACATGTTTCCAGAACGAACTATGCTCACAAATCAAAGTTTTACTGAACCTCGATAGTAAAGGGAGAGTCAGAATTCTTTTCATTATAAAAACTAATGGTGGATGTGCCTGGGTGGCTCAATCGGTTGAGCGTCCAACTCTGGATTTTGGCTCAGGTCATGATCCCAGGGTCATGGAATAGAGCCCCGTGTCAGGCTCTATACCTGAGTATGGAGCCTGATTAAGATTCTTTCTTTCTGGCCCTCCCTCCCACTTGAAAGAAAGAAAGAAAGAAAGAAAGAAAGAAGAAATATTAATGCTGAAAATACTTATTTAAGGACAAATGCCCATGAGGGCATATACCCTATGGAGACTTCCTCTGTGTTCAATACCCTCCCAACATCCCATTTTCAAACACTACCAAAGTATCTATCATGTCAGAATGTAATAATTTGCTCTTTACTTCCTTGTATGCAACACTATGCTTGGAGGGCAAAAATTATATCTTTTTCTTCTTAAATCATCAGTGTCCAGCTTAGTGGTTGACAGCATGTGATAAATAAATGAATTAATGAGTCACTTCTCACTCTATACCCCTGACGAAACTTTAGAAAAAAAAAGAAGGTTAAAAAAGAATTGAGGTGGTCTTTGTAATCCTGGACAATTTTCTCCTGGAATTTATATGTGTAATTTAGTCTTGGGTAGACACTAAAAATTCCTTGATAAATTTTACACAAAAATTGTTAACATACCTCACATGATTTTCCATTTTCCCATGTTTAAATCATCTGAAAAATACCATAATACCCAAACCACCAGATTTGTACCAACTTAGAGAATCCCAGGATGCAGTCACTTGTCAAATTCTCTGGATGTTTGGGGATTTGGGTATCAATTCTGACAACCAACTTTGTAAAGCTTTGAAATTACTTTTTTCTTTCTAAGATCTGAACAAAATAAATATGAACTCATGAGATTATGAACTATTGTAATTGTCAAGAGAATGAATGCTATTTATTTATTTATTTATTTATTTGCTGGTGATAAGAGGTACTTCAGCTAAAACTTTTCATCTCAGATCCAAATATAGCAGTCAAGAAATTAATATAAATCACATGATCCTGGTGTTAGAAAGAAAGGCCCAGTGAATATGATAAATGGGTATTTTGAAAGCTTTATGTTTACATTTCTAGTGAACTCCCTGCATCATAATATGTGGTCTATTTAAAATACTCCTTTCAACTATAGAAACGAATATTCTCCTTTGCTGCTTTAAAAACATTTTTTTAAAAATGTCTCAATAAAGTTTCAGTGGGTCGTAAAACTTCAATCTCAACCAGCATGACATGTGAGGCCATAATATTAGGATTCTATGTGATAAATGTTCAGGTGTTATCATGGTACAATTTCAAGTAGAGGACTGTATTTGAACCATACGGGAGAAACCTATATTTCTGGACATCATTTTCTACAAGCAAATGTGAACTAAA